>NC_133535.1:92404119-92720369 GCF_048544455.1 Silene latifolia | reverse complement strand
GTAGTAGATCGCAGTCGAAGTTTTCCATTTCGTCCTTTTTTTTTTTTTTTACCTTATGAGAAAAATAAACAAGATTTTTGGTTTTTTTGGTTAGGCTATGTTCAAGATGGTGTTTTTTTGCTTCTGGTCGTTTTTTCTAAAAAAAATCTCGGTTGTTGTTTTATTTTTTATTTTTTTTATTCTTCTTTCTCTTCTCCTCCCTTCAAATCTCGGGTTTTTATGTTTTTTTTTGTTGCTTTACTGATTTCCGTTTTCAGATCTAAATTTGAATCGTTTTTTCTTTTCGAGTTCCATTTTTAAGATCTACCTTTTAAAGGGTAATAGATGGTTCTTATGTATGTGGTTTTGATTTTTTTTTAAATCTCGTTTTTAAATATCATTTTTATGTATAGATGGTAATAGATCTATTTTTTCAGATCTCGTTTTTATGTATATTTAAAAAAAAAATCGCATTCTTGTTTATTACCATCTATACATAAAAAAATCGCATTCTTGTTAAAGACTTAAAGTTACACTTTTTGTTGTTAGAATTACACTTTTTTCTGTTAAAATTACACTTTTCTTCATTAAAATTACACTTTTTTCTGTTAAAATTATACTTTTTTCTGCTAGAATAACACTTTTTTTTCATTAAAATTACACTTTTTTTTCAGTGGTTTTTTTTTCCTTATTGTTGGCTTCTTATTATTTTTAAAATTTTAGATCTAGGTTTTTGAAATAGATCGAAAAAAAGATCTCACATAAGTTGTTTAATTTTGTGAAATCTTCCATTAAATTACACTTTTTTCCATTAAATTACATTTTTTTTGTAGTTAGAATTACACTTTTTTCTGTTAAAATTACACTTTTCTTCATTAAAATTACACTTTTTTCTGTTAAAATTATACTTTTTTCTGCTAGAATAACACTTTTTTTTGGCTAAAATTACACTTTTTGTTGTTAGAACTACACTTTTTTAGCTTAAAATTATACATTTTTCGGCTAAAATTACACTTTCTCTCCTAAAATTATACTTTTTGTTGTTAGAATTACACTTTTTTCTGTTAAAATTACACTTTTCTTCATTAAAATTACACTTTTTTCTGTTAAAATTACACTGTTTTCTATTAAAATTATAATTTTTTCTGCTAGAATTAACCTTTTTTCGGCTAAAATTACACTTTTTCTGCTAAAATTACACTTTTTGTTGTTGTTAGAATTACACTTTTTTTCATTAAAATTACACTTTTTTTCTGTTAGAATTACACTTTTCTTCATTAAAATTACACTTTTTTCTATTAAGATTACACTTTTTGTTGTTAGAATTACACTTTTTCTCGTTAGAATTTACACTTTTCTTCATTAAAATTACACTTTTTTCTCGTTAAAATTACACTTTTTGTTGTTAGAATTACACTTTTTGTTGTTAGAATTACACTTTTTTTCGGTTAGAATTACACTTACCTCTATTGGACTAATGTTACACTCTTAATGGACTTGGTCATATTCTCATATTCTCATTGGACTAATGTTACACTCTTAATGGACTATGGATTTGTGGTGAAATTATACTTTTCGGACTAAAATTACACTTTTCTCGGACTAAAATTACATTCTCCTTGACTAAAAATAACAATCTCATTGGACTGAAATTACACTTACCTGGACTAAAATAACACTTTTTGTCATTAAAATAACACTCGTAAAATGCTAAATTACAATAAACTGTGATAAAATTACAAAAATTCAAAATATTATTCGTTAAAATCACTCGGAAAAGATTGAAGTTAAACTTGTAAAACGCTAAATTCTCGAAAATATTTCTTAAAATTACACTTTTTGCTATTAGAATTACACTCGTAAAATCCTAAAATGTCGAAAACTTGTCTCGAAAAAAAAAACGAAAAAAACGAAACAGTCGAAAACTTGTCTCGAAAAAAAAAAACGAAAAAAACCGAAACAGGAAAAATGTTAACAAAATTTTCTTGAGAGGGTGTATGCACTCTACGCGCGACGTTGACTTGTATTCTTGAGAGGGTCGGACGACTTGAGTCTCTCTTGAATGTTTGAATGTTTGAATATTCGAGTTTGAATGTTTGAATATTCGAGTTTGAATGTTTGAGTTTTCGCAGCGGCACGAATTTGTTGTGCTTGTTGATCGCTTACGTTGAATTTCACGAGATTTTCGGAGAGAATTCCAGAGCTTTTCTTTTCTTCGAGTTTTTTTTTTTTTGAAATGAATAAACTGGGGGTATTTATAGAGAAAAAGTTGGACTTTTCCTCGGGCGTGGTCGCAGGCCCATTTCTCGGCCCGTTCGCAATTTTAGCCCAATTTGACTTCTGTTTGGACCCGAATAACTCAGAATGACCCAAATTTGATTTAAAAGGGACAAAAACAATTAAATTGAGTAATTTATTTATTATCAACTCAAATTAATTAATTTTCGTATTTTCGACATTTAAATAAAATTTTAATGCCTACAATTTTTTGAAACAACTACCAAAATATTAACTTTTTTCTACGATAGGGATCGAGTCGCATAAAAATTTCATCTTAACCTACTCGAAATGTCCAAAAAGCCACCATTCATGTACAAATCTTCACTTGTTATCACATTATTTATTGGGTTTTTATATATACAGCCCAATGGGTTGTATTTAAGGAACTAAATATGGAAAGAAGTTTTTAATATATGCATTAATTGCATTGAGTTATTGTGTATAATTTAGTCTTTAATTTCTAACTTAATACCAAATATGGAAGATCTTAAATGTTTATATACAACTCATTCAACCCAATGGGTTGTATATATCAAAACCCTTATTTAAAACCTTTTAAATCTCAAATGTATTTATCACATCATAAAAACTTATCTCCTAGTAGTTATCTTTAAGATTTGTTTTTAATAAATACAATGATTCTTCCAAATATATTTTTCTTGAAGGATTTAATGGTCTAAGTATTATAACATTTTCAAAATATTTTTCTTTAAGTAAATGTAATGCATTGTGAGACACTCACTTTAATCATCTATGCATATCAAAATATTTCAATAAATATAATGAAAAGTATACTCAATTTAAATCATTTTTCGCAATAAACGTAATGATTTACATTTTAGAATTTATATGATTTTTTTATATAAATTTAAAATCAAATCACCGCAATTGTTATATGTAATTTTATAATACATTTATCAAACTCAAACTAATACTTTGCTGAGATTTATGTAGCATTTATTATGTTTATATTTAATGTTCAGCTATATTAATACTTGTATTTAATGCTGGATTGACACGTGTCGCATCCACAACGTTTCAACCCAGTTATATATATATATATATATATATATATATATATATATATATATATATATATATATATATATAGTGTAAAGATCAAGTGAGTCCATGTCTTACATTTGAGTCCATAAGTCCTCCTCCAAGCCATTGGATGAGGAAGATGAATGATTGAGATTAAAAGCTAAAAATGATGATTATTAGCCCAATTAACACTCTATCTCTCTACTCAACCTAATCAATTACTAACCCACTTAATCAATCCCTAATTTAATATATATACTATTTTTCAACCACTTCTCTCTCCATCTCCCACAATTTCATACCTCCTCTCCTCTCTCTAAAATTATAAACCCTAAAAAATTTACTCCTCTTCTTCCTCACCACCACCGAGACCCACCCACCCCCACCACCTCACGGCAACCTGCCCCACCACCCACCCCCGCCCCCACCCCCACCCTAGATCTGCCATCACCCCACCACTGACGACCCACACTCACCCACCCCACACCCACCCACCCCACACCACACCGAAACCTCCACCACACACACACCCACCACCACACCCTCTCCTACTCCGCCGACCGCAGCACCACCACCAACACAACACATACATACACCACCACCACGCACCTCATCCTCCTCCCCATTATTCTCCAACAACCAATATGTAACCACCCGCATGCCGCCTTGAGCCACCACAACCGCCTGCTTTCTCACGCCGCCATCTACTTTTTTTTTAAAGATCTACTTTTTTTTTTCAAGTTTTGATGGGGATGTTAGGTCGATGATGGTGTTTTTGTTTTGTTTTTGTTTTTATTTTATTTTTCCTTTTCTTTTCCTTTTCCTTCCCCTCTCCCTTTTCAGATCTGGTTTCGTTTTTTTTTTTTTTTTTTTTTTTTCCGTGTGTTGTTGCTTTAGTTATTGTTTTTGAAATATAATTTTGATTTTAATTATTAGTTCTATAAAATGAGGAGAAAGATTTAAATAATTTTATGTTTATATATTTTTTTTTCAAATCTCGTTTTATAATTATATTTTCAGATTTTGTATTTAAAATGTCTTATTGTTTAATGAGATTTTGTTTATGTTTATGTCTTTTTACATGCATTTTTTTTATTTTGGGTGTTAGTATGACATTAGTTTTGATTTTGGGTGTCTTGTTACATATCATTTTTTTTCGAGTAAAGTCGTGTTGGTGTTGTTGTGATGGTGAAGATTTAATCTTTTTTTTAAAAAAAAAAAACCAAATGAAAAAGTTAGATCTAGTTTTAAAAGCTAGAATAACACTTTTTTGGGCTAAAATTACACTTTTTCTGCTAAAATTACACTTTTTGTTGTTGTTAGAATTACACTTTTCTTCATTAAAATTACACTTTTTTCTGTTAAAATTACACTTTTTGTTGTTAAAATTACACTTTTTTCTGTTAGAATTACACTTTTTTTTTCATTAAAATTACACTTTTTTCTCTTAAAATTATACTTTTTTTTGCTAGAATAACACTTTTTCTCTTAAAATTACACTTTTTGTTGTTAGAATTACACTTTTTTCTGTTAAAATTACACTTTTCTTCATTAAAATTACACTTTTTTCTGTTAAAATTATATTTTTTTTGCTAGAATAACACTTTTTTCGGCTAAAATTACACTTTTTGTTGTTAGAATTACACTTTTTGTTGTTAGAATTATACTTTTTTCTGTTAGAATTACACTTACCTCTATTGGACTAATGTTACACTCTCAATGGACTTGGTCATATTCTCATTGGACTAATTTTACACTCTCAATGGACTAATTTTACACTCTCAATGGACTAAAATTATACTTTTCTGGACTAAAATTACACTTTTCTGGACTAAAATTACATTCTCCTTGACTAAAAATAACAATCTCATTGGACTGAAATTACACTTATCTGGACTAAAATAACACTTTTTGTCATTAAAATAACACTCGTAAAATGCTAAATTACAATAACTCGTGATAAAATGACAAAAATTCAAAATATTATTCGTTAAAATCACTCGGAAAAGATTGAAGTTAAACTTGGAAAACGCTAAATTCTCGAAAATATTCTTTAAAATTACACTTTTTGCTGTTAGAATTACACTCGTAAAATCCTAAAATGTCGAAAACTTGTCTCGAAAAAAAAAACGAAAAAAACGAAACAGTCGAAAACTTGTCTCGAAAAAAAAAACGAAAAAAATCGAAACAGGAAAAATGTTAACAAAATTTTCATAAAATTTGAAGTATAAGACAAAATATGGTGTTAATTGTGTATGATAATGAATTAGTGAATGTATTATTAAAACTAGAGAGAGAAGTGAATTCATTAGTGTTAAGTGTGTTTTTTGCTTTCAATCTCAACCTTCCACCATGCATGATCCAAGGGTTGTGGGAGGGACTTATGGACTCAAAAAAAAAAAGGGACTTAGAAGAACTTTGCTCTCTCTCTCTCTCTCTCTCTCTATATATATATATATATATATATAATTAGGATCACATGAGTCCACCCTATCTTTTTGAGTCCGTGAGTCCATGATATAATATCACACGTTATATTAAATAATATCACAGTTTACAGTATCATACGTTATACTAAACAATATCACAGCTGGAAAAAAAAACTTTTTGAAAACAAAAAATTGAAAAAAAAAATCGTGATATTGTTTTGTAATACAATATCACACGTTATACTAAACAATATCACAGCTTTCACGAAAAAAAAATTGTTAAAAAAAATTTCGAAAAAAAAAAATTCGAAAAAAAAAATTCGTGATATTGTTTTGTAATACAATATCACAAGTTATGCTAAACAATATCACACGTTATACTAAACAATATCACAGCTTACACGAAAAAAAAAATTGTTAAAAAAAATTCTCGAAAAAAAAAATTCGAAAAAAAAAAATTTCGAAAAAAAAATTTCGAAGAAAAAAATTTCGAAAAAAAAATTTCGAAAAAAAAAAATTCGAAAAAAAAAATCGAAAAAAAAAAATTTCGAAAAAAAAAATTATTTTGAAAAAAAAAATTGAAAAAAAAAATCGTGATATTGTTTTGTATAGTGCGTGATATTGTTTTATGGACTCATGGACTCAAATATTTAGGTAGACTCACCTAGGATATATATATATATATATATATATATATATATATATATATATATATATATATATATATATATATAGAGAGAGAGAGAGAGAGAGAGAGAGAGAGAGAGAGAGAGAGAGAGTGTGTGTGACACCCTTAAATAACACGATAAATTAACACCTAAAATCTACGGAAAAACTGGTAGGATATGTTTGTAATTGGTCCAACTATATAAAAACCTGTAATTTCAAAAAATTTTCTAAACCAATCACAACATTTCCAACATTCCCAAGAGGCGGGTGCCAAAACCTGCAATTGCTAACAATCTAATTTACTTAACACCGCTAAAGATAAGAAAATACATAATGATACAAACCCAAAATAGAAAAAGAGAGACATATGTCCCTTCAAATTATATACAAAACCAAAAGTTAAAAGGGTTACTATAAGAATAGCCAAAACTAGGTCCAAGGTTCCTTATGCTCACTAGCTCGTCTGTGACCCCAACAAAGCATCAACAACCTGTCAATCGCATTTTATACAAACACGAAAGCCACAATTCGGTGGGGAGTAACTTCGAGTCCTCCGACCACGAATCGTCATAATTAATGTAACATGTAGTAAAACATGTAAACAATATGATAATTAATCTAATTTCCAAGTATTATAACATATGAATACTAAATTGACCAATTTAAACTATCATGTGAAACATATAACAAATTGTAATCCAAACTCTATCAACCATAGCCGGCTTGCATCTCACCTTCTATGATTCATAGAATCATCAAACAAGAAAGGGCAATATATCAAAGACAGGCATAAGTTCTTAGTACGGTCAATAGTCACTTTGTAACTCGAGTCTATACCACGAGGTAGGGAAGGTAATCGAACCGGTATCTTGGCTCGGCGGTTAATATTAATAAAACATGGCCAAGACACAACACAACCCTAGCCTAAAATCACAAGCAGACCTAGACATGCGGATACACACCACCGCACCCAAGACCCACAATTTTTCTAAAACAAAGTGAGTACCCTAAGGAGTCCACCAAAGGGTTGGCTAGTACTTAAGCTGACCACTTACTATCAAAATAAGTAACGAGGTCATGCCCCAACTTGGATATAAATCCACTAGTCAGGAACACAAAGGCTATCAAGCAGTGAACATATACTCGTCAAAGACTATAAAGACCTATCTATGATGAAGGCCGAAATACTCACCTAGGACCTAGTCCCAGCTAGTCCCAGCTTGAATACTTTAGCCCACACCACACAAGACAAGTAAGACACCCACTTAACCATAAGAGGACAAAAAGTCCAACTTACCAACATAAATGCTATCATTCTATCATGTGAAAGGCTATATAAATGTCTATTCAGCATACAATCCAACAAAATCCTCAATATGTATCCAATACTAATTTCCAATTCTAACAATATTAACCATGTTAAAGGCTTCAGGGAATCTAGGGCCGTTTCTACAATATAAGAAGCTACTCAATTCAATCAACTATACATGTGAACTAAAACTTGATAAATGGCCTAAAACAAGAAAAAGGCCGATTATCCAATTCATATAAAATTTCATCCAACCGAATTTTTACCCGCAACCTGACCTGCGACGGTGCGGGTTGAATTATGGTGACCAATCACACAATTAATCGACATCGAATCGATCAAAGGGACTAAGGCTCAGTTTTCGGCACAATCATCAAAACATTACAATTATCGCTATAAAATTCATTTTGAGCCTATTAATTACAATTTCATTTTGTAAACTATCCTAACATGTGATAACTATCAATATAACATATTTTTTTTACCATTAACATAATTTTTAACTACTATTATGATTCATTTCCTAAGTTTAACCATATGTTACTTATTCTAATTATATCATTAATGAACCTAAAATGACGAACAAAGCATGGAAAACCGCGAAACAAGCAACGGGCCGACCCGCCGCCACTCGTGGCTCACTGCCGTCACTTTGAACTCTTCGCCGCCACCCTTACTCCTCTTTTTTTTCCATTTTTGTTCATTATAACATCGTCTGAACACTAATTAATCGTTCCCAATACAACTATATTAACTTATACTAACAAAAGACATAAATTAAGCATGCATGCATCAAATTTTATCATGTGAAAATTTCTACTCAAACAAAAATCACCAAACATACAAAAACAACAAAGATTGTGACGATTATTCGTCGAGTAACTCGAAATATGTTACCTTAAGCTAGAAAATGAGCAATTAGCACCTTAAAAACCAAACCCTAACAAGCACTAGCCGCTATCCTCGACAATATACGAGTCCCCAAACTCGTCTTCCAATTCTTCACCTAAATAAACAAATAAAACACAAAAATAAGCATAAAAATACCGAAATTACCGAATTTCGTCTTAAAACAACTTAATGAAAACTGAAATTAAAACATACAAGGTTGTAGATCTCGACGAGGGGATTCCGGAAATGTAAATTTTATGAAAATCCGTCAAGAAACGAGGAAGTTATGACGAATTTTGGCTTGAATATGTATAAAATGGTGTTTGGTTTGGGTTTAGTATGTTGAAGAAGATGAAGGAAAGAAAAAATCAGAAAAAAAGAAAGGGGAAGGGGGTTTGTCCGCGGGAAAGGGAGAAAGGAAAGGAGGAGAGCGGGTTTGAGTCGGGATTTTACGAGTCGGTTTTGGCTCGTTTCGATAATAATTAAAACCGTAGGTCAAATGCAAATTCCGACAAGACCAAAGTTCTTAAACACGAGATTACAAGAAAATTGAATACTCATACGACCCATTTCCAAATTCGTTTACCCATTGTTCAAAAGAATTGTCATTTTCCCCCCGATACGCCCTTATTTCAAAATAAAAAGTTTTACACGGTTTAAACTATTTTTAGACATTTCGAAACCATCAAAATAAACACTTTTCTTCAAAATATAATAAAATTATATTTCTTTGAATTATTTTTACTTTAAATACTTAATTATCAGATTTTACTTGATTAATTAATTATTTTCGAAATATATTAACGGTCCGAAATTACGGGGCGTTACAGAGAGAGAGAGAGAGAGTAAAGTTCTCCTAAGTCCTTTATATTCTTTGAGTCCCTTAGTCCTATTATGGGCCTTTGGATGAAGGAGATGGAGGGAGGAGATTGCATCTCAATGGAGGGCTACAAATGAATCTAACTAATCTCCCTCCCTAATCATTCATAATCTCCTCCTCATTCTAATTTCATTGTTATCATTCATTCATTCCTCTCTCCTTCATTCATTCCAAAAACAAAACAAAACCTCTCATCCTCTCTTCCTCCCATCACAAAAAAAAAAAACCAAAACAAAAATTTCAAAATGAGAAATCCTCCCATCACCAAAAAAAAAACAAAACCAAACCAAAACAATCACCCCGCACCCGCCACCACCACCATCCTTTTCCTTCTTCCTTCCTGCTTCTGCCGCCCCCGCCGCCGGACACCGCCCTTCTCACCTGCCGCCGCCACTGCAACGAACAACCACGGCTAAGATCTGACCACCGTCCAGATCTGACCACCGTAACCCACCCGCCACGACCACTACGCTACAACCCACCGTAAACCACCCGCCATCTCCCTCATTTGCTGTTTTAAAAAAAAAAACGTGATTGCCGCCGCCTCCCTCCATATATTTAGGCATTGTATTTCTGGGTTTTTTATTTTGATGCATTTATTTTGTGGGTTTGTTGTTTAATTGAGTAAATTGACATTTTGTTGATTAAATTTTGTTATTTGATTATTTTATTGTCTTAGAAAGTTTGTTTTTTATTTAACAAGAGCTTATACAGTGAGAATTGACTGAGTTTTTATGAGTTTCGTTTTGGTTCTCGTTTTAATGGTGGTTGTTTCAATTTTGGTTCTCGTTTTAATGAGTTTCGTTTTTTTATATTTTTTTTTTTTTTAAAAAAATCAGATCTAGTTTTTACACTTTTTATTTATTTATTTCAGTTTCGTTTTTTTTATTCAGTTTCGTTTTTAAATTTATTGTTGTTGGTAATTTTTAGATCTCGATTTTTTTATTGTTATTGTTATTGTTATTTTTTTTTTCAGTTTAGTTTTCAAATTTATTGTTATTAAAACCTCATCCACCATTAAAATCTTGTTTATTTCGGTTTTTTTCTTTCTGATTTTTTTATTTCGGTTTTTTATTATTTTAGATCTAGTATGATTGGTGTTTTTTTTTATTTTTTTTATTTTCTGTTAAAATTACATTTTTGTTAGCTAAAATTATACTTTTGTATGTTAATTACAATTACACTTTTATTAACTAAAATTACACTTTTGTCTGTTACAATTACACTTTTTCTGTTAAAATTACACTTTTTTCCTTTAAAATTACACCTTTTTCTGTTAAAATTACACATTTTCCTGTTACAATTACACTTTTTTCTGTTACAATTACACTTTTTTCCGTTAAAATTACACCTTCTTCCTTTAAAATTACCTTTTCCTGTTAAAATTACACTTTTTTATGTTAAAATTACACTTTTTTCTGTTAAGGTTACCCTTTCAATGACTAAAGTTACACTCTTGGACTAAAGTTAGACAGACTAATTTGGACTATTTGGACAATTTGGACTAACTAATGGAGTTATTAGTAATTTAGACAATTTGAACTAAAGTTACACAAATTTGGACTAAAATTATACAATTTCGATTAAAATTACAAAATTTGGACTAAAATTACACAAATTTCGACTAAAATTACATAATTTGGACTAAAAATACACTATTTACGATTAAATTTGGACTAAAAAAACAACTAAATTTGGATTAAAGTTACACAATTCATTTATTTTGAGTCATTGATATTGTGCAATTTCAATCATTGTTCACTAAAGTTTAACTTTAATACATTGATAGTATATATCTTTTATCATTTTATGAGTGTAATTTTAGTCCATAAAAGTGTAATTTTAGTCCAAAAAAGTGTAATTTTAGTCCATAAATGTGTAAGTTTAATCCACAAATGTGTAACTTTAGTTTACAAAAGTGTAATTTTAGTCCACGGAAGTGTAATTTTAGTCCAAATTGTATAGCTATAGTCCAAATTTGTGTATCTTTAGTCCAAATTATGTAAATTACAAATAACTCCATTAGTTAGTCCAAATTGTGTAATTTTAGTCCAAATTTGTGTAACTTCAGTCCAAATTGGTCTAACTTTAGTCATTGAGAGGGTAACCTTATTACAGATAAGTGTAACTTTAATAGTAGAGATAAATGTAACTTTAATGAAGACAAGTGAAATTTTAAAGGAAAAAAGTGTAATTTTAACAGAAAAAAGTGTAATTTTAACAGAAAAAAGTGTTATTTTAACAGAAAAAAGTGTATTTTTAACCGAAAAAAATGTGTAATTTTAACAGGACAAAGTGTAATTTTAACGGGAAAAAGTGTAATTTTAACAGAAAAAAGTGTAATTTTAACCGGAAAAAAAGTGTAATTTTAACAGAAAAAAGTGTAATTTTAACGGAAAAAAGTGTAATTTTAACCCAAAAAAACTGTGATTTTAACAGAAAAAAGTGTAATTTTAACGGAAAAAAGTGTAATTTTAACAGAAAAATATAATTTTAACAGCTAAAATGTAATTTTAACCGAAAAAAGTGTAATTTTAACCGAAAAAGTTATTTTAATAGATCCTAAATCACACAATACCAAGACAAAATTTTAAATACGAAAATTGGTAAATATATATAACAAGACGGATATTAACAAAGCGATATAAACAAGAAAAATGTAAAAAATGAGACGGATATTAACAAAGCGATTTCATAATTAATAGATTTAGTACTAAAATCAAACTATAATTTGTAAGAATGCCAATAATCGGAAAAAAAAAAAAAAAAGACCAAAACATCAAAATTGAAAAAAAAAACGGAAATGAATTAAAAAACGAGTCAACTAAAATTGATTTATTTTAGTAGATCTAAGATTAAAATAGAAAAAACTCACAAATTTGAAATAATATTATATAGCAAGACGATATTTGAGAGAAAAAAAAACAACAAAAAAATAAAAACAAAATCCAAACATCAAGTTAAAAAAAAAAAAAACGAAAATTAAAAATATGACGTGGGGGCGGTGGCGGAGTTAGCGACAGTGGTGGTGTCCGTTGGGTGGCGGTAGGTGGATGGTAAATGAGGAATAGATGAGTAAATGATTTATTTGGATTTTTTATTTTCTTGGTTTTTTGGGTTTTTTTTTCTTAGTTTTTTTGGAGAGAATATGGAGAAGTGAGTTATAGAGAGAGAATGAGGAGATGTGATAATGAGATGATGAATGAAAGATGAGGAGGATTAATGTAGTTAATAAGAAAATTATAGGAAGAGAGCAAAATTAGGCATTAATCCCTTATTTTTGCTTTCAATCTCAGCCCTCCAACTTCTTCATCCAAAGGCTCACTATGAGACTTATGGACTCACATGTAAGAGGAGGACTTACATGATCCTAATATATATATATATATATATATATATATATATATATATATATATATATATATATATAGAATTAGGATCCGGTGAGAACGATCACTCGGTGAGAACGGTGAGAACGCACTAACTATCCTTTATTAAATTAGAACACAGTACACTTGTCTAAAAAGTAATTAAAAATACGCCATATTTAATCCCACGAGCTATGATGACAATCTCCCTTTCATAACTTCATATACAGTCACCGGAGTCGGAGCTCCGACAAGCTATCACCGGCAGTACGCTTGTTTGACGACCATTACACCACCACTGGATCTCCAACCGCCATCACGGCCATACTGCCACCGGCAACACAAATGTTTGGTTTTTTACTTCCCTTTCACATCAGATGCCCCCCAATCACCAGTGGTTACCCTCGCCGGCGCCATGCTTCCAACGACGACGAATCCGATTAGGCCGGCAAAGATCAGACGTTCTCACGAGTAACGAGTGGCAGACCAAGTCATTGAATACAACTAATCTACGCTAATTTTTTTATGTATGTACACTAATCTTTGATGTATCTAGCAACTATTTTAATGTATCTTAACATAGATACACAAAATTAGTTAATAGGTACATCAAAATTGATTTGAGATACATCAAAATTGATTTAAGATACATCGCTGAGGATCATTTGCTGGAGATTAACGACGAGCGAGGAAGAATTCTGGAGCCGTAAACAACCCATCGCCACTCAATACAGACACCACTACCACCACCATACAAACAACCCCATTCCAGAAACATCCTGACAACAATCATACATTTCCTATATAATGTCAATCTTAAATTTCCGAAACCCCAATTCCCCAAACCTATCAGCACCAGTTGTCACCGGCGACCACCAGTACACACAATGAAGATTTCATCGGCAATTAGAAAACACCGGAACGGACCACCTTCATCACTCTCACTTCGGACCAACGCTGTGGAATCTAGGTACTGATTGTTGGATTGGGTAGAGCGATGGTGGCGCTATGGGTGGTGACGGAAAGGTGCGAGCCTTTGGGCGGCGACGGTGGTGCGTCAGGTGGTTGCCGGAGAAGGAGCTGGTCATGGGGTTGTCGGGTTTGCTGAGATGGGTAAATGGAGATCAGGAGTAGGAGAGTGAAATTTGGGTTTAATAATTTAATAAAAAATATTAATTTAGGGGCTGGGTGAGAGTAAATATGCCTTTGGGCTTTGGGTAATGCGTTGTGTCGTTTGTTTATAATGAGCTGGATAGTTCGTTCTCACTGAATGGTCGTTCTCACCGGATCCCACCTCTATATATATATATATATATATGTATATATATATATATATGTATATATATATATATATGTATATGTATATATATATATATATATATGTATATATATATATATATATGTATATATATATATATATGTATATATATATATATATATAGGAATGAGATCATGTGAGTATTACTTATATATTTGAGGATTGAGGATTAATACTATGATAGGTATTTAGGGTGGAAACAAGCAAGGGCAAATTTGTAATTTAACGCGTGCCTATATAAACTGCTTTTCCCAGCCAAAGTCGTTATTTCCTCCTTTTTCTTCTTCTCCCTTCAACTTCTCTCTCTACTGTAGCTTCTTCTTCCATTGTTGAGCTGGAAAACCCTAGAATTAAGGCGTGATATCGGTTTTTCCTCCTCATTCTTCACAATTATCGTATTATTCCAATTAGTTCGTTTGCTCAGGTACGTAATTGGCGTTTTTCGTCCCTAAGGTTCGAATTCGTTGTCATCTTACTCTGTTTGTTTTTCTTTCGTTTCTATAATTTGAATTTCATCTTGCTTTAGTTGTTATTTTCAATTTAATTTTGTGTTTCCTAAAATTCGGTACGTTTTTGTTTTATTTCCAGGTTTTGCTGCTCATTCTTCACAATTATCATATTATTCCAATTAGTTCGTTTGTTCAGGTACGTAATTGGCGTTTTTCGTCCCTATGTTTCGAATTCGTTGTCTTCTTACTCTGGTTGTTCTTCTTTCGTTTCTATGCTTTGAATTTCATCTTGCTTTATTTGTTATATTCAATTTACTTTTGTGTTTCCTAAAATTCGGTACGTTTTTGTTTGTTTTCCAGGTTTTCCTGCTCAAATCTCTGCGTATTCAATCGTCATTGCGATGTCTGGTATGTTATTCTTCTTAATTTTGTACTTTCAGCGTATTCTCAAATCTCTGCGTATTCTCTCTTTATTTTGTACTTTCAGCTTTGAATCACATGTTCTTTATACTTTTTGTAAATATTCTCTATTACTAGTCGTCTTTATTTATGTTCGTATAATTTTTGTACCTATAAATATTTTCTGTTCATTTACGTTCTTCTTTTATATCTTATAGCAAGTGTGTTTTTGTTTTGCTCAATATGTGATATTGTTTTCGACAATTGGTGATATTGTTTATGTTGATATGTACCATTGTATATTCACCTTTGTGATATTGTTTTTCAACTTCATGTGTGATATTGTTCCAGAATACGTGATATTGTTTTCCTGGATATGTGATATTGTTGTTCAGCCACTTGTGTGATATTGTTCCTGCAAAATTCCTTTGTGATATTGTCTTCCATCTTCATGTGTGATATTTTTCTTAGATAACGTGATATCGTTTTCCTGGATATGTGATATTGTTCAGCCACTTGTATGATATTGATTTCGTCCATATCTTTAAGACTTTTTCTTGTTATTTGACATTTTACTTTTCTTGCCAGATCCTACAAGTAATGTAACTTCTTCTTCCTGTAATGATATTCATGTCTCTGCCATTACCTCTAAAGATAGTAATGATATTGTTGAGTTTTCAATTACTTCTACTGTTCTCATTGAACCACCTGATGCATCTAGCTCGACTCCACATGTTGAACAACATTCTGTTCCTTCTCGTGTGCATCAACTACTTTTGGCCTCCACACCTGGTGGTAGTGAATTGTGGACAAGGAATGTTGCAGCTGAGTTTAAACCTCATATTAGCCAGTTGTTTGGGACGTTGGAAGAAGCTATTAGTTTTTATGATGTGTATGAAGAAGCATGTGGTTTTGAACCTAGGAAGTCTTCCCAAAAAAGGTCTGTTTCTGGTGATGTGAAGTATAAATTTGTTGTTTGCAACCGTGAAGGTTTTAGAGATCCTAAGAGGAAGGCTACTGTTTTAGATAGTGGAAAGGAGCAGGAAACTCCCATGCCTTTTGATATTAGGAACACTAAATTAACTAGGATTGGTTGTACTGCTATGATTGAGTTTCGCTATAATGAGGATGGTTATGTTGTTTTTCTGTTTCGTGAGTGGCATAATCACCGTCTTTGTTCACTTAGAAATCAACAGTTTCAAAAAAAACACAGGCACCTCCATCTTTACCATAAAAAGACAATTATTGATCATTCAAGGGTTAATCAAGGCCCAACAAGGGCATTTAGAAATGTCAAGGAATATGTAGATGGCTATGAGAATGTTGGAGCTCAACTGGTTGATTTTAAGAATTTTGGAAGGGATATCAAATGTTTCATAGGAGACCGGGATGCTCAACTGTTTGTTAACTATTTTGAGGATAAACGTGATACCACTGAAGGTTTTTACTTTGCTTATGAGGTGGATTTTGGGAAATGTTTGGTTCGTGCGTTTTGGTGTGATGCAGAGTCTCGTAGAAACTATGCTTTGTTTGGTGATTACATCACTTACGATCCAACTTATAGTACGAATAAGTATTGTATGCTTTTCACTCCTTTTACTGGCGTAGACCACCACAAAAGGTCAGTTACTTTTGCTTCTGCCTTGCTATTTCATGAGGATGAAGATTCGTTCACGTGGTTCTTTCAAAAGTTCCTTGATGCTATGGGACAGTGAGAGCCACACTGTATAATAACTGATCAGTGTGATGGAATAAAGCTGGGTTTGCGTGCTGTCTTCAAACATGCTAGGCGCAGATATTTCATGTGGCATATCATGCAAAAGCTTACTGATAAGGTTGGGCTTGCAATATCGAAAGAGACTGATTTTGCCAGCCGTTTGAATGCTATTGTTTGCGATGCTGAGTTAGAACCTCTTGAATTTGAAGAAAAGTGGTGTCAGTTGGTCAATGAGCATAATCTTGAAGGTAATTCCTGGTTGTCAACCATGTTTAGAAAAGGGAGAAAATGGATCCCAACTTATTTTCGTGATGTTCCTATGGGTTGTCTATTACGAACAATTCAACGTTCTGAGAGTCAGAATAATTTTTTCAAGCGTTTTGAAAATGCACATGGTACACTTGTTGAATTCTTGATGCGGTTTCAAAGCGACATTGATGTACAGCGCCATACTCAAAAACAACTTGATAGAGACGATGATTGTACTCTTCCACAATTAGCAACTTCTCTTAAGTTGGAAGCTCATGCTTCCAAGGTTTATACAAATTCTGCTTTCGCAGATTTTCAAGTAGAAGCTTCTGCTTCTATTTATTCCCTTAGTGTTGGTGGCTTCACACCACCTGCAAACGGTATAGAGTTAATTGGTATTGCTGATGTCAGAACGCAGAAGACCTACCAAGTTATCTACAATTCTCTAACCAATGATGCTGAATGTTCTTGCAAGTTGTTCAACAGGAAGGGTATTATTTGTAGACACATTATCTGGGTTTACTCTGGAAAACAAGTACACACTTTGCCCGATAAATACATTCTTATGCGGTGGACCAAGAATGGACATAAGATCCCTCTTTATGGTCCACATGGTGAGTTAATTGAGGATTTTGATGCCACTGATTTAAGAAAGATGAAAATGTGCAAGTTATGGTCAGAGTTCTACGCGACCATCAGTGTGCTCAAGAATGTGTCTACGAAGGACATCACTGATCTTGTTGACACACTTAAACAATTTAGGGTGAAACTCAATCCGCAATCAGAGTCAATGACCAAAGAGCAGGAGTTGGAGATGCTTCTTGGGTGCAGTTCCTCAACTGAGGTGAGGATTCTACCACCTCGTCAAGCAAAGAACAAGGGTAGCGGGAAGAGAATGATCTCCAAAAAGCAGCAATGCATAGCTAAAGCGGAGAAGCCTAAAAGGCTTTGCCGTAATTGCAAACAAATGGCTCACCATGATAAACGTAACTGTTCTAATGCTTTTGTACCTGATGCTGACAATAAGGTATGTTCACTGTTTTAGCAGGATTTTCCCTGAATGGGTCCGGCTTGATTAAAGAATAATATGGGTATCTAGCTCTATAAGTTTGGAATATTGTAAATGAATAACAAGGAAAGACTATGTATAAAGAATAATGTTTATATTATTTAGATAAGCTGAATACAAATTTGTTTAAGTAATTGGATGCTCGTAAAATAATGAAAAATAAATAGTGAAGTAGTTCAACACTGATGAATGATGAATGAATTTACAAATGCCAGATTACAATATTTATAGTCATAAACATGAACGTTGTATTGATCTTCAACGTTCTTCTCTTTTGTCGGGGTTGTTGCCGGATTAATAGGGCACATTCCCTATTAATTCGGTTGACTCGTTCTTCTTCGATTGATTCTTAGCCTTTTCCCCTCTTGCACGTCTAGGTTCATGGATGATATAGTCTCATAATTAGACTTGGTCTTCCTTGAGAATAGGACACGGCTATTGACTTGTACAACTGCATTTCTTGTTCATCTTCTTAATCCAACCTACTTTAATACTCTGTCAGGCTATTCTATACTGACCATCAGGCTTCTCCTCCAGGATTTAGTAGCCTGCTTGCTATAATATTCTTCAACAGCTAAATAGTAGTTAGATTTGTCCGGTCTCTGGATGCCTTAGTCAGCCTAGTTGGGTCGAGGCCAGGTAAGAGTCGGGCAGGCTAAAGCAACCGGGCCTAACAATTGCCCCTTGACATTTTACCCGTGCTGGATCAGGCCAGGGGTGAGATGTCAATTTTACCGGGTTAATTAATGAAAAGAATCATATTTACTCAATGACTCTTAGACTCCTAGTTACCGTTAAACACTGCAACGGCTAGGTGATGTCATGCTGACAGTTTTGCAATTTCTAGGGTTTTTGCACCGTTACTCATTTCCTATAAATATGGTACTTGCGATGGATTTGTTTTTCACAAAATTTCTTCCACTTTTCTTGCTCAACTTTCTCTAAAATTCTCCCCTATTTCCCAGGAATCTTACTCTGCTAATTCATAATTTCCGTCACAATAAACTATATAATAAAGGATATGGGAGCCAAAAAGCGTCCCGCACCCTGAAAGCCGCGCATCCCGTAAGGTCTGCTTGAGTCCGAACCCTCGACGTCCAGGAGGAAGAAGTGATGGAAATTGACCCTCCGCTCGTCTTTGTGGCTTTTAAATATCAAGATTCTATTTTCACCGCCCTTCAATCTTTGGATCCTTAGTTTCGAGGAAAACTTATTGAAAACAAACTATGATAGGGTATTAAGGGAGAAGAAAATAATTCTGAATCGACCGAGGTATGGATTCCGAGTCTTGTCCGATCGAGAGCTAATCGGGTGTCACTTGGTTGGTTCTGTATTTTTGAATGGGCGTTTAAAGCAGGCTGTAATTACCTTTTACTCCCTTAATGATTGACACTATTCGTGCTATGGAAGTATCACCTTTCCAGATTATGCCAATGGTTTGGAAACTTGTTCATTCCATTGAAAACTTATGTGCTAAACACAACCTGGTAATTACTATTAATGATATCAAGGCAATATATCATATGAAAAATCCTGTTAATGGTCGTTTTAATTTGAGAATCAAGTCGAAAATGTCCCCATTAATTACTAACCTGGACTCTGGAGATGATAAAAGTGGGCAAAGACTTTCATGTTTGTCCGGACCGAGAGCCTGGGGTCGGGCTTTGATTACCGAGATATCCCCCCTCGGAAAGTGGTAGGTTTCTGTCACCGTTAATTTGCAATATATATTATACGAAATTAGGATGTTTTGAGTTTTCCCCTTTGTATTTGACAATTTTTGCAGCCCCTGATTGGAACTCTGATCCCCTCGATGAGGAAGCTATTTCCAGGATAGAGGCTTTCCTCGCTATTCCCGAGGAAGAGAGGGCCTGGCTCGCTAGTCCGGGCGGGGAATTATTGCCCCGGTATATGAAGACTAAGCCGAGTGTCTTTGTCGGGGTGCCCAAAGGCAAGCCTAGTTCCACCGCTCTTTCCCGTATGTTTTCTCGCATGTTTCGTGTGTTTGATTATTGTCTTGTTATGACTTCTCTTCTCATATTCATGTGCATTCTTTATATATTCAAGTGTTCGGGTCTTCGCTAGGTGGCTAGCTTTATCGCAAAAGATTTAAAGGTGGGGTGGCTAGGATTCTTTGAAGCACCCAAGAGCCAGGAGGCTAGTGGGAGTGACAAGACGCTTGACATTCTCGGGTTTCGATGTCCGGCCTCCTCAAGATCCACCAGGCTAGTATCACCGGAGGTAGTCCAGGCTCCCAAAAGGAGGAGGGAAGATGTCATCCCTGAAGAGGAGGAGGAGGAGAAGGAGAAAGAGAAAGAGCCTATTCAGGCTCAACCGATCAGGAGTATCAAGCAGGTGTCTGCTAGGATTGATGATATGGATGCTGCCCGGGGACGGATAGATGAATTTTCTGCCAAGATGGACAGCCAGCTTTTATCTGCTAATACCCTTGAGTCTTCTACTAAGGTGGTCTCTATCTTGACTTCTCTTGTGACAAAGGATGCTGAACTTGCTTCTCAAGCTAAGGAGGTTAGCTATAAAGAGATATTTTATTTGTTGTGTGTTCTTTGTGTCACTTTTATATT
Source organism: Silene latifolia (assembly GCF_048544455.1). Lineage (NCBI taxonomy): Eukaryota > Viridiplantae > Streptophyta > Magnoliopsida > Caryophyllales > Caryophyllaceae > Silene > Silene latifolia. Next base: position 92,699,734 of record NC_133535.1, on the reverse strand, counting down.
TGGTCGATTGATTTTATTTTTTGTAGGGATTGGATGTTGGGTTGGCTACCGCTTGTCAACTCGGGGATGCCTGTGCCAGGGTTTCTAGCTTGGAAGAGAAAGTGGATAAAGTTAACCGTGAGCTGCATACATCCAGGAGTAATGAGGTAGTGCTTCAATCTCACTGGGACAGCTAGAGAGGCGTCCGTGGTCTGCTATAGTTTGTGAGGTGGCTGCAAAAAATGCCGAGAAGGCTGTCAGGCAAGAGTTAGAGTCTGTAAGGGGGAGTTGGTCACGAGAAGCGAGCTATGCAAGATCGGTGAAGAAAAATGAAGAGCTTGGCGCCGAGAAGGAACTAGTGGAGGCGCGGCTTGCCGATGCTCGTATTTCTTTGGGAAAGGCCGGGTTGATGCTATGAGGGATCCGGATTCTGATCGGGCTAATTGGGACCCGGGCCGTGATGAGGCAGCTTTGGACGCCCAGTATCCTGATTTGGCCAATATGGGTCAAGAAGATGAGGCGGATTCTCCTCCTTCCAAGGGAAAATCTGGTGATCAGGAAATGGTGGATGGTTGTGAGTCGGTTACTGGTGACAAACCTACTTAGTTTGGAGTTTTTTATTTTTGTTTTGGCCCATCCAGGGGGGATGTTCCTGGAATGAATATTTAGGTATTTTTTGGCTTATCCAGGGGGAATGTTCCTGGAATAAATAATTAGGTTTGTGGCGAGGCCAGCTATTTTGGGTAAATAAATATTTGGTCTTTGTTGGTTCCTTTTTGTGTTTTGATAAGGCATTTGTAGTATTGAATGTCTTACTGGATCTGGCCAGTTATTCGACTGGATCGGGCAAGTTTTTGTCTTTGGCCGGATCCGCCGTTTATTGTGTTATGGGTGGGGTTGTTGCCTGTCTGGAGGGCTTACGTCCCTTGCCTGTCTGGAGGGCTTATGACCCATCTATGTTATACAATCCAGGGATAGATTTTCCAGGTTTGTATGTTAAGTTGAGCTCAGTATTTTAAGGCCTGTTTTGCAACTGAAAATTGGGTATCAGTTGGATATTGGTGGGGTGGCCCCCAATCTTTAAGATTTGTTTTAAATAAAATGCAGTATGTAAAACAAGTATTGAAGATTCTACTTGGTAAAAAATAAGTATAAGAATATTGACAAGTATTTGGGCACATAATAGAAGAAATTATATAAGGCATTTATTCATATAATGGCAAGTATCATACATTTAGTATCACATCAGGTCAGGCAAGAAATGTGAACACGAAAATTATACCTGGACCGGGAGATATATTCTATATGTGAAATAGTTTTAAGTGTGCAATATTCCAAGCTCTTGGGATCATTTCGCCGTCCACGGTTTGTAATCTATAAGCTCCCTGGCCGACTATTGAGTCAATTAGGTAGGGACCTTCCGTGTTGGGGCCAATTTGCCAAAGCATTCTTTTCTTTTGTGTTTTGGAAGACTTTCCGAGGACAAGGTCTCTTACCCGAATACCCGGCTTTGACAGGTCTTGTTGTAGCTTTTTGCAACTCTTTGTCGATATCTCGCCAATCTAATCTTTGGCTGCATCTCTTAACTCTTCCGTTAAGTCCAGTGTCCTCCATTAGAGGTATATTGCTTGTTATTGTGTTCAGGCTGCATCTGGCTGATGGAATGTTGACCTCGGCCGGGGATCGCTTCACATCCATAGACCAAGGAGTAGGGGTTTGGCCTGTGGATGTTTTAGGCGTGGTTCTATCAGCCCAGAGGACCAGGGGGAGCTCTTCACCCATCCGCCTTTCCTTCTTTCTAGTTTCTTCTTTATGCAGCTGATTACTACTTTGTTCTTGGATTCGCCTTTGACCGTTAGCTTTTGGATATCCTGGCGTGGAGGTTACCAGGTTGATGTTCCATTGAGCATGTAGGTCTTTGTTCTTTTTCCCACGAATTGTGTGCCATTGTCACATACTATTTCAGAGGGGATGTCATATATACATATGATGTTGTGTTTGATGAATGCTATGACATCTTTTTCCTTGACTTGCCTGTATGAATCAGCTTCTATCCACTTGGAGAAGTAATCAGTCATTGCTAGCATGAAAACTTTTTGTCCGGGTGCTTGAGGTAGTTTCCCTACTATATCCATACCCCACTTCATAAATGGCCAGGGTGCGGATATGGAATGTAGTTCCTCGATGGTCGATGGATATATGGTCCGTGAATCGACAAGCTTTACATTTAGAGCTAAATTCAGGCAATCGGCCTCAAGGTGGGCCAATAATAACCTGTTCGAGTACTTTGCTTGCCAGGCTTCTTCCACCTTTATGATTTCCACAATATCCTTCATGGATTTCGACAATATCCGCTCGACTTCTTGTGGCTCCAGGCATCCGAGGTATGGCCCGACTGCGATTTCTTAAAAAGCACGTTGTTAATAATAGTATATGAAGCAGCTTTTATTTTTAGTGCTCTGGCATCTTGCTTATTTAGGGGAAGGATTCCCTGTTGTAGCCAGTCATAGTAGGGTTTTGTCCAAGAATTGGCAACATAAATTGGGAAACTTTCATCTTGTTTATTTATTGCAGGTTCTAATAAATGTACAATGGGTATTTTGTCGAAGTCAAGGGGACTGAAGTTGGATCCTAGGCCGGCTAAGGCGTCGGCCTGGGTATTCAAGTCCCTGGGAATTTGGTCAATATTAAAATTGCGGAATTTTGATTTTAAAATTTGAACAATTTCCAAATAAAGCATCATTTTTGAGTCTTTTGCAGTATATATTCCTTTTACTTGGTTGGAAATAAGAAGGGAATCGACGTGCCTTTAGGTTTTGCACACCAAGGTCAATACATACCTTTAATCCAGCTATTAAGGCTTCATATTCTGCCTCATTGTTGGTAGCCTCAAATGCACTTTATAGCCTTTGTACTATCTTATCCCCCGTGGCGATTTTAGTACTACTCCCAGGTGCCTGTGCCCCTCATGTTGTTGCACCATCGACAAATAGGGTCCATTCTAGGTCCTGTTTGGTCATTTGGTGGGTTTATTTACTTCTTTTATTAGGTCGGGTTCTAGGGTTGGACTAAAATCAGCCACAAAGTCCGCTAGTGCTTGTGATTTGATTCTTTGTCCTTGGCTCAAATGTTATGTTATATGTGCTCACTTTGGGTGACCATTTGCACATTCGTCCAGGACAATTCAGCTTCCTAAGTACGGACTTGATAGGAAGATTGGTTCGACTATTATAGGGTGGCTTTCAAAGTAAGGTCTTAATTTTGTGCAACTCATAATTAAAGCTAAAACATATTTTTCAAGTAGGCCATACCGATCTCTCGCATCAGTAGACTTTTACTTACGTAATAGACAGGGTGTTGTTGTCCGTCCGCTTCTCGACCAAGACGCACCGACAAAGAAGTTTTGTGGATCGAATGTATCTTGTCGGGGTTCATCTTTGATTGGTTTTGTCAAGCAAAGGAGGAGAGGATAGATATGTTTTGGTCTTCAAAGGCTTTGATGATCGGGGTCCATTGAAAGTCCTTGTTTTTCCTTAGCGAGGTTATAGAATGATTTGCACCTCTCGATGATCTTGAAATGAAATGTTCGGGGCCGCTATTCTTCCGATCACTTTTCTATGTCTTTGACCGTCTTTGGTGGTTCTAGCTCCAGGATAGCTTTGATCTGTTCAGGGCTGGCTTCTATTCCTCTTTTTGTCACCATATAGCCCAAGAATTTGCCTGTTGAGACTCCAAAGTGGCATTTTTGTGGGTTGAGCTTCATATTGAATTTCTCCAGTATTTGAAAGGCTACTTCCAAGTCTTTGACGTGATCTTCTGCCTTTTTTGACTTGACTACCATGTCATCTATGTAGACTTCTGTGGTATCTCCTATTTGGTCTTTGAACATCATGTTGACTAGCCTTTAATAGGTTGCCCCTGCATTTTTTAACCCAAAGGGCATAGCAGTATAACAATATATATCTCTCTCAGTGATGAAAGCTGTGCTTTCCTGATCTGCAGGGTGCATCTTTATTTGATTGAATCCGCTGGAGGCATCCATGAATGTTAACATTTCGTGGCCTGCAGTGGCATACACCATTGCATCGATGTGTGGCAGGGGAAATGGATCTTTTGGGCAGGCTTTGTTTAGGTCGGTGTAGTCTACACAGACCCTCCATTTGCCGTTTTTCTTTTGGACGACTACTACATTTGCAAGCCAGTCAGGGTACATTACTTCCCTGATCATTCCCATGTCTAGTAGCTTGTCAACTTCTTGGTTGATGATTTCATGCCTCTCTGCAGCGAATTTTCTTCTCTTTTGCTGTACAGGCTTAAATGATTTGTCAATATTCAACTTATGAGTTATAACATCAGCATCTATACCAGTCATATCAAAATGTGACCAAGCAAAACAGGACATTTTAGTTTTGAGAAAGCTGACCAGATTGGTCCGACCGAAGTCCGGTGCATCCGACCCTACAAGTACTTTCTGTCAGGGAATTCTGGGTCCAACATGACCTCTCCTGTTTCCATCTGTGATTGTGCAATATACTCTTCCCTGACAGGTGACTTTAATTGCTATGCAAGGGACTTACCTGACTTTGAGGGTTTCAAAGCCTGAGTGTAACATTCCTGAGCCGTCCTCTGTTCTCCCCTGATGGTGGTTATCCCCCATTCGGTTGGTATCTTCACACATTGATGGTATGTTGATGGGATTGCTTTGACATTGTGGATCCATGGTCTGCCTAGGATTACATTATATGAGGATAGGCAATCCATTACTCCAAATCTTTCATATGAAGCCACGCCTTCCACATAGGTTGGCGGTGATTTCTCCTGGGTGTTCTTTGTTTCTCCGCTGAATCCAACCAAGACGCTGGATTTCTTGATGATATTTCCTTCATCTATCTTCATAGCTTTGAGGACGTCAAGCATCACCAGATTGATTGAAGCGCCTCCGTCTATCGGATTCTTGATACCTTAGTCGTGCCAATTTGCATGGTGATTACCAAGTTATCATGGTGTAGATCCGATACTCCCCGCAGTCCGAGTCATCAAAAGTGATAGCAGGCAATGACTTGGACCTTGAAGGGGCTGCGATCTGGATTCCCTGGATATTCTTTTGGCGGTGAAATGGTCGGACCACGATTTACGAACCTCCATTTATGAACTTAACTTCATAGATGGGGGAGGAGGAGGAGGATCTCTGTCGTTCCCTGAATCTCTCTTGTTTTGTCCTTCATCTTTGTTCTTTGGTCTTTGGATTAAGTCCTTCAAAAAGCCTTTCTTTAGGAGATATGCCACCTGTTTCCTGAGTTTGATGCATTCTTCTGTGGTGTGCCCGATGTCCCACGATGGAAGTCACACCATCTTGTTGGGTCTTTCCTGGGGTTGTCGGATTTCTTGGGCCACCCGACCGTATCTCCCAGGCTTTCAGGCGTTTGATTAATCCCTGCGGTATTAATAGAGAAGTTATATTCAGGAATAGTTGGAAGGCTAGAAAGGTTACCTTTGTGCTCTTGTGCCATGTTGACTTGGATCGTTCGGGCCTGGAATAGGGTGCGATCCGGGGTTGCCTCCTTTCGGTAGGAGCTTTTCTGTTAGTGTGTCCATAGCCTTGCTTTCCTCCGGATGAGTTCGTCCTGAAGTTGAGATCTTCCTCCAATCTGACATGCTCTAAGGCGATGGATTGAACAGTGGCAAAGGTTGGGCATGCTTTCTTGGTCAAGTCTGCATAGATGTCACTTTGTCAGCAGGACTCCTTCTGAAGGCTTCTACCATTGTTTCTTCATCACACTGGGAATGGCCACCTTCTCTTTGACAAATCTTGCCAGGAATTCTTTGAGAGATTCTTGGGAAGTTGTTTTACCCCGAACAGTTACTAGGTCTCTTGGCCATATCTCTGCTTTGCTTGCGAATTGTTGATTGAAGGCATTGATCAATTTCCGCAAAATTCTTGATGCTTCCATTTGGGAGATTAATGAACCATTGTAATCTTTGCTCGGTCAGGGTTGTACCAAGCCTTTACACATGCGGACTGCATGAGTTCACTGGGTATTGAGGCAACTAGCATCTTCTGTTTGAATATAGCAACGTGATTTTGTGAATCAGAGGTTCCATCATAAGTTCTCATGGATGGGACGGTGAATTTCTTGGGAGGTCAATCTTTGCAATTTCATCTGCAAAGGGTGAGTCCACAAAGTGTCAATTTCTACTTCAGCCACAGAGGTCCTGGTACTCCGGGTATATTTTCTATTTTGTTGTGGAGTTTTTGAATTTCTTGAAGCATAGCCATCATTATTCTTTGCTTGAGTCTTGTTTGTTTCATCATTGGAAATGATTGGGGGGTGACCGGATAATGTATCCTTCTCCAGGGGTTCCAAAATTGGAGAAATCAATGTTTTTGATAATGGATGAAAATGGGGGTTCCTGGTTCGAATCTGGTCTTGGAGCCCGAAGCCCGATTTTCCAATTTTTCCTCGGCTAGACTCGATTCCTTGACCTATTGATTGCCACTGGTCGCCTTCTCTGGATTGTCTCCAATTCCTTGATCTTGGCCAGGGCAGCGGCTAGTTGTTGTTCTGGGGTTAGTTATACCATTTTTGTGTGTAAATGTTAAATGGAAAATGATAAAGGGAATTTTATTGATTGAAGAACTAGATGCCCCACGGTGGGCGCTAATTGTTTTAGCAGGATTTTCCCTGAATGGGTCCGGCTTGATTAAAGAATAATATGGGTATCTAGCTCTATAAGTTTGGAATATTGTAAATGAATAACAAGGAAAGACTATGTATAAAGAATAATGTTTATATTATTTAGATAAGCTGAATACAAATTTGTTTAAGTAATTGGATGCTCGTAAAATAATGAAAAATAAATAGTGAAGTAGTTCAACACTGATGAATGATGAATGAATTTACAAATGCCAGATTACAATATTTATAGTCATAAACATGAACGTTGTATTGATCTTCAACGTTCTTCTCTTTTGTCGGGGTTGTTGCCGGATTAATAGGGCACATTCCCTATTAATTCGGTTGACTCGTTCTTCTTCGATTGATTCTTAGCCTTTTCCCCTCTTGCACGTCTAGGTTCATGGATGATATAGTCTCATAATTAGACTTGGTCTTCCTTGAGAATAGGACACGGCTATTGACTTGTACAACTGCATTTCTTGTTCATCTTCTTAATCCAGCCTGCTTTAATACTCTGCCAGGCTATTCTATACTGACCATCAGGCTTCTCCTCCAGGATTTAGTAGCATGCTTGCTATAATATTCTTCAACAGCTAAATAGTAGTTAGATTTGTCCGGTCTCTGGATGCCTTAGTCAGCCTAGTTGGGTCAGGCCAGGTAAGAGTCAGGCCAAGCTAAACTGGGCCTAACATTCACCATGAAAAGTCTATGAAACTTTTTATATATGCTATATGGTGACGAGTCAGAAACAATATCACATGTTATTTTAACTAATATCACATCTTATACTAAAAAGTATCACTATTTGACGATAACAGAATGTGATATTATTTGAGGATAACAGAATGTGTCAACGCATCTGTATCAACTTTCTTTCCAATTTTCCTGGTAATTTTAGAAATAATATAACACTTTATACTACACAGTATCACTGTTTGAGGATAACAGAATGTGATATTGTTTGTAATTGTTCTGAGATAGAAACAATATCACACTTCATTTGAAATAATATCACTCCTTTTTGTATTTTTCAGGGCAGTTCAGATGAGGATGATGCTGATGATAGTTGATCGGTTGAAGGAGTTTTTGTTGATGGCGCTCATTAATTATAGCAGCAGCAAATAGACGATATACTTTATTACTAGTATATTAATATACACCAAAACCTTCATTAAAGTATAGATTATACTTTATTTTATATAGAAAATACTCGTACTCGGAGAATATTTGATTATTTTATTTGTCTCAATTGTCTTGTTTTTGTATTTTGTGATACTGAGAAACAATATCACACCTTATATTTATATATTTCACATCTTACTCTAAACAGTATCACTACATCAGAACTACTATATATGCCTTTTGCTTTACGATTTTCACATCTTGTGTTTTGTGTGTTGTCAAAATACAGCAGTTCGAGTTTATATTTAAACAATATCACAAACATCAAATCAAAATATGGCAGTTCATTATATGCTTCATAGTTTTCTAACACAATATCAACCTGTGTACACAACAATATCACAACATTCTAAAAACAATATCAACGTGAAATTTAAAAATCCATATCCATAGTGATATTTTAAAGTAACCAGTGTGGTATTGTTTAGTAATCTGTGATATTGTTTAGTAATCTGTGTGATATTGTTTAGTAATCTGTGTGATATTGTTTATCAAACTGTGTGAAACTGAGAAACAATATCAACCTGTGTACACAACCATATCACAACATTCTAAAAACAATATCAACGTGAGATTTAAAAATCCATATCCATAGTGATATTTTTAAGTAACCAGTGTGGTATTGTTTAGCAAACTGTTTGATATTGAGAAGCAATATCACAGCAATTATTAGACAATATCACACCAAACGTGAAATAATATCACACTTTAGCAAGAGTTATATGAGATCCAAAATAGCGATCACTACTTTACCATTATAAAAAGTACCATTAAATTCCTTCTTGTACTAACATTACATACCATTTAGTTTAATTACAACTTTGTTCTAACAAATATAGTAGTCCTAATTCCTTTCTCTACCTCTACCGCGGTTCTTAGGATTTGCAACGGTCTTAATCCTACCACGTTTGTATGTTATTGCGGGCTCGTTGCTACGATCTTCACCATCTTTTCCGGAATCAACTCCTCTGTAAAGCAAATCAATACTAACAGTCAGTTATTATTTCTGGACACCTTTGTACTAATTACTTTCTACCTTTTTGTATATAAAATTGTAAATGCTTTGATTTTTACCTTTTCCTAGGAGATTGTCGAAGAATTGGCAATTCTGTGTTAATAATCGGTTTCTTAGTACAATCCTCTTTTGCTGTTTCCGGAACATCTTCTTTATTTGTCTCCTCCACAACAACATCAACGTTCTCTTTTGTTTGAGCTTCTGCCATTGGTACTTCTTCTTTCTGCTTCCCTTTCACCTTTTGGTTGTTCTTCCTCGTTTGCTTCAATATCTTCCAGATTTTGTCCTTCCCATCTGAAAATTCTTTTACTTTTTCGATCAAAGGTGTTCTGTTCTCATTTATGTCAGCTAAAAGCAATGCTACTGCTATTTCTAGCCAGTAGTATCGCCTATACACTTTTTGGTTCAGGTCGGCTTCAAACATTACACCCTCATATCGAATCATGTGCATCATTAAGAAGTTTCCAGACTCAGTATTGTTCATCTCTGTCTTTTGCCAAGGGAAGTTGATGTTGACAACATCAAACGTTATTATATCATCTGCTCTTTCCACGTTCTTCTTTGCTAAGTAGTCACTCATGTGCTCCGCCTACAATATTAAGCTTAACAATTAGTGATAATTTTACAAACATTGAAATTCATTATTTCCTTGGTGATATACGAAAATAATTTAAAGAACTATCAATTAATCATACCACCAAATCTGCAACTTTGTGTATTTGTGTTTGCTCCCAGTCGGCGTACTTTGTGTTGTCCAGCACTTCCACTGTTTCGCTTTTGAAATTTATACAAATACAGACATAATGTTCTTTCCATACCATTGGAATAAAAACCAGATCTTCTTCCAGGTTACAAGGAACTGTGTTTCTTCTAATGAATTCGTCCCATTCTTCGAACATCTTTTCTTTAATCAATTCCCTGTCTCCAGCTCCTTCGGTTTTTATTTCCTGTTTTGAATATATATGTTAAAAGTCCTATTTTTGTTTTAAAGAGTTATTATATTTAATCAAACTAAATAGACAGCTTACCATTTGTCGAATCCCAAAAAACATTAAACTTGTTTCACATTTTTCTGTGTGCTCAATCTGGTTCAGAATTAGGGACCAACATTCAATCACATTGCTACTGACGTGCTCATTTGGAAGCAACGACAATATATCATTTCTGACAAGATATTGATCATTACTGAATTTGGCAACCACCTCACTTTGCTCCAAACATTAACACAAACCAAATTAAAATATTGCAAATAATATCACACTTCTCTAAAAATAATATCACACCCCTTAAGAAACAAAGATATCACAAAAAATAGCAGATTCGACAAAAAAATAAAATAGTGCAAACAATATCACACTTATCTAAAAACAATATCACACCCCTTAAGAAACAATATCACAAAAAATAGCAGTTCTGACAAAAAATAAAACTACCACGAAATTAAAATAGTGCAAACAATATCACACTCTTTGTAAAAACAATATCACACTCTTTAAGAAAGTATCACGTAAATATACTCTAATGGGAAAGCGTGGTCGTCCAATAGGCGTAGTCAAGCACTTGTTTCCTCATGGTCAACATCTTTGCACACAGTGATTTGTTAGCCTTCATAAACCTTGAGACGACCTCTACCTTAGAATCTGCCACGCCACAGTTGTACGTGCTCCCAAGGCCATCCGATTTCCCCCTCCCTCGCTTCCCACCACACTTCGGCGAACCATTTTCTACCACAACTACAAAAATATTTATTTTTGTTATTTGAATATGTAATGATTATATATAATGAAAATAAGTCAGTGTTGAAGAAAAATAACCTGTTTTTTTGGATACAGGAGTTTGAACATTCTTTTTCCCACTTTTCCCTCTCTTTTTTTGCTTGCTGCTTTCCTTTTTGCTAGTAATTTAGGTAACAGTGTCCCTTTGATTGCATTAAGGTTTGTAACCTTCCTCAGGACCTCACTCCTACGTTTATTTAAATCACTCAACACAAGCGTCGTTGCAATCTCTCCCCTATACGACTGCCTCATCTTTTTATCATTCAGTTCACATTTAAAATCCTCACCCACAAAAAACATCATGTGGAACATCATGAATAATCCACAATCCAGGTTCAACTCTTTTGTTTGCCAATCAAAGGCGACATTTGTCAGCACATAGTCTTGTACTTTCGCCCCACTTTCATAACCTTTACTGTTAAGGTAGTGCCCGTAAACAGCCCCCTGTTTATGTTTATAATAAATAACTATCAAATTTCAATCTTAGCTAACAAAAGCATTATATCCTTAGTTCTTATTTTTAAATATAGTACTTACAGTTAAATGAGCAAGGTGTACATGCTCCTCGTCCTCGAAATCATCATATTCTCGGTTGTCCAAGTAGAACATTTTTTCCCTCTTGGAGTCAATACAGACGCAAATGTAGTGGTCTTGATATAGCAAAGGTATGAACACCTATAGAAATATTTTATAGAAAATAACAACTGTCATTCACAGACCATAGCATACAATATCACAAGTAATGAGTGATAATATCACAGAATATATAATACAATACCACAACTAAAATAGTTACCTGATTTAAGAAACAATATCAATACTTACTTATGACAATATCAGATAATTAACTTAACAGTATCAGAACTAAAAGTACTTTTAAATTCTTACCATATCTGAATTCAAATTCAGTGGCTGTTTATACTGATTTGACCACATATCCCATGTCCTCCATATGTCTTCCTTCAGTCTTGTCAGTTCATCAACATCTTCTTCATCTACAAGTAAGATTTTCTCCATACCACCCTGTTTGTTTATAAGAGAATTGATTAGTCGTATTGACACATTTTTACACGTAATTTAAAACACAAGGAACACATGAAGTTTATGTTTTCCATACCGAGTGGGCAAGGCCATAGAAAATCCTTGTCGGTCTGTAGCTGTCTTTCTGTGCCATTTGGAACTGATTGAGCAATATTGCCCATGCCTCAATAACCACTGCTTCTATTTTAGTGTCAGGCAACAAAGACTCAATATCGCTCTTTGGTATGGAATGGTAAATACCAAAGTCACAGACAATCTCTCTGTACCATTTTCCAAAAAAAATTAGCATATTAGTTTTTAATTATTATTATGTAGTAGATTAATTAATGTCTTACATTGAAAAATTAAACTTACATTTTCTTAATCGCATGATCTGTAAGGAAGCAATAATCCATGACTTCTTTCCGACGCTTAAAGACAGTTTCAAATAAATTGTCTTGTCTGAACATGGAATCTGAGACAAGTTGAGCATCCTTGTCTGGCAAACCACAGTCCATAGTACACCCCAAATTATGAGGTAACATATCTTCCATTTCAGGTATTTTGTTCATGTTGTCTGCGTGCAATAAATAGTCATTAATGCTCCTTGTTCCCGCTGTTTCCAACTGAACATTTGGAACACCCTCCTTCATATGAGTCCCTACACTTTTATCATCATTCTTCTTCCCATCCTTTTTTCCACTGCCTTCTTTGCCTTGACTTTTAGTATTCAGCTCCTTACCATTTGGTACATTGTTAACAATTTTCTCAACATCTTCTCCAATTCCCTTCTCAACATTTGTTACGTTCTCAACATTTGTTGTCTCCTCATCCCTTTTTCCAGCCTCCTCATTTATTTCCTGAACCTCTTTTTCAATGCTCTCATTTGGTTTATCTGTGATAACCTCCTCAACAGTGTTGGTCCCTCCTAAACCAACATTGATTACACCTTCATCAAGCTGTGTCAACACATTTGTCTCCTCATTTATTTTTTCACACTCTTTTTCAACAGCTTCTTGATTAAGTGTATCACGATTCAATTCTTCATTGAATTTCCTTGCAACATCACTTCCTACCCCTACACCAATATTGGATATTACATCATTCAATTTTGAATTCATGTCATTATCCATCCCATCATCTTGGTCATCATCATCACCACTGTCCAAGTTAGTAACATCATTAATATCATCATCTTGTTGTTTGTCATCACATGCCAAGTCATCATCACTGTTCTGAAGATCTTTATCTGTACATCCACCTTTGTTCAATTCCTTGTATTGCACTTTCAACATTTCAGTCCAAACATCAAATGATGGCAGCCCTTCTTTTGCTTTCTTCATTTCATATGACCTCGCTATCAACATGTCCATCAAGTTATGATATCCAACATCTTTCATGAAAGGCAGCGTTTGAGTCTCTGTTGTATGTTTTCAGGATTCTCAACCTCTTCTTCAGCAGCAGCATGTTCTTTAGGATTAACATCTTCCGCACCATCTACCTTCGCACCAGATTGTGTAGATGTAGTTGTTTCACCCATTGAACTTTTCGCTTTCATAGTGATCAGTTTTCTCATGTTATGTACATACCTACCTATGAACAATTCATTGTCCCTCTTCATACGTAGATAAATTTCATGAGCACGCTGCCAAATTATAAAATAAATATATTAAACACTAAAATAGACTCTTTGATAATAAGAAGATATGAAACAATAATAAAGTTATTCAATATCAATATCATAACAATATCACAGCCTACTAAAAATAATATCACAATAGTGCAAAAACAATATCATAACAATTTTTAAATCAATATCACAACAATCTGTTATTCAATATCATTTGCTTTTATAAACTATATCACAATTATCAATTAACAATAAACAATATCACAATATCATACAATATATCAAACAATATCATATATATCTAAAATAATTATCAGATAGAAAATGATTTTATTTAATATCAATATCATAATAATATCACACTAGTTCAAAAACAATATCACAATAATATTTTAATATCATAGCTAAAATAATTATCAGATAGCAAATGATTTCATTAGTGCTTACATCCATTGCCCTTGCTCTGATTTGTTCATCAGTTTCAACACCACTAGGCAACTTCACCAACATATACCCCTCTTTTGTTTCCACTTCAGCTTCATGATCAGACGCCTGAGTCAGTAATATCTCTGGAGCTGCTGAAGAATATGGTGTTTTTTTAGGGACTTCTTGTTCTTTGATGGATGGGGTCTTGAATCTTTGATATTGGAACATTCCCCAAAGATCCTGTTTTTTTCTCATCATCCACTCTCTTTGACAATTTTTTTATCGTCCCAATGTTGGATGAGTGGTAAAGTGTGTTCCAAAACATCGCCCTTGAAATCGAACCTATGCATATATGCTAGCATAAGAACTATTACACATCCACTGATAGTTGACTTTCCCCCTTCTTTGAACACCTTAACACTTCTAACCATTTCCTCAAATACATATTCACACCAATCAAATTGGCTTATCCTTGTCACATGCTTAACAGCCTTTACCAGTTTCAAGTCCAGAGATTTATTTGAAGACGGTGCTAGGAAAATAGACATGCTGTAAATTACAAACATTCTTTTAAATTCATCTCCAGCATCATTACATTCCATCAGTCTTTCATGAACATCCTTGACCATAATTGGAGCCGAATTACTCTCCAATCCAAACTTTGCCCTCCATGCATTTTTCAGCTTTGTGTCTGTCACAGCAGTGGTGTTTCCCATGTGAGCGACGTCCACTTTACGACCTTGTCGAGGAAGTTGAAATATGTCATGCACATCGTCTTTCGTTAACAGAGAATCAATTTTTTTTTTTTTGAACATGTTGCTTGTGTGATCAAATGCCTTCAGCAGCAACTTTAGAATTCCATGTGGAATTTTTGTTAGTTTCAACTCTAAAAATCCACCAAACCCAACATCAGAAACGACCTTCTTTTGTTCTTCATTTAAGTTGGCAATCAACTCAACCAATTTGAGTGGCCTACATTTAGTCTGAAATGGTTGCGCCTTCTTCTTTTTAATCTCAGGCTGCTCTACCAGTGCATCTTGTATCACCAATTCGGCATCTTTGTTTCTATCAGTCTTTGATTTCTTTGTTGATGGTTGGCCCTTTTTTTTGTTGATGGCAGGATGCTCTTCAACTTCATCCTGTAACACCATTTTGTAAGCTTTACTTTTATTTTCATTACCATCCTTTGACCTCTTGGTTGGTTGTTGTTCAACCTCATCATTTGTTGATTTCCTCTTTCTCCTATATGTTTTTTCAGGTTGTTTGGAAGCTGTCAAGTCCATTCTGATGAATCAATATCACACTTCATTAGAAATAATTTCACACCTTATTCAAAACAACATCAGTATTGTATGTCACTGGTAATAAGTATTTTTAAAGGAGTATACAGTTTCGTATTTCTGTAAACATTATCAATAATAGAACTACACAAAATTCATGAAGATTGAGTACCACTAATATTCAGATTCAACATTAGACCATACAAATAACAGTATTACAAGTTTTTCTTTCTCATTGCCAACACATATATCAACGTTACTCATTGTACTGAACAGAAACTTTCAATTCATGGACCTCATTGTCAAACAAATTCAGTTCAGTCATATGAAACTATACTTGTTCACATTTAACCAAACGTTTAACCCTAATTTTCGCGATTCAAACAATTTGCAACCGTTATTTTGACAAATACACAATTTTGAACTTTCAATTTCACAATCGAATAGTGTTCAAACGAATAATTAAACGGTTTAATATATTAAACAGTTTTTAACCAGTTTTAACCCTAATTTTTCACAAATAAACATTGTTGAACTTTGAATATCACAATCAAACAGTGTTTAAACATAAATTTTTTCATTGAATAGGTTAAAACCTATTCTTAATTAATTAAAACAATACGTAATACTAATTTTGCACTTCGAACAATGTCGAACCCTAATTTTCGCAGTCGCACAATATTCAACGCTAATTTAGCAGATTTAAAGAGGAAATTATGTAATTTCAACTGTAACAGGAAAACATTCAATTAACAACTACGAAGTTGTACAATTATATGAAAATTATTGGAAATTAACGAAGTTTATCAATAATTTTGATACTTAAACTAACAAACACTCGATTTTAACAATGATTTCACTAAAATTCAAGTCCTCGAGAGAATTAAGACAGAAATTGTACCTGATTTCCAGTCAAAATGCAATTTAAATGAACATTGATTAGTATTTCTTCGTAAATTGTTGTTGATTCGCTTTAATAATCGAGAGTTTTTGTGGTTTTTTCAGTTTTTAGAGAGAGAAAGTGAGTAGTCGAAAAAACTGTCGCGCGTTTATGAATTTCAAAAGGCGTGCGTGTTTGTTTTTGTTACCTTATTTTGTAAGTGATATTGTTTAGTTTATTGCGCGATATTGTATCCGTTACTCAAACCTCAAATATTTAGGGGTTCTCACCGGATCCCGACTCTCTCTCTCTCTCTCTCTCTCTCTCTCTATATATATATATATATATATATATATATATATATATATATATATATATATATAATATATATATATATATATATATAGAATTAGGATCACATGAGTCCACCCTATCTTTTTGAGTCCCGTGAGTCCACTTATGTATCACACGCTCTAACACAAAAATATCACGTTTTTTTTTTACAAAAAAAAAAAATTTTTTTTTTTTTTTTTTTTTTTGTAAAAAAAAGTTGTGATATTGTTTAGTATAACCTGTGATATTGTATCTGAGTCTGTGAGTCCAGTAAAAGAGTATCACGAGTTGTACAAAACAATATCACACCTTACAATAAACAATATCACTGGTTGTATTAAACAATATCACGGGTTATACTATACAATATCACACCACAGAACCTAAAATATGCCAAACTACTTCTCGATTCTTGAATAGTTGCAAAATGACTGAGATGGTGAGGCCAAGAGCCGATCATTTCAATCCTTTTGTTGTTGTTGACAAGGAAAGAGGAATGTGCATTGGTTACCATTGCTGTAACACAGACGACCCTGAAGTGGTATGTAAGCATATTTTTTGTTTTCTTCCACTTTTGTGAGATTTTATTTCTTATAAAATGATTGATTATTGAACTTACGGATTGAAACTAGTAGTAAACCAGCAATGACGCCTCCTATAACAAAGAGAATCTTACGGATTGAACTTTTATGGCTTGGAGTTTGATTTAGTGAAGTTGTGTCGGTACTGTTGTAAGGTGGATTTGGAACTGCAAGATTTCTAGTTGAATCGCTCAACTTGAGGATTTCCAACCCACTCAGCGATATATCTATAACACTAAACAAACAGAATAAATGCAACAAATAAGTAACATGATATCCGTGAATGAATCATTCAGTATATTTGTGTAACTACAGAAGAAGGTAAATTAAAAGAGGAGGTAGAAGTATGATGAGTGATTTAAATATACTTATTGGCGAGGTAGAGGATGGAGAGCCAAGAAGAGAGCAACCTTTGAAGCATTATTATTAATAGCAGGAGGCGGCTTACTTATAACATAATCCTTGTACATTGGAATATATCTTCCTCCACCCTCGTGCCAAATATCAAGACCCTCATCCACAACTTTCGTGGAAAAATTTGTTATTCAATTCGTGATATTATTGTGTACAACTTGTGATATATAAGTGGACTCATGGGACTCAAAAATATAGGTGGACTCATAGGATCTTGCCTATATATATATATATATATATATATATATATATATATATATATATATATATATATATATATATATATATATATATAGAGAGAGAGAGAGAGAGAGAGAGAGAGAGAGAGAGAGAGAGTCCACCTAAATATTTGAGTCTCGTGAGTCCACTTATGTATCACAGCCTATACACAAAAATATCAAACACTACACGAAACAATATCACAGCTTATACTGAACAATATCACGGAAAATATGTAACGAAAACAGTAAAAAGAAGGCTTAAAACTATTGTCAGTGACACTACTCATCGACGACAACCACCCACGACCCACCACCACCCCTTTACCTCCCCAACAACCACCACCCACAACCCACCACCACACGTTCACCTCCACAACAACCACCACATCGGCGCACAAGTCCGTCTCAAGACCATCGCTACCACCCCTCACTAACATACAATCAACGATCCTTCTTCCATTAACCTCCATCTAAGAACAATGCCGCCGTCGTTAAATTAGGGGTCTCATCGCTGATGTTGAAGGAAATAGCCGAAGATAAAGAAAAGAACAAGAGAGGAAAAAATATAAAAGAAGTAATATGCGATAACTCCGACGAACACGCTGCCAAAATCGACTCACCGACGGGAAAGTGCGCGAGGATGATGATGTTTGTCGGAGCTCTGGCGCTGGGACTGATTGGTGTAAGAAAAAGTGAGAAAAGAAGTTAATAAAGAGGCTTAATCGGTCCAAGAAGAGTGATATTGTTTAATATGACGCGTGATATTGTTTAGTATAACTTGTGATATTGTTTATTTGGACTCACGGACTCAAAAAGATAGGGTGGACTCATGTGATCCTAATTATATATATATATATATATATATATATATATATATATATATATATATATATATATATATATATATATATATATATATATATAGAGAGAGAGAGAGAGAGAGAGAGAGATAGGATCTTGTGAGTTTGGTTTCTTATGGTGAGTTGTGAGTTTGTGTGCTCACAAATCTCAGCCATTGGATTATATTAGGGATCAATGGTCAAGATCTAATCTTACCTGTCATATTAAGCCACTATCATTTACTTATTTTCCTTTTTTTCTAGTGCTACTTTTTTTTTTACTTTAATTTTTTTTATCTTCTTTTTTTTACCTCGTATTATTATGCTTTTTTTTTTTACAACTTTGAGTTTTTTTCTCTTATGTTTTTCTCTAATTTTCTCATTATGTTACATTTTTTTCTTTTTCTTTTTGTACCAATTTTTTTTTTACTTGAATTTTTTTTTGCTCTTATTTTTTTACCTCGTGTTATTATGCTGTTATTGTGTTTTTTTTACTTTTATTTTTTTTACGACTTTGATTTTTTTCTCTTTTTTTTACCACATGTTATTGTTATTCCATTTGTTATTGTGATGTTATTCTCACACATTACTTTGATTTTTTTACGACTTTGATTTTTTTTTTTTTTTTTTTTACCACGTGTTATTGTCTTTGTTATTCTCATTGTTACTCTCTTTGTTATTGTGATGTTATTCCGGTGTCACTTTGATTTTTTACTATGATTTTTTTTACTACTTTGATTTTTTTACTCTTTTTTTACCGCATGTTATTGTGTTGTTATTCTGGTGTTATTCTGTTGTTATTCTGCTGTTACTTTGATTTTTTTTATGACTTTGATTTTTTTTTTCTTTTTTTTTACCACATGTTATTGTGTTGTTATTCTACTGTTATTCTGCTGTTATTATAATGTTATTCCGGTGTCACTTTGATTTTTTTACTCTTTTTTTACCGCATGTTATTGTGCTATTATTCTGGTGTTATTCTGGTGTTATTGTGATGTTATTCCGGTGCCACTTTGATTTTTTTTACGACCTTAATTTTTTTTCTTTTTTTTACCCCGTGTTATTGTGCTGTTATTCTACTATTATTTTGCTGTTATTGTGATATTATTCTGGTGTCACTTTGATTTTTTTTTAGTACTTTGATTTTTTTTACTCTCTTTTTTACTTGTTTTTTTAATAGTATTGTTATTCTAGTGTTATTGTGATGTTACTCTATCTCACTTCTGTCACTTGAATCTCACTCTCTCACTTGAGGGAAATGTTGAATATAAGAGAGTCGGAGTGTATGGTGTGAGTAGTTTTAATGACGCTGCCACTATTTGTTTGGATGAGTATATAAAATCAGTGAGCTTCAGTTTTGGATCGGGTGATGTTCTAAATCACTGTCATATGAGGCTGGTAAGTGACTTTTTATCGTGGAGCATGTTCTTCCCATACTACAAGTTCAAAGCAAGTGGGATAAAAAAGGAATTCATTTGGGACCCTGACATTATTGCTAACATTGCTTATTGGACATCATATGTGTTAAGAATTGGCCTCTGTAAGGCTGGTAAGAGGGTTGAATGTATAATGAAAATTACGTCAACTGATTGCATTCATTTGCAATAAAATATTTATGGACGACTGTGTTGATGCCCGAGCGACTGACTAATCTTTAGGATGATAATATCGAAGACTTTTCTCAGTTTTATTTTATCCAACTAAATGGGCATATTAAATTATTCAAGACTATATATCTTAACCTTCCACCATCACTAATTAATCTTGGTTGCTTAATACCACATTTTTATACGATCAAATACATAATGGGAATCAAGTGTAGATATTTCACAAAGACTTGTAATTTCATAGATGAACTATGCACAACACTTTCAGCAACGCATTCGAGAATACAGTGTCTTTATTCATGAAGTCTCAACCAAGAGCAGATGGTTTGGGCCAGAACTTTGGTGTCATTCAAAGAAACAGCTTTCAGACCTTGAGCCACGGCGTCTATTGGAGTGTACATGCTACCCACTTCCCATTCACACAGCAGCTCGCGTTCCCCTAATTGCAGTAATCAGTAATCACACTCACGGCATGAATCCACACAAGTTCCCACGCGACATTATCCATGACGTTCAAGTCTTTGCACATTTGCCCCCACCTATTGTCTTTGTTCCTACAATCTCATGACTACACACCAACCAAGATATTGAGAAATACTCCGCAAGTAATAGTGAGACACAGAATTAGCAAAGAAGACCACCTAAATTGTTTTATTCTAAAACGGCTTACTTACCCAGGAACAACAGGGTCCTCGTCCATATTACACCAGCAACTCAGCTCAACATACTAACCCTGAATTCAGCTAGCAAATAAGTTTGATGCAACCCCGGACAGTTAATTACTAAAGTTACGCTAATGGAGATCACAAAATCTCTAATGCAAGTGGGAGAGGGTTTGTGAGACGTCACAAACTCAATAGGTGAAAGAACACCGCCTCTGAACCCGTGCTCCTCCCCTGCTCCAATCACGCATCACCTAGCACCAACAATCACAACTCAACAATTAGCAACAACCCAGCAGCAATTAGCAACTCTAATTGCTTACTAATCCCAGACATCCGAATTTGGTCGAAATCAATAATCAATAGTCGGTGCTAAGATACTTTGCCAAATTCGATCCATCTAAAACATAATAAAACGAATCCTAAGTAACTTTCCTCATCATCAACAACCACTGTATTGAATATCACAATAGCTTTAGACATTAAAACCGAAAGACAACAAAAAATTTAGCCAAGATTATATGAGGACGCAAAACGGAGCAGTTTAATTCATAAACTACGGAACTAAAATGCACAATTATATTTTTAACAAAATAAATAGCTATCTAAAATCATTGAAAATCAAGGAGAGCATACGTAATTGAAAAAACTGTGTGAGAATGTACCTGAGACAAATCGCAACAAGCCAAAGACAATGAGTTAAATCTGCGAAAAGTATTTAGTTTTAACGATATAAATAGCGCGCTCGAGATTGATGTGGCGATTGACGCTACTTAAAGGCGACGGCGAGCGGAGCTGGAGCTTTGATTTTGGTTGGCTGCCATGGTTGAAGTGGAGAGAGAAAGTTGAATTGGGGGAATGAGTTACTGCGAAAGTGTGTTTTAAGAGGACCGACTTATTTTATTTCGATATTCATCTTAGCCGTATATCTACCCTCATCCAATGGCTGAGATTTTTCAAACTCACAACTCACCATAAGAACCAAACTCACGAGATCCCGACATATATATACTATTATTTATTGATTGATTAATTGGTAATATACTCATATTTGTTGAGTAAGAAATAAATAAAGGGTTTGTCCGTTTTTCTACCGTGTACCCTCCAACTTTTTAATTTTCTACCGTGTACCCCTATTTTTTCCAGATTATATGTGGTACCCTTAAGCTTCATTAACTACTCTAAATCGTGACCTAATGTCACTTGAGTGTTAAGTTGATGACAATTCCGTCAACTTAAGTGTTGACCTGGCATCCCCTTTGCTGACTTGGATATTACACCTCAAAACCCCCATTATATTAAACAAACCCCTTTTTATTATTACAATTATTACGATCAAAACCCCTTAAACTCCCCCTGTTCTCCTCATCTACTCAAACAGTTCAATTCCACAAAACCCTAATAATATATTCTCTCTCTAAAACGGTAGAAATATTCATCAAAATCATTCACCATCGCTTTTCATCTCCAGGTATGTGATCATTCTGACTCATATATCAGTTGTTGTTTATATTTAGTTGGTGAGAATGTGATTAGAATGTAAAAGATGCATCTTTTCCCTAAGATTATGTATTATATATGTTTGTTTTTAATCGATTAGTAAAGCTGTAATCTTTTTTACTAGATTAAGCAGTATTTACTTAGCTTTATGTAGATTATTAGTATGAAAACCAGTTTGATCGTTTGTCTATTATATGCACTGACTACATGTTAAAGTAGCATGATTTTGTGTTAGTGATTTTTAATTGCAGAATGGAGAGGGTTGTACTAAAAATGCGTTTCAGAGGTAACTGTGTTGATGTCATAGTAGATGACACTGACAAATGTTTGTTAATCAATGTGGTTAATGATCTCCTTGATGAGGCTAAGAAGCATAATGTTCCTCTACCCAGACACCCATCATTAGGCTATAGCTATAAGATGAAAAATCATGTGTTAAAGGATGATAAGACACTCATGGAAATGTTTAGTAGGCTAGAAGGGAGGAAAGAGATTGATATTTGGATTGGGTGTGATATTACACCATCACATGTTCTCGCTTTGGCTAGGAATCTAAGGGAAAGTCAAGAAGGTGTTTCCAAGGATAAAGAAGTTGTACAGATTGTTGCTGATAGGCCTTTTAAGGAAAAATTACAGATTAAGAGACCTCAAAAGCACTTTACAGGTGCTCCTGTTTGGGTTGCTCGTGAAACAATCCCCACTGAAGATGTTTTTTCATTATTGTCTCCAGGGAGAAGTGTCACATTAACCCCAAATGAAAGTATTACTTCTCCAGAAAAAATTCCCTCTCAAAATCCAAATCTCTCTCAAACTGAAATTATAACTTCATCCTTGTCCCCAAGGAGAAGTCTGAGATTAAACCAAAACCTCTCAATTCCCTCTCAATCTACTCAAAATCCTCAAAAATTTCAAATACAGAATTCATGTCAAACCCAAGTTTCTCAGAACAGATTTAAAATGCCAAAAGCAACAGCTAAGAAGAGAGGAATTTATGTTCCTAAAAGCTCACCGTCAGTAGAAGTAAATGAAAGAAGAAGTACTAGGTTATCAACAAGGGGTAAGACATTTCATATGGAAGTTGTTGATCACTCTGACTCTGAAACTGATGATAGTTTTGAGCCATCTGATGATGACACAGTTGAGGATGATGCCCATATGACTGACTTAGAAGAGGAGGATCATACTATACTGGCTTCTCTTGATTATATTAATGATGGTTATAATCCATATGAAAACAGTGAATGGGTAACTGATGAGGATGAGTAGTCTACCAAACTTTTGGAGAATGGTGAAGTATATGACACCCAAGACTTTGGTGCAATAAGGATCAGACCTTGGATGTTGTTCATGGACAAAGAACACTTTAAGGATGTCCTAAAAGAATACTGTATACAAGAGGGGTTCTATGTTGTTGTGGTGAAGGCAGATAGCAAGAGATACACTGCAGAATGTGCAACTTTAAATTATGATTGGAGGATTCATGCTAGTATCCTTCCTGATGGTATTACTTGGGCAATCAAGAATATTAGAAGCCCAGGACACGGTTGTGCTGGTGTGAGAGATCATAATCCTATGGCAACTTCTGATTGGGTTGCAAAGAAATTGTTGCCTAATATTAGGGCAAATACTAGCATAACAGGGCAGTCAATTCAAGATTTACTTTTGGAAAGGTATGGCTTAAAATGAAGACATCTATTATATATAAGATGAAGGATTTGGCATTGAAAGAAATTAATGGTGGTCATGATGAGTCATACAAATTCTTGCCAGCTTATTGTGAAATGATAAAAAAAACTAATCCTGGAAGCTATGCTCATTGCACTTGGGTGTACATGGACACTCCAGAACGTTTGCCACAATTTAAAAGCATCTTTATATCATTCAATGCACAAATCCAGGGGGTAATAGCTGGTTGTAGAAGCCTAATTGGTGTTGATGGAACACATTTGAAGGGTAATCATGGTGGTGTGCTCTTAACTGCAGTGGCACTTGATGGAAACAACGAGATTTTTCCTTTGGCAGTTTCTGTTGTAGAATCTGAGAATAAGGATAGCTGGTCTAGTTTTTTCTTGCATTTAAAGAACACTCTCAAGGACAGTGGCGGAGACAATTGGACTGTCATTTCTGACAGACAGAAGGTATCTCATGTAAACTTATGTTTACATTTACATTTGATATATAAATCAAGTTCAGAATTTCATTTGATCCTAAGATATTTTCATTTGATTTATAGGGTGTTGAACCAGCTTTAAACAATGTTTGGCCCGAGGCATATAGAAGATTTTGTGCAAGGCATTTGTGCAAAAATTTCAAGGCTGATTACCCTGGAGTCCTAATGAATAAGCTCTTTTGGAGAGTAGTTAATGCAACTTCAGAATTTTCATTCAAGAAGGCCCTTGAATTGATTGTTCAACATGGAGGAAGAGGTGCTGCTAGGTGGCTTCTAGACTTAGGAGACAAGGAGCTATGGACTAAGCACATGTTTGATCCCACAATATGTGCTGAGGATAATACATCAAACTTTGTTGAGAGCTTCAACAGTATACTAGGAATACACAGAACCAATCCAGTGCTGAGTCTTCTTGAGGGTAAGTTTGTTAATTTTGGTGAATGTTAATTCATCTGTGTATACTAACCTAATTAATTCCTCTGTTAATTTTGATGAATGTTAATTAGGTATCCGTAGACTGGGCATGGTAAGACATGCCACAAGGCAGCACATAACTGAGTCATGGGATGACAATGGAGTATGTCCCAACATCTTAACTAGGCTTAAAAAGCTGACCAAAGACTCAAGAGGTTGTACAACCTTTTTTTCTGCCCCTGGTGAATATGAGGTTAAAGATGGAGAGACTTATCTACCTGTGTCTTTAAACAACAGAACATGTATTTGTGGTTTGTGGCAAATCAGTGGTATTCCTTGTAAACATGCCATTAGAGCTATAATTGTAATACTCCGTATTTTAATAATAAATTGTGAAGATAATTTATGTAATTTACTAATTAATTATAAGACATTTCTAATAGTAATTATAATAAGATGTTAATTACATAATAAATTAGTAATGCAAGTCGGGAATTGGGTTTAGCTAATATTTAGCATTGGGCCGTGTGCCATTGTTGTTTGGACCGAAATCTGTTAAGTTGGTACGAGTGTAATCGGGAATTAATAATAAATAATATGGGAATAATATTATATAAAGGTAATTATAATTATGATAATAATAATAAAATAGTAAATATTATATGAGGAAATTATAGTTGTGATAGGATTAATAGTATATAATAAATAATAATGATTTAATTATAATGACAATTCCTATACTAATTAGAATAAGGAAAGTTACATGGTTTCCTGATTGGTCTCGTATTCTCTAAATCTTACACTATAAATACCACCTCAAATCTGAGAAATAATTCACAAATTAAAAAGAACAAGCTTTAGGAGACGGAAGAGGAAGGAATTAACATAAACCAATTAATCAGCTCGAGGTAATTATCCGTCTTAAATCAATTTATATTCGTTTCATGTGAGCATCTTTAAGACAACCGTATGACTTGTATGGACCGCCATAGGACACGAGATTTGGACCTAGAGCGACCTTGCACCGCAAATTTTTCGACTTGACCATAGTTGACCGTCGTTGACCTTGTTACGGTGGCTTTTGGGGCGGTTGAAAGACTACGGACGAGAAGGGTTATACGGGTTGGTTGTGGGTATTTGGGATGGTTATTTGACCCACTAATTGGACACGCCTTGACCCGGGGTTTGGGTGGTTGATGTTGGCGGCAGGGGCGGTTGTCTTTGGTGGTGTTTGGGTGGTCGGGGATGGTGGTTTGTGCGGTGGTGACGGGAAACGGGGGGAGGCTGCATTGGGTGCAGGCGGCGGTTTTCGAGGGGGTTTTAGGGGTTGTAGGTGGTCTGGTTAGGGGGGGTTTCTGGGTGGCTTTTGTCGAGGGAGGATAGGGGAGTTGATTGGTGGTTGTAGGTGGCGGTGAAGGTGGTGTTAGGTGGTGGTTTTGGGACGGGTTTGATGGGGTGTCAGGTGGTGTTGCGGTTGGTGTCGTGTGATAGGGTGTGGGATTGTGGGTTGTTGGTGGTGGTGTAGCTGGTGGTTAAGGGTAAGTTTGATGCGTGGGACTGCAGGCTGCCGGTGTCGGGTTTGGGTGGTGTGAGTGGTGGCTTGTGGTGGCGTGGAAGGAGGAGTTTAGGGGGGGTGTTTGTGACGGGTTTTACGGGTGTAGTTGGGTGTTTCTAAACGGGTTTTGTTTTGGTTTGTTGGGTGACTCGGGTTAGTTTATAAGCGGGTCTTTAATATCGTAATAATTAAATAAATGGGTCGGGTTGAATAATTAATATAATAGGAAGAATAAATAAAGAAAAGGAATAAATAAATAAACAAATAAGGTTAGTAATTTGAAGTAATAAATAATTGAATTGAATTATAATATTTTGATTAGGTGACGGTTGTGAAGAATTATAATCGAATCGGATTGCTTTGTTTATTTGGATTGCGTAATTGGAGTGCTTGCTCGCCAGGTAGGATAACTACTCAACTTGTCTTGCTATTTATTTGATAAGAGGAATTGTGGAACTGTGTGGTTAATTGTCGTTGGATGAATTATCAGACGTGAATTATATGTCGTTGGTTTATAATGTGGTTATTGGTTTATACATATCGTAATTTTTGGATACCTCAGACTCGTTCTGGGATGATTACTACTATTATATTTGAGCATGGCATTTGTGTTGGATACCTCAACTTCGGTTGGGATGGTGGATACCTCAACTTCGGTTGGGATGGTGAATACTTCAACTTCGGTTGGAATGATGAATACCGGGCCGGGGATTGGCGGGATGAATGGGTGTTTCGGGTGATGAGCTCGTTGTATTTGTATTATTTATCATATCATTTTACTTTGACTTGTTGTTGGTTATTCCTACTCAACCATTGGTTGACGTGTTTGCTTCTGTGTCAAAATAAAATTGATGCCTGCTTTAATTGATGGCATCCTGTGGTGAACCATTTAATATTTAGGTTAAATGAGGAGCGATTTAAATAAGCGAGGTTTTGAGTTAGTGACTTGGGAGCATTGGGAAGAGAACTCGGCTTGGAACCTTAGAAGAAGTCTAGATCACATAGAACCATTTATATCACTTTATTTATTTCCGCTGCGAGATGTATTTATTTTTTTTATAATAAGTTTTAGTTGAATAAAATTGTAAAACATATGTAATCATTAAAGTTTTAATTTAAAGTACTTTGGTATTGTTGTACTTTGTTATTCACTACCTCGGGAAACCGAGATGGTAACAGTCCTATTTATTTGGGAATGTCTAGCTAAAGGCTCCTGAATAAATGGGGGTGTTACAAAGTGGTATCAGAGCAAAACGATCCTCAGGCCTAACCAATGAATAATAATGAATTTAGGATGTGTCTAAATAAAATGAACCCCGGGTAGAAACTGTTAGGAGCCCCTCTTAGTGCGGTTAAGAAGCGCGCCTTAATTCGTACCATGGCCCTCTCAGCTTTGAACCGGGAACCTTGAGGGACATTTCAGAGTGGGGTAATTTAAAATGAAGATAGTATATTTCCTTTAGGAATTTGTCTGTCTTGTTTATATGACTGTTTTCGTTAATGATTGCGGATGATTTCTTTTAAGTATTGTTATGAGCATGTTGATATGGGGAAGGTATGTTGGCATGTATGTGGGAGGTGTGAGTATGATTAATATGGGAAGTGTTGAAAGAATTGCATGAAATTGTGAAGAATGCGATTTTGGTTGATTTCTCGAAATTTTACCCTTGATTGTTTTGGCTGCCATTTACTACCTGTTTAAAATTATCGTATGCAAATTTTATGAGTAATATATTTATGAGTTAGCTTTCATATGCCACTGGTCTCATGTTCAAATAATAAACGGTTTAGGAGAAATAAATATTTTAGTGGACAGTAGTCGAAATATTCCTGTACAATGATGTTTTCGCGCCATGTTTTTGTAAAATTTGCCATTTAAAAACTACTTAATTATTTGTTATAATTCCAACGCCACTGTTTAGTAGACTCATGTATGTTTCTAAATTGGTAAGCCACGTTTTAAGGAAATATTTTGACAATTTATGGTGATTTTTACAAGTTGACCTAAGTTTCTGACAAGTTGCTGTAAAATTTCTGTTTCGACCAAGTAACTTGTAAAATGCATTATAAATTAGTCCTTTGGAGTTTTGACCTGATTCTTTTCTCATGGTTCATATGCTTTCTATATTTTGATGTTATCAACTATGTGGAGTAGGATAATATGTCTAGTGATATGCGGAACGTGTTGCCCTAAGCCAATTATGCCTCTATGTTTAAGTTAAATGATGTTGATAGAGATTTGAATGAATGATAGAAACTAAAATGAACAAATAATAAATCAATGATGAAGGAAGGGTGGGTAGTACCTCAATAGACTAGGTGACCGTCATACCAAACCAATAGTTAACATATTTATAGCATCTCCATGCATACCAAGCAAGCATCTAGTACCCATATGCATTCCATATAGCACAACACTAGCATATGAATTTCGTAACCTAACTTGATTCCCTTATATTTCTTAGGATGGATCCTTATTTGCACCCAGAGAACATATTCATGTACCCAAACTCAGATTTGAACGAGCATTGCAAAGCCTTGGAATCTCAAATGGATGTTTATGGAGCTTTAGTGGATTCGAAGTACCTAAATGACCCTCATCTTAGAGCCTACACTTTGGTTAACACTTTA
Organism: Silene latifolia; assembly: GCF_048544455.1. Classification (NCBI taxonomy): domain Eukaryota; kingdom Viridiplantae; phylum Streptophyta; class Magnoliopsida; order Caryophyllales; family Caryophyllaceae; genus Silene; species Silene latifolia. The sequence continues at coordinate 92,670,943 of NC_133535.1, read as the reverse complement.
CCTTTCTCTGGACCTTTAGGGAAAGTAAGAGAAGATTACATGACTGAGTATGATAACTACAGGATGCATGAGAATTATAGTCATTATTATGGACCTATCTATCCTTCACATATCACCTATGATGTCGTATTAGCTTGATTAAGATACCTAGTATATGTATGTTGGTGATAACCATAGTATCAACCGTGGACCGAACAATTTGATCGTGCCATTGGGAGTAGTGATGAAGAGGGGGAGTCCTGTATGTTCCTTGGGGAAAAGGAGAGTGACACTTGTGAGGTGATAGAGATTAGCGATGATGATGAGGAGGAGGAGGAGGAAGAGGTAGATATTATGTGGACTGGACCTTATGATGATGATAATGATAGACTTCAACCTCGACAGCAGAGAGCCTCAGACTATGAGATGAAAGATGATGTGATTTTTGTTAAACAAAAGTATACACCTGATCCTAAGCCTAGGAAGCACAAATGGGCTCGTCTTGGGAATAGACTTAGAAGGGTCATTTGAATTAAGAAAAGTAACTAAACACTTATGCTTAGTCATTTGTTGTGATAGTGTAATATTTATTTGGCAATGTATTCGCCAGGAGTTTAAATAAAGTTAGTTTAAGTTGTGGTTTTGCTACTCGAAGTAAATCAAATATTTTGTTTTCTATTGATTAACTATTAATTAGTGTTGGAAATAAAAGTTGTTTTATATTACAATGTGTGTTTCATGTTTTATATTATAATAATGATTTGGTTGTTCCATTTGTTTGATATTTCGAACTTCGAGGACGAAGTTAAATTTTAGGGGGAAGGAATGTAATACTACGAATGTTTTGAGTTGTTGTTGTGATACATTGTGATGCAATTGGTATGGATGATAATCGTAAAAGGATGATGGTATTAAATGATAATGTTGGATGATGGGAGTTGTGGGCGAACTTCGGGACGAAGTTCATTTTAAGGGGGGAAGACTGTAATACTCCGTATTTTAATAATAAATTGTGAAGATAATTTATGTAATTTACTAATTAATTATAAGACATTTCTAATAGTAATTATAATAAGATGTTAATTACATAATAAATTAGTAATGCAAGTCGGGAATTGGGTTTAGCTAATATTTAGCATTGGGCCGTGTGCCATTGTTGTTTGGACCGAAATCTGTTAAGTTGGTACGAGTGTAATCGGGAATTAATAATAAATAATATGGGAATAATATTATATAAAGGTAATTATAATTATGATAATAATAATAAAATAGTAAATATTATATGAGGAAATTATAGTTGTGATAGGATTAATAGTATATAATAAATAATAATGATTTAATTATAATGACAATTCCTATACTAATTAGAATAAGGAAAGTTACATGGTTTCCTGATTGGTCTCGTATTCTCTAAATCTTACACTATAAATACCACCTCAAATCTGAGAAATAATTCACAAATTAAAAAGAACAAGCTTTAGGAGACGGAAGAGGAAGGAATTAACATAAACCAATTAATCAGCTCGAGGTAATTATCCGTCTTAAATCAATTTATATTCGTTTCATGTGAGCATCTTTAAGACAACCGTATGACTTGTATGGACCGCCATAGGACACGAGATTTGGACCTAGAGCGACCTTGCACTGCAAATTTTCTGACTTGACCATAGTTGACCGTCGTTGACCTTGTTACGGTGGCTTTTGGGGGCGGTTGAAAGACTGGACGAGAAGGGTTATACGGGTTGGTTGTGGGTATTTGGGATGGTTATTTGACCCACTAATTGGACACGCCTTGACCCGGGGTTTGGGTGGTTGATGTTGGCGGCGGGGCGGTTGTCTTTGGTGGTGTTTGGGTGGTCGGGATGGTGGTTTGTGCGGTGGTGACGGAAACGGGGGAGGAGTCATTGCAGGCGGGCGGTTTTCGAGGGGTTTTAGGGGTTGTAGGTGGTCTGGTTAGGGGGTTTGGGTGGCTTTTGTCGAGGGAGGATAGGGAGTTGATTGGTGGTTGTAGGTGGCGGTGAAGGTGGTGTTAGGTGGTGGTTTTGGGACGGGTTTGATGGGGTGTCGGGTGGTGTTGCGGTTGGTGTCGTGTGATAGGGTGTGGGATTGTGGGTTGTTGGTGGTGGTGTAGCTGGTGGTTAAGGGTAAGTTTGATGCGTGGGGACTGCAGTGCCTAGGTGTCGGGTTTGGGTGGTGTGAGTGGTGGCTTGTGGTGGCGTGGAAGGAGGAGTTTAGGGGGGGTGTTTGTGACGGGTTTTACGGGTGTAGTTGGGTGTTTCTAAACGGGTTTTGTTTTGGTTTGTTGGGTGACTCGGGTTAGTTTATAAGCGGGTCTTTAATATCGTAATAATTAAATAAATGGGTCGGGTTGAATAATTAATATAATAGGAAGAATAAATAAAGAAAAGGAATAAATAAATAAACAAATAAGGTTAGTAATTTGAAGTAATAAATAATTGAATTGAATTATAATATTTTGATTAGGTGACGGTTGTGAAGAATTATAATCGAATCGGATTGCTTTGTTTATTTGGATTGCGTAATTGGAGTGCTTGCTCGCCAGGTAGGATAACTACTCAACTTGTCTTGCTATTTATTTGATAAGAGGAATTGTGGAACTGTGTGGTTAATTGTCGTTGGATGAATTATCGGGCGTGAATTATATGTCGTTGGTTTATAATGTGGTTATTGGTTTATACATATCGTAATTTTTGGATACCTCGGACTCGCTCGGGATGATTACTACTATTATATTTGAGCATGGCATTTGTGTTGGATACCTCAACTTCGGTTGGGATGGTGGATACCTCAACTTCGGTTGGGATGGTGAATACTTCAACTTCGGTTGGAATGATGAATACCCGGGCCAGGGATTGGCGGGATGAACGGGTGTTTCGGGTGATGAGCTCGATTGTATTTGTATTATTTATCATATCATTTTACTTTGACTTGTTGTTGGTTATTCCTACTCAACCATTGGTTGACGTGTTTGCTTGCGTGTCAAAAATAAAATTGATGCCTGCTTTAATTGATGGCATCCTGTGGTGAACCATTTAATATTTCCGGTTAAATGGGGAGCAGATTTAAATAGCAGGTTTTGAGTTAGCTGACTTGGGAGCATTGGGAAGAGAACTCGGCTTGGAACCTTAGAAGAAGTCTAGATCACATAGAACCATTTATATCACTTTATTTATTTCCGCTGCGAGATGTATTTATTTTTTTTATAATAAGTTTTAGTTGAATAAAATTGTAAAACATATGTAATCATTAAAGTTTTAATTTAAAGTACTTTGGTATTGTTGTACTTTGTTATTCACTACCTCGGGAAACCGAGATGGTAACAGTCCTATTTATTTGGGAATGTCTAGCTAAAGGCTCCTGAATAAATGGGGGTGTTACAATAATAGATGCTAACAAGGAACCATCTGACTTTGTTAGTGAATGGTTTTCAGTCAAAAGGTATAGAGAAGCATATGGCTTAAACATTAGCCCTTTGCCTGATGCACAACAATGACAAGAGTTTGATGTCCCTACTCTTGAGCCCCCTACACTAAGGAGATCTATTGGAAGACCATCAAGGAATAGGAAAAAGGAGCAAGGGGAGAAAAGGAAGGGCAAAAGATCCATTACAGTCAAATGCAAGAAGTGCAACTACTTTGGGCACAACTCAAAAACTTGCAAGGGGGGCTATACAGCTAAGGAGAGGGATGAAATGCAAGTAAAGATTCGCAAAAGCAGATCTAAGAAGGGACTGACAGAGGATTCCTACATCTCACCCTATCAATCACTAAGAGCTCTAGAAGGTGATATAGTAACAAGTTCACAAGCATCTCAAATTGCCAATACTTCAAACCAAGAAGTACAACAAATGGGAAAGAAGAGGAAGACGACCTAAGTGGGAGCATAAAAAGGGTGAACTGCAGCTGTTTTGAATGACAAGCCACTGTTTTGAACAATCACAAATGGGACTGACGTACTCCTTTTTGCACAAAGTTGGTTTTAGGCAAACAATTTAATGACATAAGCTGTAGTTTATTTTGGTTTTAGGAACACCCTTTGTTGAATGTAATTTGGTTTTAGTCAAACACCATAACAGAACCTGATGTACTCTTTTTTGCACAAATTTAATGGCTAATGGTGTTCTTAACAATACAATCCCATTTTATTTCTCCAAATTTTCTTCATCTTACATCTTAACAAGATCAACTACCACAATTACAAGTAACATAAGAGCATACAATTTCATATAAAACTTAGTGCACCTAGCTAATTCATAAAAATCGTTCTTCATATTCCTAATTTCATCACCAACTCCTTCAAAGCTTGAAGAACAATCATCTTCATTCATATTTCTCGTCTTGAAAACATCAGTTATGATGATATGCTCTTTTGAAAGCCACATAACAAAGTCATTACATTCAAGACATTTGAAATACGCCTTCCTTAGATTACTCATCGATCCAGAAATCTTCACAACTGCATTCCATCCGCATCGTTTGCAAGTTTGATTCTTAAATTCAAGCCCTTAAATTGGGTTATTTCTCCCGGAGTAAGAAGATGACATTACAACAAGAGGGAGGAATAAAATAGGAAAATAAAGAGAGAGATGAAGAGGGATAAAGACACTAGAAAGAGGAATGAAGTAGGAGTCAGAGAAATAAATAGAAGAAAAGGGGGAAATTTTTGGAGGGAAAATGTGATAAAAAATGGAGGGAATTTGGTGGAGGGTGAACTTTCCAACTCAACATCCATAATGCTTGTCATATGCCACGTCAAACTTAAGTTGACGGAATTGTCATCAACTTAACAGCCAAGTGACATTAGGTCACGGTTTAGAGTAGTTAATGAAGCTTAAGGGTACCACATATAATCTGGAAAAAATAGGGGTACACGGTAGAAAATTAAAAAGTTGGAGGGTACACGCCTAAAAATAAAATAAATAAGGGTTATTTGATGGCAATAATCCCAACTAAGGGTACTCTTCTCAAAATAGTCTTAATTTCATTTAATCTGGAAATAAACCGAACTATTAACTTCTTATTCTTAGAATAAACTCTATGACCCACTACCGGTTAAACAAGTCATTTTTTTACTAATCTTTTTTTACTATCATCTGCCTGAGTCCCTCCTCAACCTTCATTCATAACCATTCATCAGAAGCTCCATACTCACCACGCTCGCCATTACTACATCAATTGGCACACGATGCATCATCTTCCTCACTCTCCCCCAAGCCGGAATCAGTGCATACTGAGACCAATAGCGACACCGACTTGCTCAACCTGCAAATCCGGGTCCACCAAATCAATGGGACGCCCACCACCGCTTGACTCAGCTGTAATTAGTGACCACCAAGCACCTACATCTCGACCTCGGCTCACGTCAACAACCGCATCAGCTCCGTCGCAATGCAGACTCGACGCACTCTCATAGCTGGTGGCCACTGATTGAATAATCAATTGTCAATATGCATGACCTAGACTATGAAATCAACAAGGCCAAGATTGCACTTCTTCTGGCCATTATCTTGTGATTGATGCTAGAAAACCCAATATATTGGCCATAATCAATTGTCAAAATATCGTTCAATTGTTCGCCTTGTCAAGGCCCCATTCCTTTTTTTTATTAATTCTTTTTCTCTCTCTATGGTTTCTCAGGTGGTGTATGTGTGGGTGGATGGTGACTGGAGACGGAGTGTGTGCCCGGAGGACTCTGGATCCGGTGAGAAATTCGAAAATGATCAGATAGGTAAATGTGGTGGTGTGGTGGTTCGTCATTTGGATGGTGGTGTGGTTTGATGGGGAGGAGAACAAGTCACAAAAAGACTGCCACATCAGCTTTTACCGAGGATAACAAGTCATAAAAAAACTCAAGTTTGTTATGAGATGATGACATTAATAATTGGGTGTATTTTGGGATTAATTGAACTTCGGATTATTATCGGAAGACCCCCTAATTCGGATTATCCTCCAAAGGGACGGAATAGAGCTGATCATATGGCCCAGGCCTTCTTGGGCCAACCAGCCGGCCGATTTTTTCCGGGCTTGGGCCTCGATTTTAGTTCGAAAAGCCCACGGCCCGAAGCCCATGGCCCGATTCAATATAATAGGGTCGGGTTTGGGCCACCTTACTGCCCGAATTTTTGGCCCGGCCCGGCCCGAACATATGCAAAATTTATAAATATGTATAATTTAAGAATGTTAATAACCATTAAGTAAAATAATTAACCAATCAATTGTTGTATTGTAAATAAGCCGTAATAACTTGTTTACATGTATTAGTTTGATAAGGCTTAGTATTTTCCTTCACCAGTATTTATATGATAACAAATGAGCTAATGATTTTGTATCATATTAGTGCCGATAAATTATTTACCATTATCGGCGTGCTAAGTCAATGTTTTTGAGCCTAAAGAAAAACAAATATCAAATCAATTACAAAATTACAACAACATACAAATGAAAGACCGCACTAAAATATATTATTACACTACTAAAAATTGTGCATTTAGTTTGTATAAGTCACCTCAAGCAATATCATAAAAGCTACATTGGTTCTACTTCTTAATGCAACACTCGAAAAAAATCAGACAATTCTATACGAAATTTTTGATAACAAATACACAAAGTATTATAACTTCAAAAGGGGATTTCTAAACTTATTTTAAGAGAAAAAATATTTAGCCCGAATTGGCCCGAATCGGCCCGAAAGCCCGCTTAAGCGCGCATGGGCGGGTTTAAGCCGACAAAATAGGCCCGCACTTGTAGCCCGGCCCGGCCCGACCCGCACACTTGGGCTTAATTTAATGCTTGGGCTCGGCCCAAACCCGGCCCGGCCCGGCCCATGATCACCTCTAGGACGGATACGTGCCGTTTTCAATGAGATTTTGTGAATAAATAAAGGGTAAAACTTGAGCATTCCCACTCCTCCCGACGACACTCATGGCTACTACTCCACGCCTCCTTCTCTCCGGCGACGTCCTCGGCCGTCTCTCCCTCCTCTACAAACGCTTCACCTCCGTATGTCTCTCCCTCTTTGATCTTTATCCTCGAACCCTAATTTTTCACCTTCTTCATTCAAACACATTTTTCATTTTCAATTTTGCAGGTGAATAAATCCGCAGGTCCTTTCGACGCTATACTATGCGTCGGCCAGTTCTTTCCCGACACAACGGATCAATTACAAGAATTCATGGATTACATTGATGGCCGTCGAGAAATCCCTATTCCTACTTACTTTATCGGCGATTATGGTGTTGCCTCCCCCAAAGTACTTTCCGCCGCCGCAAATGAACCTGGAAATTTAGGGTTTAAAATGGACGGGTTGAAGGTTTGCCCTAATTTGTATTGGTTGAAAGGTGGCGGTAGCTTCACTCTACATGGTTTGTGTTTCATCTTTTTTTATTTTGGGATATTTTCACAGTTCTCAACTTTTTCATTTTTATGATATACCCACTTGTTTTTACGCGAAAAAAACTTCACCGTCAATAATTTCATTTCTGAAGTTTGAATACGAACTTTTTTTTCAAATTGACCGTCTTTAAGAGGTTTTCCGTTTGAAAAAAAAATTCACCGACGTCTGAGTCCAGAATTATGGTCGGTCAAAGTTTATTCGTTAAAAAATGTTTGACCAACCATAACTAACGGCTAAGAGTTCAAAAAGCGGTGAATTTTTTTTTCAAATTGAAGGCCTTGATGAGATAATTGGTTTGGAAAAAAAAATTACCGTTTTCTAAACTCGTAATAGAGAATTATTGTCTGTCAAAGTTTTTTTTGCGAAAAAACGAGGGGTACACTGTAGAAAATGAAAAAGTTCAGGGTTACACGAGAGAATATCCCTTTTATTTTTCAGCTTTATTTGCGTACTCATGTTATTACTTTTAAGTGGCGGCGGCGGCGCGAGGTGTTCCGATGTCCCTTGCCGACGAAGGTGTAAACTGTTTGCGATAATGCCTTCTTTGATTTTAAAGAAAGCGGACATGGAAAGGACTATTTATGCTAATCAATTGACACAACATTTGTTTCTTCTCTCTCTTTTTCTCGTGTATAGAAGATCCCTTCTAATTTTACTTGTCTGTTGTCTGTTACTTACTGCCGTGAAAGGGGAATAACTAGCGTAGTAGCTTCTAGCTGCTACCTGCCTCTCTCACTCATATGACAAAAATGCATCGCGTATATATTTATATAGACTATTTTATTCTTCCTGATTTACTTTATTGATAATTAGGGTTATCTGTGGCGTACTTGTCTGGTAGGCAATCACCAAGCGGGCATCAATTTGGAAAGTATACTCAAGACGATGTCGATGCGCTACGGGCATTCGTAGAGGAGCCTGGAATACCTGATATATTCCTTACATATCCTTGATGAGCTGTGTAGTTTTTGGCTTTCCTTCCTTCCATATGATGGTCATGGTTTTCGCATTCCATTTGAGATTTAGTCTAACCTTCCTTGACTAGTTACACTAATGAATGGCCCAAGGGCGTTACAAATAGAGTTTCTTCTGAAGATGTACCATCAGAGACATTTGACTCCTCTTGTTGCGATTCCACGGTTGCAGAGTTAGTGGTAGGGATTAAGCCACGGTAAGTTCATGATTGAATTTTTTTGAATTAATGTGTACATGATTAGCTTCTTTCTCTCGTGAAGTAGGGAAATGTTGTTGTTGTTGTTGTTGTTAATGTATACATGATGCATCATTGAACACTACCTTTCTCCATGTTACTTTTGCTTTTTGTTTTGCACAAAGACCAAGGGAAAAAGAGAGACCATTTTTAGCTATTGTTTTCATAGTACAAGTGGATATTTATGCAAGTGAATGGTCAATTTATGCATGAGTACCATTCTTAAAATATAATACTAAACAAATGAGTGAGACACCCCAAAATGGAATAGGTAATCAAATGTTCATGACGGAGGGAGTAGTTGCCTCTTGGGCTTTTGATTGACATAGATCTTAAAGACTGGGTTTCTTGTTCTTCCTCTAGCATTTAATGGAAATACCCTCTCCTATGCTCGGGAGCCATATGCTAATGAAGGATTTTCTACATGTCAGCTATCATATTGCAGGTTCTAAAGGTGTCTTCTATGCTCGGGAGCCATATGCTAATGAGGATGCACTACACGTTACTCGTTTCTTTGGCCTCGCTCCTGTAGGAAATAAAGAGAAACAGGTTCTACCCTTTTCGTTACTTGTTATTTGCACATCGCTCCCTCTCTCCCTCTCTCTATCTCGGGTCATAGTATGAGACAATGTTGGCCACATTTATCATGTAACAGTGACAGCTCGATCAATGATTGTCTCAAACCAACATTGAATAGTTGTTGGTACATTGTTTGTAGAAGCCTATAAATTGAGGTGTAGGAACCAGCATAATTGCCTAATTCATACGAATATGTAACATCGGATTTACCGTTAATAGAGTTTCTGATATATATAGTTTAGATAAGAGCCATGATAGAATATGCTCAAATTGATTTGCAATTTGCTAGGGGTTGAGAGAATCCGGTAACCAAGGAACAAGTATTGAAGTTGTGGCCCTCAATGTCTCGTTTGACTGATAACACCCTTAATTTGTTGCTCTTCTGGTTTTGTTTCTGCAATCACGGCCAACCTGCCCTGGTCTCGTGAAATGCAGCCAATATCCTTAAAATCTTACATCTACTGTCGTTGCTTGATCTCAATTTTTTTGTAAAGCGGTGGTGTATTGGACTCTCGGTGTTGCGGGCTCGATTTAATACACGATTTAATACAATGCGACCATTTGATTAAGTTAAAGATAAGTTGAATATGATGTATGTTTCTTAGTATCCAAGAAATGGTGGATTCAATGTTATGTGGGACCTCAACATTAAATTTTCCATTCTCCAACATGTATTCAGATGCTTGAATCTTATCTTCTTCAACCTCCTAGTTGATGGGAATTATCATGTATAGTCTTGTTGAGCTAAACTGGGAGGTATGAACCCTAGGTTTATTTTGGGTGAATTTCTCTCCATTCCCCCCGTTTTAATCGGTAGGGGTGTAATAGAGGCTGTTTGGTTCGCATAGGGGAAAGAGAAAGGGAATAAGAAAGGGAAACAAGAGGATAGGAAAGGATTTACCCTCCATACCCTGCCATCTCAAATAGCGCCAGTATGAAAGCCCCCTTCTTGATACTACGTCATTTCATCCCTTAAGGCTTAAACCCTGTCAAAGGTAAAGCTAAGACATTTGTAGTTTCTCTCCCATGGAACTAGTATCTGCCCCTTTTCTTTCTTTTATGCTTGTCTTTCCAGTATGTCGAGCCAGCCTCTTATTCTTCTAACCCGGAATGAAAAATTAAGGCCTAAATCTCAACAACCACTGTAAAGTGCAAACCACCACCACCATCCCTGATCCACCCCTACTGCCGCCCCTCAACGACAAGAGGGCGGGCAACCCCCTCCCCGCGTACCCCCATCCATGGTTTAAAATCGCGGCATTGGTCGCTATCGCGGTCACGTGGTGTCGCAGAATCGTCTTCGACTCTGCAATTGCGCTTGTAGTCACGGTTATTGCGAGGGATATTTATTTTACAAGCTCCTGTAGTCCTGTACATATTTGTCATCTATTGGCTATCTTATATATATATATATATATATATATATATATATATATATATAGAGGCAAGATCCGGTGAGTCCACCTATATTTTTGAGTCCCGTGAGTCCACTTATGTATCACACACTATACAAAAGAATATCACGATTTTTTCGGTCCGATAATTTATCTGTACAGTGAAACAATTAAGTGGATATTAATTACTACGGCTCTACACCGATAAATTATTCGAGCATTATTCTTCTCTTATAGAGAAGAAATCAAATACAGTAGCAAAAAATGAGGAAATTTACATCATTTATAGCACCATGGGCTCCCTGCCCCCAAATGAAATGTTGATTACTTGAATACTTTTGAAAGGTAAGTAATTTTGTGCCCATTCAAACGGCGGGCATACAAGAGCATTCTTTTTCAGCATTGTGAATATGAGGTCATTGAATTATCACTTTGCACAGTTTATAAAATCTCCCTTTGTCGGGGTCAAACGAGCCCAAGTATATGTTACTTCATCGGTTCTTCTGTTCAGTAGGATTCACTACATTACCAATTTAGGTAAGAAAAAGGCATCCCAAAGTCTATGGGTTCTCCTGGCCCTCTAATGGTTTGTATACCCTTCCCACTTACCTTTCTCTGAAAACTTGTGGCATGTAATAATGCAGTGAACCGAAATAAATGGAGGGAACAATATTAAAATTTAATCAAGGAGAAGCTAATCAAATTTAACAAAACAGTTAAAATCGAAAAATGACGTCGTTAAGCAGATTAAGCAGACATGAACTGCAGGATTAGAAGTTACCTGAAGCTTCTTCGACTTAGGCTGCAAAGAAAAGGAAAGGCAAAACAAGGACTACAAGAGAATGCACATTTATAGCACCATGCCACCATACCTTCGACTACACTCGATAGGAGAAAGAACTCCAGATGGATATCTAGCGATTCAATCTCTCCTTATTATTTTTGTTGTTGTCATTATCATTGTTGTATCTTTTGTTGTCATTATCATTGTTGTATCTCTGTTCAACGAAAATAATAAGGCATCCTTAGGTTCAGTGGTCTGATACTGTATAGTATAACCTGTGATATTGTTTAGTACAACCAGTGATATTGTTTAGTGTAAGGTGTGATATTGTTTTGTATAACTCGTGATACTCTTTTACTGGACTCACAAACTCAGATACAATATCACATGTTATACTAAACAATATCACAGCTTAGACTTTAAAAAAAAATCATAAAAAAAAAATTCTCATGAAAAAATCGTGATATTTTTGTGTAGAGCGTGTGATACATAAGTGGACTCACGGGACTCAAAAAGATAGGGTGGACTCATGTGATCCTAATTATATATATATATATATATATATATATATATATATATATATAGAGCAAAGTTCTTCTAAGTCCCTTTTTTTTTTGAGTCCATAAGTCCCTCCCACAACCCTTGGATCATGAATGGTGGAAGGTTGAGATTGAAAGGAAGAAACACACTTAACACTAATTATTTTACTTCTCTCTCTAGTTTTAGTAATACTTTCACTAATTCATTATCATACACAATTAACACCATATTTTGTCTTATACTTCAAAGTTTATGAAAATTTTGTTAACATTTTTCCTGTTTCGATTTTCTTCGTTTTTTTTTTCGAGACAAGTTTTTGACATTTTAGGATTTTACGAGTGTAATTCTAACAGGAAAAAGTGTGATTTTAAGGAATATTTTCGAGAATTTAGCGTTTTACAAGTTTAACTTCAATCTTTTCCGAGTGATTTTAACGAATAATATTTTGAATTTTTTTAATTTTATCACAAGTTATTGTAATTTAGTATTTTACGAGTGTTATTTTAATGACAAAAAGTGTTATTTTAGTCCAAGCAAGTGTAATTTCAGTCCAATGAGATTGTTATTTTTAGTCAAGGAGAATGTAATTTTAGTCCAGAGAAGTGTAATTTTAGTCCAGAAAAGTATAATTTCAGTCCACTGATAATGTAATTTTAGTCCATTGAGAGTGTAACATTAGTCCAATGAGAATATGAGAATATGACCAAGTCCATGGAGAGTGTAACATTAGTCCAATAGTAGTAAGTGTAATTGTAGCAGAAAAAGTGTAATTCTAGCCGAAAAAAGTGTTATTGTAGCAGAAAAAAGTATAATTTTAACAGAAAAAAGTGTATTTTAGCGGAGAAAAGTGTAATTTTAACAGAAAAAAGTGTAATTCTAACAGTAAAAAGTGTAATTCTACCAACAAAAAGTGTAATTTTAGCAGAAAAAGTGTAATTTTAGCCGAAAAAAGTGTTATTCTATCAGAAAAAAGTATAATTTTAACAGAAAAAAAGTGTAATTTTAATGGAGAAAAGTGTAATTTTAACAGAAAAAAGTATCATTTTAACAACAACAAAAAATGTAATTCTAGCCGAAAAAAGTGTTATTCCAGTAGAAAAAAGTATAATTTTAACAGAAAAAAGTGTAATTTTAATGAAGAAAAGTGTAATTCTAACAGAAAAAAAGTGTAATTCTAACAGAAAAAAGTGTAATTCTAACAACAAAAAGTGTAATTTTAGCTGAAAAATGTGTTATTCTAACAGAAAAAAGTGTAATTTTAACTGAAAAAAGTGTAATTCTAACAGAAAAAAGTGTAATTCTAACAACAAAAAGTGTTATTCTAACAACAACAAAAAGTGTAATTAACAAAAAAAACACAAAAAAACTGAGATCTTTTCAAAAAAAAGAGATCTAAAATTTTAAAAAATAGACCTAAGTTCATACTATCACCCGAAAAAAAAAAACGAAAAAAAAAAAAAAAAAAAACTACCATAACAATACAACCCCCACCCAACACACTAATTTAAATAAAAAAAAAAAAAACCAATCGTGACAGTGACATGAAGAAGAGGAATGAGAAAAACAAAACAAAAAAACAACCACCATAACAACACAATACATCCCCACCACCCAGCACACTAATTTAAAAAAAAAAAAAAAAAAAAAAAAAAAAATATTACAGATCTGAAATTCGAAAGAGGAGAAGAAAAGGGAGGGTGTGAGTGGATGTGTGGTAGTCTCGGTGAGGGTGTAAGTCGGGGTGAGGGACGGTCTGGGTCAGCGGTGGGAGGACGTGGTGACGTGGGTCAGAGGTGAGGTTGGTCGTTGATGGTGGCGTGGGTTAGAGGAGAGGCGGGCGGCTGGTGTGGGTGTTGTTGTGGTGTGTGGTCGTCGTGGGGGGAGGTGTTTGACGCGGCAGAGAAAAAGAAAAGGAGAAGGTGGTGGTTGGTGGGCGGCTGGTAGGCGGTGTGCACAGTGGCAGCGGGGTGGGAGAAAAGGGGGGGAAATTTTTGGATTTTTTTGTTTTTGAATTTATTTGGTTTTTTTAGAGAGGAGAGGTTTTTGAGAGATAAAAAATGAGTGAAATTATGAGATATGAGAGAGAAGTGGTGTTTGGAAAAGTATATATATTAAATTAGTAGTTAATTAGGAAGAGTTAGTGATTAATTAGTATAGGTAGTGAAAGAGTGGGTTTAATGAGCTTTAATCCCTCCTTTTTGCTTTCAATCTCAACCCTCCATTTTCCTCATCCAATGGCTCTAAAGGGAACTTATGGACTCAAATGTAAGAGGTGGACTCTCTTGATCTTTACACTATATATATATATATATATATATAGAGAGAGAGAGAGAGAGAGAGAGAGAAGAGATCAACTAAGGCCAAAAGATATATTAAGTCCATAAGTTCTATTATGAGCCATTGGATGGAGGGAGATGGAGGGATGAGATCAACCCCAAAAAAGTGTGTTTATAAGCTAATCTCACCATCTCTCTCCTCATTCACTAATCCACTCTAATTAATCACTAATTTACTATATATTTGTTTTCCACTCATCCATTTCTCTTTCATCTTACACATTTCATTTCTCTCTTCTCTCAAACTCTATAAAAAAAAACCCAAATAAATAAAAAAAACCCAAAAATCCAAATAAATAAAAAACCCAAAAAATCCAAATAAACAAAAAAACTCAAATAAATCATTCATTCCTCTCTTCCTCATTCACCACCACCCACCACCACCCCACCCGACACCAACTAACCACCCACCAACCCGCCACCCCACCGCCGCCGCCCCACCGCCGCTGACTTTTTTTTTTTTTTTTTTTTTTTTTTTTTTTTTTTTTTTTTTTTCGTTTTGTGTTAATTTGTATGTTTTGAGTTGTTTTTTCCATTCATTATTTTTTTTGTCTTTTATTTTATTTTAGTTGTCTTTTATTTTGTTAGTTCTCATTTTTTATTCATTTTCTTAAATCTCTTCTTGTTATACGTTTTTTTTAAGATTTCGTGTTTTAAATCTCGTTTTTTTTTGTGAGATACTTTTTTTTCATCTAAGACAAAAATGGACTAAAGTTATACAAAAATGAACCAAAGTTATACAAAAATAGACCAAAGTTATACAAAAAAAGACTAAAGTTATACAAAAATTGGACTAAAGTTATACAAAAATGAGCCAAAGTTATACAAAAATGAACCAAAGTTATACAAAAATGGACTAAAGTTATACAAATATGGATTAAAGTTATACAAATATGGGCGAAAGTTATACAAATAAGGACCAAAGTTATACAAAAATGAACCAAAGTTATACAAAAATGAACCAAAGTTATACAAAAATGGACCAAAGTTATACAGAAATGGACTAAAGTTATACAAAAATGGACTAAAGTTATACAAATATGGGCTAAAGTTATACAAATATGGGCTAAAGTTATACAAAAAAGGACCAAAGTTATACAAAAATGGACCAAAGTTATACAAAAATGGACCAAAGTTATACAAAAATGGACTAAAGTTATACAAACATGGACCAAAGTTATACAAAAATAGACTAAAGTTATACAAAAATTGGACTAAAGTTATACAAAAATGAACCAAAGTTATACAAAAATGGACTAAAGTTATACAAATATGGAATAAAGTTATACAAATATGGACTAACTTTGGTCAATTTTTGTATAACTTTGGTTCATTTTTGTATAACTTTGGTTCATTTTTGTATAACTTTAGTCCAATTTTTGTATAACTTTAGTCCATTTTTTGTATAACTTTGGTGCATTTTTGTATAACTCTGGTCTATTTTTGTATAACTTTGGTTCATTTTTGTATAACTTTGGTTCATTTTTGTATAACTTTAGTCCAATTTTTTGTATAACTTTGGTTCATTTTTGTATAACTTTGGTTCATTTTTGTATAACTTTAGTCCATTGTTGTATGACTTTAGTCCAATTTTTGTATAACTTTAGTCTTTTTTTGTATAACTTTGGTCTATTTTTGTATAACTTCAGTCCTTTTTTGTATAACTGTAGTCCATTTTTGTATAACTTTAGTCCTTATTTGTATAACTTCAATCATTTTTTGTATAATTGTAGTCCAAATTTGTATAACTTTAGTCCAAAATTGTATAACTTTAGTCTTTATTTGTATAACTTTAGTCCTTATTTGTATAACTTCAGTTCAAATTTGTGTAATTTTAGTCCAAAATTGTATAACTTTATTCCATAAGAGTACAACTTCAGTCCAAAATTGTATAACTTTAGTCCAAAATTGTATAACTTTAATGCACGCAGTGTATAACTTTAATAGACAAGATGTATAACTTTAATGCACCCAGTGTATAACTTTAATGTTTTAAGTGTATAACTTTAGTCGTAAATAGTATAACTTTTATAAAAACCAAATAAATATGAAAAATCGTAATTAATCAACAAATATTAAATCTGAAAAAAAATTAAATAATAACAAAAACCAAAAAAACTCATAATAACAAAAACAAAAAACCAAATAACAATAATAAAACCAAAAAACCAACAACCCAACCCAACCCGAAATCTGAAATAAACCAAATAACAATAAAAAAAACCAAATTTAAATATCGTGTGTATAACTCTAATGCACGCAGTGTATAACTTTAATAGACAAGATGTATAACTTTAGTCCAAAAAATCAAATAACAATAACAACCAAATAAAAAAATAACAACCAAATAAAACCAAATATGTAACACTAACAAAAAAAATACCAACAATAATAAATAACATTAAAAAAAAAAATAAAAATAAATAAAAATAAATAAAAACCAAACGAAACAATGAAACAATGATAACAATGAAACAAATTTGGTTTCATGAAACAAACGAAAAAATGAAACAATGAAAACAATGAAAAAAAAAACCAAACGAAACAATGAAACAAACGAAACAATGAAAACAATGAAACAATGAAAACAATCAACAAAACACCAAACAAAACAATGAAACAATGAAAAACAAATTATAAAACATAAAAACAAAAATTATAAATAGAAAAACAATGTAAATCTGAAAAAGAAAAAGAGAGAGAAAGGGAGGCAGGCGGCGGTGGATATGCGGCAGGCGGGAGGGAGAAAGGGAGTAGATCTGAGGGTGGTGGGGATATGCGGCAGGCGGCAGCGGGAGGGAGTCGTGGTGGTGCGTGGCAGTGGGTTGTAAGGAGGGTTGGTGTTGTGGTGGCCGACGGAGGAGACGGTGAGAGTGAGAAGAGAGAAGTCGTCATGGGTTGCATTGTTGTTGTTGTTGTCGGGTTTAGTGATCCTGGGTGGTGGTTGGTTGGCCGGTGGGGAGGATGAGGGAGATTTGGATATTTTTTTTGGTTTGTCAGGTATTATGAGAGGAAAGGATGAGGGAGATTTGTTTTTTTTTTTTGGTTTGTCAGGGAAATGTGAGGGAAATGAGATATAGAGAGAGGGAGGGGATTATGATTATGGGAGGAGGATGAGTGGATTAGTGAGAACTTTAATTGTAATGAGGAGCAAATTAGGGTAGATTGGTTAGTGGCCATTCATTTAGATGTAATCTCACCCCTCCATTCCTTCTATCCAAGGGTTCTTATAAGGACTTAGGGCCTTATATGGTATCAAGGCCTTATAAGAACCCTTCTCTCTCTCTCTCTCTCTATATATATATATATATATATATATATATATATATATATATATATATAGAGTGAAGTTCAAATGAGTCCACCTAAATATTTGAGTCCCTAAGTCCTAATCTAAGCCATTGATCTTCTAAGATTGATGGTTGAGATTTGAACCTTCTAAGCAATTTCTAAATTGAAACTCTAATGTTTTAAAAGTGAAACTTTAATCTGTAAATGTAATTTTAATTCTTTAAAATGTAACTTTAATTTTTTGAAGTCAAATTATATACAAAAATTTAAATTTTTGTATTTTTGAATATAACTTTAATGTTCTACGACTGAAACTTTAATGCAAAAAAATGTAACTTTAATTTTTTTAGGCCAATTTTTAATATAAAAATTTGATTTTATGAAATAATGTAATTAGGACTAATATTTATTTAATTTAACTAATTTTTATTTGAAATCTTAATAGTATACGAGTAAAACTTTAATGCTTTAAAGTGAAACTTTAATTTTTGTTGGATTTTTTTAAATATAAAAATTTGAATTTATGTAATAATGTAATTGTGATTATTATTTATTTAATTTCACTGATTTACTTAATTTAACAAGTGAAACTTTAACATTAAAAAATGCAACTTTAGCACTAATAATGTAAAAGTGACTTATAATGATTTAATTTCACTAATTTATTAACGTAACTTTAATGTGATACGAGTGAAACTTTAATGCTAAAAATTGAAACTATATTTTTTTAGGCCATTTATAATTTTAATGGTTTATGTAACTTTAGTCATTGTTTATGAAACGTTTTTCTGTTTGGAATGAAACTTTAACCCTTGATGGTGAAACTTTATACTAAATAGGGTGATTTTGAATATATTATTTTTAATTTACGTAAACTTTGTCCATTAGAAGTGTAATTTTAGTCCTTATCCATGTAACATCAGCCAATATCGATGAAACTTTAATCTCAACCACCCGACCAATAACTAATACCAACCACCACCGCCTTTGTCACCCAACTGTCAAAAAAAGAGGAAATAGGCGGTAGAACCACCACAATACGACTGACCACCAATCTGAAAAAAAAATATATATATATATATATATATATATATATATATATATATGAGAAGCCACGGCCACGACATCACCGCCACCATCCCAGCAAATGACCCACCACCAACAACCACTTTAGATCTGAAAAAGAAAAAAAAAAAAGAGAGAAGGGAGAGAGACGGCAGGCACAACCGCAACCAACACCTCCACAAACCACCAGAGCACATCGACAACCACCACCGTAAACTGAAAAAAAAAAAAAGAACGAAAAAGCGCGAGAGGCGGCCGCTCAACCGCCGCCAACACCCCCTTATGATCCACCACACAACACAAACACGACACCTTTTATAAGATCTGAAAAAAACAAAAAAAAAACAACGGTGAAAGGAGGACGACGGCGAATGGAGGGGAAGAGTAGTGGTTGCCGATGGAGGCAGAAGGATGGCGGGAGAAGAGAACAAGTGATGGCGGCGTCGGGTGTTGTGGTGGACGGATGGAGTAGTTGGGGTTGGTGAGATGAGACAGAGAGAGAAAGGGAGGAAGAGAGGGAAAGGGAGGAAGAGAGAGAAGTTGCAGGAATGAAATGAAAGAATTAGGGTTTTTGTGTTTATATAGGGCTTTTATTTTCAGATTCAATCTTAGCCCTTGATTTTGTTCTAATCTAACGGCTTAGATTAGGACTTATGGACTCATCTAAGGATGGTGGACTCATTTGATCCTACTTCTATATATATATATATATATATATATATATATATATATATAAAACTGGGTTGAAGCGATGTGGATGCGCCACGTGTCAACCCAGCTTTAAATACAGTATTAATTACAACTCAACATTAACCATAAACATAATAAATGTTCTATAAATCTCAGCAAAATATTAATTATAGTTTAATAAATTTTATTATAAAATTACATTAAATAATTACGGTGATTTGATTCTAATTTTATTAAAAAATTATCTTGATAAAAACTCTAAAATGTAAATAATTACGTTTATTGCGAAAAATGCTTCAAATTGAGTATAATTTTCATTATATTTATTGAAATTTTTTGATTTGTGGAGATGATTCAAGTGAGTGTCTCATAATGTTTTATATTTACGTAAAAAGACATTTTGAGAAATTTATAAAACTTAGACCAATAGATCCTAAGAAAAATATATTTGGAAGAGTAATTGTATTTCTTAAAAACATAACTTAAAGAAAACTACTAAGAGATAAGTTTTTATGTGAGATTAAAAAAAATTATATTGCGAGAAATTCAATACTTATGAGATTTTGGACAGGTTTAAATTGTGTGATAACGAGTTTGTGTACGAGTATGTATGTACACAGTGACGACATGACAAAGTAGAAAAAATGTTACATTTTTCTTTAATATCTTCAATTAAAATATGTATACGTCAAATATAAATATTGATTATAACTAGCTAAATATTATTTTTTGTTAAATATTTTATATGTTATCTTTTAAATACTTTGAAGTTAAATCTTAAAAAATAATATTTGAGCAAGTTTAACTTATTTTATTTACAGGTAAACTCTTAAACATCATTTATATATAGTTGTTTAAAAATACAAAAGGTGCAATTCTTATAGATATGTTTGACACATAACACATTCAAGACCCAATCAAAACATTTGAATAAGTTGAGTTTGAACTCTACATGTTTGATACATAAATATCATACGTTATACATAAGAAATTGAAAAGGGCATCAAGTTATGTTCACATAGTTTTGAACAAATATTAATTGATTTGGAACATAACGTACCGTGAAATGATTGTTGCATTATTCAAATAAATTTATTTTAATTAATATGATACTCTATTTGATAATTCGCAAAATTATTTATATAATAACGTTGATCATGAATAACTAACTATCACTTATTAGTTATAATTAAAACTGTATGTATTTTATTTTAAAACATTGAAATTAAACCTAAGAAAATAAGAGTTGAGAAGGGATTAATTTATTTTGTTTTTATTTATAAGTAAAGATATTAAATATCATATATAAATTATATTATTTTCCTTCAATTATAATAATAAAATTTTCAAACAGGTCCCGCGAAGCGCGGAATACTACCTAGTTTCATATAAAGTTAAGCTTAATATTATTTAAAATAATTTGTTTGACCAATGTTCTACAATTTTTAAGAGCCTTTCATTGCAAAATATGGCCAGGAGCTATGTTGCTTAGATCGTTTAGAAGTATCTGACACGGGTGCGTGTCCAAGTGTCGGACTTGACCATTGTTATGGAAAATATGCATATTTTGGCTTAAAATGAGGTTGTCGAAGTGTCATACCCTTGTCCGAGTGTCAAGTGTCGGACACGGGTATGTGGGGGAATAAGAAGAGTCGGAGTAACATAGATCTCCGGTTCATCGTGCCATATCGGCTCGAGTTGGCCGATACACATTATAAATTGGTTGTCTTGCCGATATTTTTCTATTTTTAATTTACCCCATACATTTCGTATCGGCCGCCTATATCTATACATCTTGGCGATACGGTACGTCTTTGCCTATCGAAAATCACCATCACCAACCCTTCAACACCACACCAACTAAAAAAAACCCTCCCACATGCCCAAAACACCTTAGGTTAGTTGTTGGTGTGGTGTTTAAGGGCTGCGGTGGTGGGTTTCTCCGAGGGTACGAAGATGGTCTGGGACTCTGGGTGGCCGGAGATGGGAGGCTCCGATGCCTCCAATTGTGCGGTGGTTGTGGTGGTGGTGTGGGAGGAGGTGGTACGTGTTGATGGTGGTTGTAGGGGGTTGAAATGGTGGTGTAGGTAGTCGGGTATGAGAAAACGATTGGGAAGGGGGGAATCAATTTAGAGGGTTTAGGTCATTTAGGTGTAATCCTTTTCTGTAAATTGGGTAAAGGGTAAGGAAAAAGTTACTAAACAAACAACAACAATGGAAACGAGGAGGTTTCATTCTTTTTGGGTTCCTAAAGACTCTCACCCAAACTCCCCTTAAGTGCCTAGTTGATTATTGAATCAGTAAAGAATCGTGTGGCCTCCCTAAAAAGAGATAGTATGAGGAGCGGCATAGCTTGAGTAACTTCAGAAATCTTTAAGACTGGTTGCTTTTCTGAAATTAGTAAAATTTCTCTGGTTCTATTTGTTTTCCTATTTCACGGCGCTTTTTATGACCTTCCCTATACTGTTTTGTATTTTCTGTAATTCTCTTATTTGTAATGTGGCTCTAGTCATTTTGTGAAACAGTTTTGACTTTTTGGTTTGTACTTATCAGAAATTTATGCATGCAATATCTCCAACTCCTTCATCAACTATGTCAGCTTCAGAAATAAGTTTGAAGCCTCCTAATACGACTTTATGTCCATACAAAATTGATGATAACACTGCTTCTAGAGAGACAAATAAGAGACCTGGCGACAGTAATCCCGAAGCACAATATTGGCGTTATGATGTGAAAAAGCGCGGACATGGCGCTCCGGAATCGGAGAGATTTTGTTTCAAATTTTTGTCGTCAGGTTCTTGCCCACGAGGTGAAAATTGTTCTTTCCGACATGATGCAGAAGCGAGAGAGCAATCTATGAGAGGAGTATGCTTCGATTTTCTCAATAAAGGGAAATGTGAAAGGGGTTCAGAGTGTCAATTTCTGCATAATCTAGTTGACGAAGGTGAAGGTGTATCAAGGAAGAAACCAAAATCTGGGGGAGCAATTGACATCAGGTTGGCTTTTCATTTGCAGTATTATTTCTCTATTTGCCTTAGCAACAGTGTGCACTTTTCCAAGTGATGCGAATTGATTGATGTTTTTTCACAACTAATGTTCCACTGTTTCATTTCCTTGCTTCTTATCTGACCGACCCGTTCCTACATCGTTTAATTCAAATGATCGGCTACTCTCTAACAACATTAACTAAATGTCAGATCAAAAGAATGCTGGTTTTGCTTGTCAAGCCCCCATTTGGAATCTCATTTAATCATTAGTGTTGGAGAACACTTATATTGTGCAATGGCAAAAGGCCCACTTGTCGATGATCATGTGCTATTGATTCCGATTGAGCATTCTTCTAGTACTTTATCATTAACTCCGGATGGTCAACGGGAGCTTTTTAGGTTTCAATGCAGTCTTCGGACGTTCTGCAAAACCCAAGGGAAGGAAGTTGTTTTCTTTGAGTGGATCACGAAACGTGGAATGCATGCTAATCTCCAGGTCAAGTTGCTTTTACTCTAAATGTCTTTGATCTGTCTCTGTGGATGAATAAAGACTATCTTGTAAGATTTGAAGCTTTTTTTATGTAATTGCTCGTCTCCTAAGCATCCTGTGAGGTGTTATCTGTACCCTTTAATAGCTGGACACTACATTTTACACACCAATTGCTTTTAATCTAAATGTCTCTAATCTGTCTCTGTGAATGAGTAAGGTGCATCTTTTATGATTTGAAGCTTTCTGTATGTGATTACTTGTCTTGCCAGCATCTTGTTAGGTTTTATCTGTGTGCCCTTTAATAGCTGGACTCTACATTTCACACACCTGGAATCTCTGGTTGGATGAACCACATATAGGATATGGTTTGGGTGTTTGACTCTCTGTAGTGAGGTTATCTATTGGTTGGAGCTATGCAGTACTGAACTTCGTAGCATCTTCTCTGATTGTTTGAATTATGACTATGATGTGGGCTCCAAGTATCTTCATGTTGTTTTGCCACGTGATCCGGTGCACCATTTTCAATGGGAATTCTAGTTAGATGCGGTACCTTGGAGATTTAACTAATTTGACCATGGTGTCGAAGTTTGAAAGTCATTTCCCACTATGGTGACCTTAAATGTAACATAATCATTTTTTTTTCCCGAACAACAAACATATTTAAGCTTATTAAAAAAATATCCTTTGCAAAATTATGCAATGCTTCACCCTATTATTTTATTTTATGTTGATGAAGTTGACTCTATTATACCTTATGTCCCCAAAGTGAAGTTAACTGAAATCTAGGGTAACAAAGCTGGAATTTTGCTATTTTAATTCATGCATTTAAAAAGGCTTCATCAATTACTGACAAATAAACCTAAAAGTGATTCATATTCGATTCTTAATGATCTAATGTGCCTCTGAGCTTGATAATTTTGACTAGTTGGCTTATTTGGGCTGGGCTGTGTGCCTTTTCAGTCATTGACATGCTTGTTGTGTAAATTCATTTTTTGCAGGCTATACCGATTCCTCAGACCAGGGCATCTGCTATCAAGACCATCTTTAACTTGGCTGCCAAAAGATTGGGATTTGATTTTGAGACAATTAAAAGTAAGTTAATTTCCAACTATTGGTTTTCAGGTGATGTGTTGTTTTTGTCGTGTAACTTCTGCTGACATAACTGTATGTGAATCCTCATTTACCTCTCATGGTTGCTTTTCGTTTGCTCTTCTATGTTTTCTGCTAGGAATATTACTAAATCAATAACAAGCAAACAAGAACAAGGAGTTCTCATAAGCAAGTATTATAAATATGCTCAGTTCCGTTGTACAAATGTAGTATGCATAACCTTAAATGCAGCCATTGATTTAGCCGACAAAGAAGCAATAAAACCAATATTTCCTAATTATAGTCAAAAGGATGTCCAGTCCCTGAAATGTACATGAATGAGCCTCAAACCAGTTGAGTCGAAAAAGGAGCTGTTACCACCTAATTAGCTGTGTCCCATATTGAATGAAAGCAATTAGCTCATTCATTTCATGCATAGAAGAACATTTTTGCAAACTAAGATCCTGCGAATGCCTCACAAAGTTGTAGAAATTTGAGATAGGGACACTATGAAAACTAAAAGGACCACACATGGGAAATGAATAGATAAGCATACATCTGTTTTTCCAGAATCTAATGTGTTTGATCTGAACCTAAGCATTGGTTTGAACTTCAAGAAATGAGTTCTCATGGAAAATCATACGAAGTATCTAATATAAGTCCTAGGATTAGTAATTTCATTTACTACTTTGAATGCCATTGAGACTTCTACATGTTCAGTGCCATACAAAAGCAGGTGAAAACGCTACAAGAAATTCCCCAAATGAACTAATCTTTGTACATCATAAACCCAAAATCCAGATTTCACATTTTGGCCTACAACAAGTTCTTAAACTAAAAAGATAGTTCTGCTACTTGAAATATTCAGAACACATCCATGCCTACAAATTGCTGATTCTGCGTTTGAAGTCTTGAGCCAGTTCTAAACTTAACCACTTCTTAAAAATTTCTTTGGCTCTTAAGCTATAAGAATGACTTTGGTCTTCAGCTACTTACCACTTAAAATTATTGGTTTCAAGCTAGAATAATGACATGACTGTCACAGGCTCACAGCCTGTCAACCATTGGTACTAGGTAATTAATTAGATAGTTCAATCTCTATTCTGTGATATTCTCGCCCTTCAAATTTCTAATTTTACCAACAGCAGAGATTAGTTTCGAGAAGAGTACTTTATTTAACGAGATTGAGTACCTGAAAATTACTGCTATTTGGAGTATTGGACTGTGTCTGATTGTTTTCTAATGTTGTAGATGACGATGCGTCTGAAGGGAGAGAGCTGTTGATATCGAAGTTTGATGGCCAGACGGGTTTCTTCTATGTGGAGCTACCTGATGGAACAGTACTGGGACATATTGTTGAAGAGAATGAGAACTTCCCTTTCCAGTTTGGCCGTGAGGTGATAATTTGTGTTTAAAGTAGTTTAACAAAAGATTTAGAAAATCTTCCTTATATGAATCCTGATGTAGACTCTCAAGATTTGAAGATGGCTTGTTTACGGGTGCATTGTTATGGGGTCATTTCGGGTACAGTTCATTTTAGGCTTGCATCGGGTCATTTTAAGTCAAACTGTTAAGTTTTTTGTATCAAATCTGTTATTTCAAGTCATATTCGAGCTTTAAGTTAAATGATTTATGTTCAGGTAAACTTTTGAGTGGTTTTTTTAGGGTTGGGTCAGGTTTGGCTACTTGTGCAAGGTCTACCCCAGCCTAATGTAATATTTTCTTCACCAAGTTTGGACTCTTCGAATAATGTACCACCCCAAGGCGTGTAGTGATTGCCAAAATGTCAAAAACTTTCACATGAGTGATGTGATCCATCCGGCCTTGGTGTATTACTTGTTCTACATGTCCTTGCTTGTTGCTACACCTCTTCTTATAGTAAAGCTTCATATTTTGCTATATAGGTAATTGAGTTTCATAGGTTCTGAATACGTGTTCCCAAAAATTTCTAGGCCTTGTTAATTATGAAGCGAGGTCGAACTCATACTTACATATCAATCGAGTTTTCTCCACTGTTAGGTGTGGATAGATGACATTTAGACTCCAATGGTGTACTCAAAAGATGTGTAATTCGGGTTAATAATTTCAAATTTCAATCAATAGGAACATACAATTAATGAAATTTATTGGTTTCAGTCAAAGTGGGATTTTTGGCTGCATGCTGAACTTGGTTAATTAAGCAAATTACTGAGATTTATGCTGCTTTCAATTTCCATCATCGACACTAGTGATTCGAATCTATTTTTTTTAATGATTGTAGGTCCTATCTGGCTTACTGAAAATCCCCGATAAGGCTGACTGGAGGAATTGTAAAGTTAGCAAAGACGAGGAGGTAATAATGGTAGAAGCTTTCAAGTCTCAGTTCAAAGCGTTTGATCCCAATGAAGCCTGAAGATAAGGCTCTTCTTGTGCTGACTGAAAGCTGTATATATTGAGGTACTTGGCTGTTTTTCCATGCAGAGCCATGTTAGACCCATTTTTTTAGTTCATCAAACCAAACCAGTCATTACTAGACGATGTTTTTTGTCGGACTATTTCTTATGTTAGAAAGGTTTAATTTAGCTTTTAGGACGGAAAATGGAAGGCGCGTTAACTATTAACACATATAAGCCACCTTACCATCCAAAGCGGAATTTTACCTCCACTCTCTTCAAACAAAGTGTAATAACTCATGTTTTGCCATTTGTTCTGAGTTTCTAATTTGATTCAATCATACAAATAGTTGTCAATTTTGTCATACTGTTAGTCAATATAAACATGAACTTTGAATTAGCCCAGAAAGAATACATATAAGCCCGGATTCTTATATCTTGGTTGTACAATGCTTATGGTACAACTGGATGTATAATCCTATTTGTGATGATATATGAAAGTTTTGAGTTTTGTCGAAATGTTAAAAAGGCTACAAGAAAATAAGCGACACTTAGCTCACATGATCGATATTTGATTGATTTAGCAGGTATTTGTTGCACTTAACGGGTAAGTTCAGTATTCGACAGGTGTATCCTAATTGATGAGAGATTAAGGTATATGATATACTGTACTACGTTGTGATGATTTGCAACCTTCATCAATTTAATACTCCCTGTCTACCTAATGTGTCTATGATTAGTTAATTACATTTGAGTTTTGTTCTTTTCTTTTCCGCGGATTGCATCTTTTCTAGGAATCTAGTTACAATTAGCTAGACTGGTTGAGTGTCAATTAAGTGGCTTCGGAGTATTATCGACTTAGTGTAATGATGACAAATTTATAGACGAAGAATATATGGATTTGTTGGTAAGCTAGTGTTATAAAACCAAACTATTGAATAGGAGGATACACTTTTTGGAGTTGCCCGTCTTTGCAGTACCCTAACAATATGAGACTTTTAAGTGCCGACTTGTGCAGCAGGCAAACATAGATTGTTCCTTATAAATGGAGCAAAAGTGGTTGCAATTGATTCTATTGAACATGCACTCTCATGTTGTTGATTGGCATGTGATGGATGAGTTGGAGACGGGTGGGTGCCTTGTTAAAGGACCTACCTTTGCCTTTTATGTGGATTATTTAATAGGGGAATTGGATGGACTTATAAATGTTGTAGTCTATGTCAATGACCCACAGATATTGGATTGAAAAGTAAACTAAGGCGGTTCGTGATAGCAGCAAATGACTTGGAAGTATATTTGATCTCGACCAAGGCGGAAATGAAATCATGTTGGGTAGCTCATTGAGGTTGGCAGAACCGGGACATGTCTGCTCGTCGTGGTTAGTGCTTTGGATTGTGCTCATTTGAAAAAAGAAGGATAATTACATAAAAAGTGTTGCATTGCATCTCAATTCTCATGAGGTTGGAAACATTCCTGGCTTTGATAAGTTAGGGACAGGAGGTGAGTGGTGTCTCTTAAGCTTTATACAAGCACATGAGCTTTTGGGCTTTTTACAATCATGAGTCCTGAAAAAAGTTGATGTAACTTCATACGGAGTATCTTCATTATAATTTAAATTAATAAAATAATAAAATCTTGTACGTCTTTGCGGGATATACCAGGGGGAATGGAAAATGTTACTGAGGCGATTACACATATTTCTTGCATAATGTTCACGGGTGAATGTAATTATGAAGACTTGTCTCTCCTCTGAGAGTCCCTCTTTGAGTTCCTTTAACCCCCAAGTTTTTCCTTAACTGGCACCGCCTTATCTCTACCTCCGCCTAATTTCCCCACTAACACCTCCACTAGCCTCCTCAATCTTGCCTAATTTTCCTTCACTTTTGACGTGTCACCCCTTTATTCTTCCTCTTTTCCAGCTGTCAATTACCTGCAACCTTCCTAGACGCCTTTGCCACCTCCTTTCTGTATTTCTGGCACCGACAAACAGCTGCAACCCATCACCTCTCCTCTCAAACCTCCACTCTCACCCTAAACTACCACCTTTTTGAGGTGTCCTTCATGCGATAATCTATTTTGACACATACCCCAAACCTGTCGTTTTTCCGGCCTATTTTACCCAACAAATCTGCAAATTTTCTGTCCTCACCAGAATTCCTCAACAATTTCATTTCTGTTTTCAAAATTAAATGGCGTCTTCTTCTACCCCAACTCCTTGTCGTGCCGGTGTAAGTCTAAAACTTCCTTTACATCTCTGTGATGACTTCACCGGTGTCGATTTTTCTAAAGCACTCCTAGCTAAAATTCTCGATCAACGCTATCTTGATGTTCCACGAATTTATGATCTCATCTTTAAGCATTGGAAACTCAATGGTGTAGTTTCTATTCGAGCTATGGAACCTTATTATATTTTCGAGTTTTCATCTGCTGCTGACCTCGCTTATTTCCGTCTGAGACAGACGGTTACCATAGAAGGCAGTCTCTTTGTTTTCCGACCTGTCACTCCTACGACCATTCCGGATAACTTACTGTTTCACATTGTACCTATTTGGATTAGGGTCAAACACCTCCCTATTCCTCTTTTAAACACTTCTGTGGCTGCTTTTCTTTTATCACATGTCGGAGACATGTGTGAAGAGGAAACCTATCCTACACTGTTACCAACTCGGAATTTTGTTCGAGTGAAAGTTTGGGTGGATCTCTCGAAACCACTCATTCCCGGTTGTTATTTAGCTTTAAACGGTTGTGAACACCAGTGGATTGGGTTTTCTTATGAAGGAATTTTTCGATTTTGCAAGACTTGTGGCCAAGTTGGCCACCGTGTTTCATTCTGCCCATCTGGTAAACTTCGTGGAGCTAGAGATATTCAATCTCGTCTGAATGATCTGGCTTCCCAAGGTTTAATGGTTCTTCATGGTCCTCCTGGGTCGTTGTTCTATTCCCCTGATATTCTCGGACTCCCGGCGCGCCTAAAATATTTAAACTCTGAAGTTAATATTGCTTCCCCATCTGACTCTGTTATTGTTGATTCTGGTGGAGCTTCACCGGTCTTCTCTTTCTCTTCTTCCCCGTCGGAAGATGATCTTAATGGATCTGTTTCAGTTCCACAACCAGACTGCTGCATCCATGAGGACCAGTCACGTGAAAGTCCTCCTGGAAAACTTCCCTCTGGTCAGGGGACCTGTTGTGCCTGGACCTCACATCACAACTCCTGGTGAAACTTCAACAGCTAGAGTTGCTTCTCCTGCTTTTCGTATGACTGTACCTGATGACAATATGGATGCATCTCTGGATTTAGGTCTTGGTGAACCTTCGACACCACCAAGATCTATAGATGTGGGTTGTCTTTTTCGTGACTCTGTCACTCCCTTTGCTAGTGTTCCTGCTATGGACTCTCATGGCAGGAAGGTAAAGTTTGTGTACAAACGGAAGGTAGGCGTTGGTTTCAATTTTTACAGTCGTCCACGTTTTAAAAGAACTAATCGCTCGAGTTTTTTGGATTTGGCCGTTGATCAGGATCCTGGCCCTGAGCCATCTGAGCTCCTGTTGGGTTACTTTGATATCCCACCTTTCCGGTTTAATGGCCCTGGCCATCCTCCTCCCTCCCCATCTGTTCACTTGCCGGACAAGAAAAGATCATTTGATCCTTTTTGTTTTTCGTTGTTAGATGTTCCTGTGGCTAAGAGACCTCGTCTGGAGCCAATTACTTTAAACCTGCTGCAATTTCCTCGACTAACTTTCTTATCTTCTTCTTGTACCAGAGATGAAGATCTTACTCCTTTTACGGGTCTGGTGGCGGACCTTAATTCGCCACCCGTTTTCCAATGAAGATCTTTTGCTGGAATTGTAGGGGGCTAGGTGCTGCGGATGATCCTACAATTCCTTTCTTACTCAGAAGCGCCCGCCAATATCATCCGCCGATTTTGTTTTTGCAAGAAACTTTGACTACAATTGCCCAAGCATCATCTCGCACACCGTGTCTGGGCCTACCTAACTTTTGTGGTGTAGACTCAATAGGACGTAGTGGTGGCCTCCTTTTGCGTTGGGATAACTCGGTTGTTTTAACTCCCATATCGTTAGACCCCCATTATATTTTCTGTAACATAGCCATCTCTAAGCCACCTTGTAAAAATCATGTAATGTATGTTTTATTTATATATGGAGAAGCAAGGTTTGAGTATCGACAGTCTTTGTGGAACCGGATAACAGCTTTAATCTCCGGTGTTACTCCTTTACTTTTGATGGGTGACTTTAATCAAATTGAATTATTTTCTGATAAGCTTGGCGGTACCAGTGTCATCCGTGGACAAAGGGATTTCATAGCGTGGAAATTCTCACATGGACTTGTAGATCTTCCATTTTTTGGTCCCCGATTTACATGGATGAACGATCAGCTTCACTCAGCTACTATTTTTGAACGGCTAGACCGTGCTTACGCTAATCAAGATTGGTGCCAGCTTTTTCCGAACGCTTCAATCACCAACCTGCCCATCTTTGTTTCCGATCACGCACCTATTATCCTTTCCATGTCCCCAGAAACATCATCCCGACGACGGCCATATCGAATTGATAATTGGTGCTTAAATCACCCTGAAGTCAAGCAACTTGTTCCTGGAACATACCTTTTGTTGGCTCTTCCATGTATGTGGTATCACGCAAACTTGCAACTGCACGCCATTCAATTTTGCAATGGGTACGACATCATCGTGTTTCTTGCGGGATTAACTGGTCTGATATTGAGGCGAATCTGGATTTAACTGCCAATCAAATTGCTGACGAACAATCTGCCACGACCTTTATTCAACTACGTTCCTCTCGCCTACAACTATTAGATACCCAAAGGCAATACTGGATACAACGGTCCAAGCTCACATCTGAAATATTGGATGGTTTTCCTACAAAGTTTCTCTACAACCGTGTTAAGTATCGTTCGACAAAACATCAAATTCTTGCTCTTCGATCTGATAACGGTGTCTAGTTGTACTCTTCTGAATCCATTGCTTCTGAAATTCTTAATTATTTTAAGACTTTGTTGTGTCAGCCCATGCCCCAAGAACCACATATTCCATCTGGTCATATTCATTCTCTACTTGCTGGTTTACAGCTGCCACGACTAAGCCCTCTTGAATCTTCCATTTTGCAAGCCCCCTTTACAGAACATGATGTTCTCCGTGCCTTAAAGGGTATGGATGGATCGAAATCCCCGGCAAGTCTTCTGGCCAGAAATTGGATATATGGTTACTTCTGCTATTTTGAGATTCCTTAATTCCGGAGTTATGCTAAAAGAATGGAACAATACTCTTATCGTTCTCATCCCGAATGTTGACAAACCCGAGTTGGTTTCACAGTTCAGACCCATTAGCCTATGTAACGTACTGTACCGACTGGCTTCCAAATGTCTTGCAAACCGTCTCAAATTGGTTATTTCGTCTCGTCTCGGATTCCCAACAAGCTTTTGTTCCAGACCGTCTTATGTCAGATGGATGTCTGATTGCTCACGAGATTATGCACTATATCAACAAGACCAAGAGAGGAACAAACTGCTATGCTGCCCTTAAACTTGATATGCATAAGGCTTTTGACCGGGTTTCGTGGCCGTTTCTTATGTCTGTTTTTGAACTTTTGGCTTCCCAATACCCTGGCGTAACCTGATATGGGAATGCATTTCAACAGTTACCTATCGGGTTATGATTAATGGCGAACCTTCGGCGTCTTTTCGTCCAACTTGCGGTCTACGTCAAGGTGATCCCATATCGCCATATTTATTTATCATGTGTATGGAAATTTTGTCTGCCCAGCTACGGAAAGCTACGGAAAGCTGAGACCCAAAGGCAAATTCATGGCTTGAAAATTTCTCGATATGCTCCGACCCTGTCGCATCTTTTT
Organism: Silene latifolia; assembly: GCF_048544455.1. NCBI lineage: Eukaryota > Viridiplantae > Streptophyta > Magnoliopsida > Caryophyllales > Caryophyllaceae > Silene > Silene latifolia. Next base: position 92,638,838 of record NC_133535.1, on the reverse strand, counting down.
TATGCGGATGATGCATTTATCTGTTGTAAGGCTACTCCTTCATCTTTTGAAGCTCTTCGGGACATATTTCAAGACTTTGAAGCAGCTTCTGGTCAGATGATTAATCTGACCAAGTCCTTTATCAAATTCAGCCCCAATTCACCAACTGATTTCAAGACTCATCTGAATTCCATTCTTCGGATGAAAGACTCTTCCTCGTTTGGAACTTATTTAGGAGTCCCAGTTGATCTCCCGAAGCAAAAGCAAACTGCTTTCCATGGACTCATTGATAAGTTGACAACCCGTATTTCATCCTGGTCTTCTCTGCATTTATCCCAGTCTAGCAAGCTAATAATTATCAACTCTATTTTGCTTGGATCGATTGCCCATGTTCTCGCTGCTATCCCTCTGCCTCTTGCTATTTCAGGAAAGATTGACTCCTTGATTGCTGCGTTTTGGTGGAATAAGAATACTTCACGGAAATCAATTCACTGGTTATCTCAACGGTATCTCCATGCCCCAAGAGACAGTGGTGGACTGGGTATTAAATCAACAACGCTCCTGGGGCAGACCACTTTGATGAAAAATTTTTGGCGACTACATCACAAACCTTCTGGTATCCTTGCGAAGTATCTGACATCAAAATATCGAAAAGATCTTCCAATTCCTAATGCTAAATCAAAGGTTTCTCAACCCTTCTATGTCTGGAAAGGAATTTGTAGGGCTGTTGATTCATGTAAGCCTGCTTTGGCTTGGAAAATTGGTAATGGCGCTTCCTTTGATCTCTTTTCAGCCCCTTGGGTACAAGGTCGAAAACCGATTTTGAAGCAACCTCAGCCTCAATTTGCCCCACCTATATCGGACTTGCTTCTTGATAATGGAACCTGGAACTCATCCTCTATTTTCAATCTTTTTATGCAATCTACAGCTAAAGAAATTCTGGCTATGGAACCGCCACTTCTTACTTCGGACGATTACCTCTACTGGAAATACACAGAAGATGGGAATTATACTATTAAATCAGGATACGCATATCACTCCTCTCAGAACTTGTCTCCTATGCCTGTAAACCACTCTTTCCCCTGGAAGACTATATGGAAACTCCCCTTTTCAAACAAATTTGATATCTTTCTTTGGAGACTTGCACACAATATAATTCCAACCATGACTAACCTTGCTCACCGAGGTCTCCAGCTGGATACAGCTTGTGTTCTTTGTCAAGGCTCTCCGGAGACACAGGACCACTTGTTTCGTTCGTGTGCTGTTGTACAACATGTATGGCAATGCTCACTGCTTGGTATACGTTCTGTTGCAAACCCGGGAATCCCTTTTGACCGTTGGCTAGCTGATAATATCTCTTATCTCTATCGACAAACGACAACTGCAACTACTTCCTTTCTCTATTTCCTTTGTATTTTACGTGCTATTTGGCTATCCCGGAATTCAATTGTGTTTGAGCATCGAGATGCTGATCTTAGGCGGATTATCCAGTTAGTTGAGGCTATGCACAACATGCATTTGCAGCTTCCTAAATTGAAGCCTTGTAGTCAACCTATCAAACCAAAGCCTCCGGAGGCAGGTATCCAAAGTCCGTCACATTTAACTTCTCTTTCTTATTATCTACTTATCCGCAGGGATTCTTCTACTGGCTGCTACAAGGCTTCGTTCTCCGACTCTAGCTCTGGGTGTACAGAGCTTTTCCATGTCCGTGGTACATCAACTTTTGCCGCCTACTCTCAAGCTCTACTCCAGCTTATGCGATGGATATGTTCGGGCACACTTACTACTGTCACTTTCTGGGTCACTTCGAAGAAACTATCTTTAGTTCTGGTCTCACGAATGCCAGTCCCAATAGAAGCGCGAAATTCACTTTGTGAAATTCGTCGTTTACTTTGTATACATAGCCACTGGTCTGTCAGCCTAACGACTGGCTGATCATTTTAGTTTGATGTTTCCTGTATCACCACTCTTTTAATTTATATCAGTTTACTATTGTCGAAAAAAAAAAATGTTCACGGGTGAGATGTTGCTTTGGTTGGCTCGGTTTGGATGAGAGTATATTGTATATTAGGCCCAAACGATTACATATATTTCCGACTTAATATTTTCTTTTCACTTCTCTTGCAAAGCTTCACCTAATCCCTCCATACTACCAAAGTTCGTCTCCATTACCAATATTAGGCGATTTGTCACATTGATTAGAAGGTTTCCTGCAGGCGTTTGTTGTGATGATCAGTGTGTGAAGAACCTATCGTCTTATAATTACTGTATACAATAATGTCAAAAATGTGGCATACACTAACATCACACTTGAATTGTACTGAAAAAATATATTTCCTACATTTGGAAAGATTAATTTTATGCATATTAAAAAGTAAATACTCGTACAAATACTACTTGTGAACCGATAAAATAGCGAGAGGCATGCTTAATATAAAGAAGACAATTGCGGAGCGTAATTGCTCATTCATGTACGAGTTTTATTCATTCATACACTTTTTTTTTTCATTATTTTTCCATAGTATGCCCTTTGCCTAATTCTCTCAAATTTCCCCCTCACAAAATTAATTAAATTCTACAAAATTAATCAAATCCGTAAAATTACACAATTATGGATGCTAATTCTCATATCGATTAAGTAATAATTCTAACTCATAATTTTATTAATTATATTATATCAAATTCAGAAATTGATTTACACTAATTAAATTAGGGTTTGTTTAAACTGTCGTTGGGGTTTGGGATGGCCGTCGTCGTCGATGTTGGATAGAGGCACGATGTCCGTCATTTGTTGTGGCGGTGACGATGAACTAAGCACGGCGAAACAAGTGCTTTCTTCGACATTGGGTTTCTTGTCATCGAGTGGCGGAGGATAGGGGGTTTTCTTATACGTGTGTGGTGTAAGTTCAGCTGAAAAAACATACAAAATCTCGTTTATGTAGACAAGTTGGAAAACTAATTTCAAGGCTTAAAATTGTTATGATATTCATCTGCTTATGATTTTGTTGGAGGGACGGGAATTTGAATGGAGTTTGTTCGACTTAGGCACACCAGGCTTTGTTTAATGCTGTATTTGGTGTATATATTCTCCTTGTTTTATTTTTTTTTCAAGAAATTCTGTAAATTTGTAGAGATGCAACCCGACCACCAGAATTGTTCTTCAGCTACTTCTTACTCTTAACGAGTCTTCTGGGTTTTCATACATATTCCGTTCAATGAGTATGTTCAACTTCATGATTAGTAAATGGTATGATTTAGTCTACTCTAATCTTGGTATGATTTACTTCTTCTATGCATGTTTCATTTTTTTTTATTATTTTCTTTTTTTTAATAAATATTTTGTATTTATTTTATTTTTTTGCTATTTTAGTGTGGTGGATGTCGTTGGTCAAAGTGAGGGACGGAGGCGGTGATTGGCGGCTAGCTGAGGCTGGGAAGGGCAGTGGTAGGAGTGAGAGAGAGAAACAGTGGAATTATAGAGAGAGAAAATTGAAAATTGGGGGAATGAAATAAAAGGGATAAAATAGTCATTTTCGTACATAAAAGAGTAAAACTCGTCCCTGAATGAACAGTACCCTTGCGGAGTGCTTTTGGGCCTGTTTAAGGTTTTACTTGGGAAAAAATAGGGTTGGTTTCCTACAAATTAATTTTCAATTTGATTTGCATTTTTGTGATAGCTGACAAATATACTAAATTGATTGATCATCTAATGTACTAAATTGTGGATTCACAGGCTAATTGATTGTTCATCTAACTAGTATAGATCCCGCGCAAATGCGCGGTTTTTTAGAAAGGGATATTAGAGAATGTAACAATTATACTATTGATATTTAATAGTGTAAATCCCGCACATTTGCGGTATATAGAGGTTTTGTTTTTAGTTATTATTTAAATATTTTAAATTGATACATTATTAATTTTTCATATTTTTCATATACCTCATCGTATTTCGATATGAGAAAAAGATGAACTATGAACTAATCAAGAGAATTTAGTAAAGTTATAAAATATATTTAATGATTTTTTTTCTTTAACATAAAACTAATGATTACAAATAATAAATTTTCTCAAATTATGTTAATGATTTTTTTTTTTTTTTTGTGATGAAACTAATTATATCAGTTTAATATTTTGTTTTATATAAAATGTGTCAAGTCATTCTCTCATATATAATAATAATACATAACAAAAATTTAGAAATTTACAGTTTATAAAATGATAGTGAATTTATCTTCTTTAATTAAAATATTATAATTTAGATTTTCAAAGAAAATACTATTATTTGATTAAAAGGTTATATTTTGATGAAATGATAATAATTTAAAGAAAGAAATATTTTTGTTTTTTTATTTAGCTTGATAACTTTTGGAGGAAAACTTTGGAGAATTTTATTCTCTTAGTATATAGGAGGATTCATTCCAAATTTTATACCTTCAAATTTTTATATTTCACCTAATTGTATTTTAATATGAGAAAAAAAAAACGTAGTATGTAATGAATTTTATTTTAACATAAAGTTAACGATTTTATTTTATAACTTTGCTTAAATTATCTTAATGAGTTTTTTTTCACGTAGCTAATAATATTTTTTTTATTTTTTTATACAGTTTAAGTATGCATTAAGTCATTTTCGATGAAAAATTAACGATTTTGTATTTTATAATTTTATACTTGTATTATTTTATTTTGATTAAAACATTATATAATTATAATTTAGAATTTAATAAAAAAAGTCATGCTTTAAGAAATTGATTATAGTTTAATTGGAAAATTTTATTTCTTTCCTTATATAAGTAGGTGGAGTTTGGAGGAAAAAATTTTGAGAATTTTTATTCTCTTAGTAGTAGGGGGATGTTTCGTGTCCCCTACGTACCGTCCATTGTCTTCAATCGGCGTCCCATTTTTTGTCTTCGTCCTCCCAAAATGCCTTAATGACACGATATAACACAACCTACTTGCCTACTTGGTACAACCGTACAACCAAGCTCCATCTCATTCATTCAAGAGTTGGTCTTTTTTTTTAAAACGTCCATATCCGTCGTTAGTCTAAAACGGATAAAAATCTCCCTCGTATAGGTGGATGAGACAAATTTGTCATTCCTTAGACATCTACATTTGGTCTTATCTATTTATTTGACCCATTTTATTGTTTAGGAAGTAAAATAGATATGTCCATCTTAAATATAAATTTGTACAAATTCTATGTTGTATCAGAGCACCCATAGAGAATACACCATCCTCTTAACACTTTCTCTCATCTAAAAGGATGTCCTCTTCAATGTGGATACATCCTCTTACCATTCTCTTTGAAGAGAAAGAGTAAGACATCCTCTATTTATGGAGTATGTCCTTGTCTTAGCCCTTGTGCCATATAAAAGAGAAAAAGTGTGATGGGGTCCTACTTCAAAGATGGAAAGGAGAGGAACACAACATCCTCTTTGATGTGGAGAAAAAGAGAGGAAGAGGATGAGAAATTGGAAAATGTGGCAAAAAATAAGAGAAAATATTGTGTCCAACGAAAAAATTAGAAAAAATAAAAGAGAGGAAGAAGACTTCCTCTTCAAATGCTCTCAGTCTCTTCTAGTCTTCTAGTCCTTGCCCCATTTTGCATATTGTCTTTGCCCTTCGGTCCTATTATCGTCTCTTAATGACACATTTCATTATTTTGAGGGTTGAGATGCCACAATGAGAAGTAGGGGATAGCTGTAGACCTGGCAAAACGGGTCAACGGGTCGGGTTCGTATTAGGCCAATTCGAGTCCGATCAATTCAGGTTTGTTACATTTTCAAATTAGTTTGGGTCGGGTCCTATCGGGGTTCCTGGTCGTTTCGGGTATGTTTTTCGGGTCATTTTTGGGTCAAGCGAGTACGATTGTTTCGCGTTGGGTCATTTTCGGGTTAATGATTAAAAGAAAAAAGGCATTTCAAATAATTTGGGGTCAGTTAAAGTTATGTTTTATCGGGTCATTTTCGGGTTGGGTGGTTTCAGATCGGGTCATTTCGTGTTAGGTCTGTTACAGGTCTATGAAAGCTCGAGTCATTTTCGGGTCGGGTCAATTCGGATTTCAGGTGTCATTCGGGTGCGGCATTTCGGGTCTCGTGTGACACTCCGCGATAAAGCGGAAAATATAACTAATAAATTAAAGCGGAAACTTATGAGATTTTAAAAAACTTTTAAATTATTAGTTAAAGGTTAGCACGCAGGTGCTACTAAAGAAATGAAACAAATACAACAATAGACAAACTTAGGTTATTACAACCCAAGACTAGAAAGCGGGGGAAAGATATCCCACGAATAAACAAATAAAGGGTTTATAACTAGCAAACTAAGGTCCAAGGGTTTAGTTCTCGCTAGACCACACGTCTTCCCCACGTAAGCATCTTCACCACCTGTCATTCATGTAAACATGAACGTCACAGTCAGTGGGGAGTAACTCAAGGTTCTCCTAGCCACAATATGTCAAAACGAACATAATAAAGAACATAAACAAACAATCATATTAGATAAGACATGGGTGAATCGAATTATAACTAAACATGGGATCATACGTGTTTAAACCAACAAGAATAAAAGAAATGATGGAATAAACAAGTAAGGCATAAACAACAATAAATAAATGGAAAAGAAAGACAAGGAAACAGACACGACCACTTAGCCACGAGCACGTATTTCAAGGAGATATGACCAAAGTAACCATCCAAATAATGCAAGACATTTACTACTCTTAGACTATAATTTCCCCGGGTAGGACTACGATAATTGTAACACCCCCATATTCAGAGGAGCCTTAACTAGGCCTTCCTTAGCATATAAGGGCATTACCATCTCGGTTGCCCGAGGACAGTAATAATCAAATGTCGATAAAAGAACTATTATGTTATATTACAAGTGAATTAAAACCCAACAACGATATAAAAGATACAACTCAAAGACTACTCTCTAATGCTATCGAATCTCGTGAAGACTCATCCCTTCCCGGACTCCAGCTATCAACAACATCAACACCTGCTAAGACCGACTGCTCACCATAAGGGATCACGGCAGACACATAACAAACAAAACAACCACACAAGGTCGATCGAGATAAGATACGACAACAACAACATAGCTATCAACACGACACAACGCTATCAACCTCACACACAATCACAATATTCCAATCAACCTCATCTTTGTCGTCCATCCGTTGGACCGGACCACCGCGATGGGGGACCGCAGCCGTACCCACCAAATCCCCGCTCCTCATGATGAGCGATAACCCTGTCCATTAATGTGCACATCCCCTTTCGTGACGGGTTCCACGAAGGGCGAAACTAGGGCGTGAAGCCACTCCCACAAGTGACCCCACTCAGCCGAGGACGCACCTCGCGAACCAGAGACAAACATTCACAGACAGCTGAAACGTAACAACCAACAAACTGTATGTACCAACCAACTACAGCATACATGCTGCCACACAACGCAGCCATTACACAACAACAAAGATACGGCGATCGACACACTAGACTATCTACAGAAACTGAGTAGGCGAACCTACCTTTAAGCAAGTGCAACCAATCCATGCCAACATATGACATATCCAGCAATCAAGCAAAGCCTATAACCACAACACAAACATCTATTACTACCAAGCAAACCCTAATTGCAAAGATGAGGACACGGATGATGATTATGACATACCTATAAGGAGAAACCCGGCAAAAGACCGCTACCCGACTCAAGTAACGCTCTCCTAAAGCACAAGGATCCTCAAAAGGCTTCCATGGAGGTTTTGTGGTGAAGGGAAGGGAAAGAGGCGACCAAAGAATAGGAGGAATGAGGCGGAAATGATTTGCGGATTTAACAAAACGCGATTAAAAACCCTCGCTGAAAACTCGATACTCGATCGAGTACCCAACATACTCGATCGAGTGGCCCCCTACTCGATCGAGTAACCTAGCTACTCGATCGAGTAGCCTCTACTCTATCGAGTACCACTCTTAACACGTAACCCAAGATAGTTTTGGCACGCACTTCTAAGAACTATTCCCGCTCCTAAGGTCAGTCAACACTGGTCAAAGGGTCTCTAAAAGGGCGGGTATTACAGTCTTCCCCCCTTAAAAAGAACTTCGTCCCCGAAGTTCAACTCACCTAACTCAACGCACAAGACACGGAAAAACACGCCATCACCATTCTTCCTACTCAAGTCATTACCCCCCCCCCCCCCCGGAAATACCATCCCCCATGTCATCATCATCACTGTCTACCACTCTATTCATAACGACTCTTACTACAATCATGCAAACATTGTCATCATCAACTGTCACTCTATATGTATACATCAGCTTCTACAAACTATCATATATAAAACATCAACCTCGCAATACGAATCAGCACAAACAACGATCACCCATCATATGATAACAACTATCAACCCGAAACATATCTCATATCAACTTCATGCTGCACAACTAACACCACCGTGTTACTCACTAATTCATTCTATTACGACACCTTGCACCACAACTAGCTCTTTATGACCGTCAATAAAACATACTATCACATTCACTTCAATGAACTAAAGTAACCACTTACACTTCATATAAGCAATGTGCTCAAAGTACTAGAAAATTTTGTAATTAAACAACAAAACATTATAAACAAACAACAACATAATTTCCAAATCAGCCTTTTTATTTTGCGACATTACTCTTCCCCTCTAAAAAGGAACTTCGTCCCCGAAGTTCACCACCAAAATTAGCACACATATTATCCATTACTTGCTTCATAACATAAATTAGAACCATATTATTTATTATGGACATTACTCGCTAAGCATATACTCGTTAATTTATAAATCATATACAAACCACCGGAATAACTAGCCGCCGTTGATGAAGCATGTTAATATCGTGTGCACAAACGTATGAAAAGATGTAACTTCGATGGATAGATAGTAATATGGCATATGTAATATTAAAACAACAAGAAACCGTTACCACTTCACTACTTGTGACAAAGATGCATATAAAACCCAAGCGCAACGTCTAACATATGAAATTAACGGTTCAAAGGTGTTACTACGCACTAATAACCACATTAAACCTCAAACGTGCAATTATAAAACAATTGCACACTTTAAATTTTCGAAAACCTCCTGTAACAGTGCTACTCGATCGAGTATGTAGTGGTACTCGATCGAGTGCCATGCTACTCGATCGAGTGTCTTGGCTACTCGATCGAGTAGCCCAAAGATCAGAAAGCTTTATTTCCTTCTTTCCTGCAGCTACTCGATAGAGTACGGGGTACTCTGTCGAGTACCTACAGGCCAAAATGCCTTACAAAACCTGTCATAAACCAACATATATATACATAGCCGTCACATAGCTTGGGTCGAGATGATTTCCCGACCCCAAAATCAACCCTGCAACAATGTTAAGTAACAAATCCGGCCTTATGGCCAACAATACATATCCATAACCAAAGTTTCGACGAATTTAACTACTAAAATCTAACGACACTACCAACATCTACTACCAACGACCATAAACCAAGATAAAACAAGGAGCATCACTCCTCCTGCTGCTGCTGCTGCTGCTGCTCAACCATCATCTCATCATCACCACCACCTCCAGAAGTACCCGCTCCCGATGAACCAATACCCGCATCCACTCCTGCTCCCGGACTCATGTACCATGGGGTCAAGCCACCGTAGGCAAAGGACTGAGGTGTCTCCCACGTCGACTGATCCACCCCGTAGGAGTGGAAAACCCCACTATAGTCCCCTACTCCACTCCACCAAACCGGATGCGGTCCCTCGGTCCCTATCCCCTGAGTGTACGCCATCTCGTGCATATTCCTGAGTGTCAAAGTAGATGACACTCTCTCTGCTAAGTAGCTGGATCGCGTCTCCGGGGTGTCAAGGTAAGGGTAGCACGGAAAAGGACGCTGCTGCTGCGCTGCTACCGGCTGTGGCCTTTTATTCCACCTTACGCTACACAAATTACCCAACTCGGTTTACCTTCTACCGAATCATTCATAAACATATTCACGTCATCATATTACACTTAAACTTACTTTACACATTACTACCAAATTCGTGTTCACTTCAACTTGAAGCATATAATTAACATTACTCCATTCTTTCATTTAACATATAATTACACACTCCTCATAACAAATTAATCTATCATGTTCCACATTCAATCATAAGCAAATCATCTTACACAAATCAATTATTACGCAGCGGAAAAATTTCAACCATTAAGCAAGGCATATACGCATTACTATATGCTATGTTTCATATTATAACTCAACAATTCTATAACTATCATCATTGTAATTACGGTAGGATTTATAAACTCGTATATGACTACCGTCATCATCAACTTATAGCAAACACCAACATGTTCACTCTTCATGTCACGACATACACTTCCACATTTTCACGCATCTCTATCACGTAAACTTTTGTCACATATCTCATAACCATCGTATAAGCTCACTAATCGTGCCAAAAACTTCACTAATTCCACCAACGATTACCATACACGGCACAAATACCACTATCACACCCCTATTAACTCTAACAAAGACTTAACCAGAGGTAGCTCCGGCACAATTAACATACACATCACACATATACACACGGACTCCACATTCCCATACCATGTGGCTGGCTTAAGTGTCATGGGGCCGAGATTTTGAAGTGAGGGCGCCTACTCACCCAAAACCTAGCATCAGCTGGGGCTCCCATCACACATACACCAGGTTCATTTTATTAGACTCCCTACGTTCATTATTTTTTTTATTTTTTTTAATTTGTTACAGGTTCCAAAATCGTCGCTCTGATACCACTTTGTAACACCCCCATATTCAGAGGAGCCTTAACTAGGCCTTCCTTAGCATATAAGGGCATTACCATCTCGGTTGCCCGAGGACAGTAATAATCAAATGTCGATAAAAGAACTATTATGTTATATTACAAGTGAATTAAAACCCAACAACGATATAAAAGATACAACTCAAAGACTACTCTCTAATGCTATCGAATCTCGTGAAGACTCATCCCTGCCCGGACTCCAGCTATCAATAACATCAACACCTGCTAAGACCGACTGCTCACCATAAGGGATCACGACAGACACATAACAAACAAAACAACCACACAAGGTCAGTACTGGGATAAGATACGACAACAACAACATAGCTATCAACACGACACAACGCTATCAACCTCACACACAATCACAATAATCCAATCAACCTCTGTCACTCCACTGGACAGCCCTGCCAGTGGGGGACCACAGCCGTACCCACCAAATCCCCGCTCCTCATAATGAGCGATAACCCTGTCCATTAATGTGCACATCCCCTTTCGTGACGGGTTCCACGAAGGGCGAAACTAGGGCGTGAAGCCACTCCCGCAAGTGACCCCACTCAGCCGAGGACGCACCTCGCGAACCAGAGACAAACATTCACAGACAGCTGAAATGTAACAACCAACAAACTGTATGTACCAACCAACTACAAAGATACATGCGCCACACAACGTGACCATAACGCAACAACAAAGATACGACGATCGACACACTAGACTATCTACAGAAACTGAGGAAGCGAACCTACCTTTAAGCAACTGCAACCAATCCATGCCAACATATGACATATCCAGCAATCAAGCAAAGCCTATAACCACAACACAAACATCTATTACTACCAAGCAAACCCTAATTGCAAAGATGAGAACACGGATGATGATTATGACATACCTATAAGGAGAAACCCGGCAAAAGACCGCCACCCGACTCAAGTAACGCTCTCCTAAGGCACAAGGATCCTCAAAAGGCTTCCATGGAGGTTTTGTGGTGAAGGAAAGGGAAAGAGGCGACCAAAGGATAGGAGGAATGAGGCGGAAATGATTTGCGGATTTAACAAAACGCGATTAAAAACCCTCGCTGAAAACTCGATACTCGATCGAGTACCCAACATACTCGATCGAGTGGCCCCCTACTCGATCGAGTAACCTAGCTACTCGATCGAGTAGCCTCTACTCTATCGAGTACCACTCTTAACACGTAACCCAAGATAGTTTTGGCACGCACTTCTAAGAACTATTCCCGCTTCTAAGGTCAGTCAACACTGGTCAAAGGGTCTCTAAAAGGGCGGGTATTACAATAATAATACGGTCCTAGTCTAAATCTGCAGATTCTCGGGTGTACATCCCGATTCGACGTGCGCCAGCACAGCACGCACCCAAGACTCAACTACTAATGGAGATCGAGTACCCTAATCGCCAGAACAACACGAAATTGGCGGAAAGACTAAGATAAGACTCACTTGCCAGCACAGCACAAGTGGCCAAAACCATACTTGCCAGAACAGCACAAGTAGGCCAAACCCGTACTTGCCAGAATAACACAAGTAGGGCGAAAATGCATGTCAAGCACATACGATGGTATTATGGCACTTCTACAAGAATACGACTCACGAAGTGTAAGACCAACACAAGGTGTAGACGAAGTATCCGACTCAGAGGCTACCTTTAAAGCATGTCCGAGATACCACACACAAGACTACATCCTAGACTCCAACCTCCTGGTAGGACGACGATCATATCGCAACTAGAGGGCCTATGGCTCACCCCTAGTATCCGATAGGACCAAGACTCAGGGACGGAATTATTAATGTCACATTCATACTTATGGCCTGCATCACCATAAGTACGGATGGGAATATCAATCCCGACGATCATATCGTAACTAGAGGGCCTATAGCTCATCTCTGGTATCCGATAGGACCAAGACTCTCTCAACAGCACAATACAAGACATTTATCAAAGATATGACTCTTACAAGTACTTACATATAATACTTGTTTCATACTTGTATTTTATAATTAAATATTCCATTTCATGATTTTACATGCCGGTTAAATAAAATATACCAAGTGATAGTGAATAATTTACGTTAATGTGAAATTACGGAATAAAGTATGACCGAGCCCAAATGATTTACTCATGAGCCCAATAGGCAAACTATGAGAAGCCTAGTAACTGAATCACATTAAGCCCAAAAACAAGGCATAATACCCAACATATTACTCGTGTACAATCCGACAATTAAATCATGTGAAACCCAACCATATGATCATGTAAGACCCAATAAATTTATCATGTGAAGTCCAATAATTTAAATGCAACAAGTCCAACTAGTAAAATATAACAAGCCCAATAATTGAATTATGAGGAATCCGCCAAGTCCGACATAGTAAGCCCCACAAACTAAATCAAATGAGCTTAACAAATAAATAATCAAGCCCAACAAATATAATATGTCAAGCCTAACAAATGAATTATGTCAAGCCCAACGAATCAATTATGTCAAGCCCAAGTAAAAGATTATGACAAGTCCAATTAAATTAATACGTAAATGAATGATATTTAACGAGTTAAGTATATAAACCATGAGACGGGATTTAATTGAACCAAACACGAATTTACATCGACTCAACAAGGTACACGACCCGAGGCTAGGCCACGGCTCAACCATGTCCGTGCCTCCGCTCATGACTAAGGCCATAACTGGCCGGCCCTAGCCACCACCCAAGCCGCACCTGATCAGGCCACAACCCGTCACCAAGACTTCACTTAAACAACCCCTCATCTCCGCCATTGTAACTACCCAAATCAGTCACCAACACCACGCTTGACTGTCCCAAAACAGCCGGTGTTTCTGCCCCAACCCGAGCCAAAACAACCCAAGTTCCTACCCATGAAATCATGTCAGTCGTAACATCCCAACTTCGGACCTCACCCCCCCGTCCCAAACAGACTCAAAAATACGTATAACCCGTCTTCAAACCTCGACATGTACTTGCCTAAAAACCCGCACAGGAAAACTCCTCCCACCAAAAGCATTCTACTGTCCCAAAATCGACAATTTTAGCCACACATCAGTAGCATGAGCCAACCACAACAACAGCCGACTAAACTAAGGAAACCATGCTAAACACGGCTCCAAACAGAGTACCCAAGTCGACTATTCGACTCAAAATTACGACCCAACTCAAGACTGACATTTGAAGGTAGCATTAGGACGGAAATTGTACGACTCAAAGGAAAAATAACACGAATCATTTCAGCCATGAACATACCAGAAAACAAGCAGTAAAAAGGACGAAATATCGACTCATGTCGAGTAACCTATCACCGTTACCTTTAACCTCACGAATTTCAGAGCAAAAACGTCCATAAGCATGAGCTGCTCTCGGGTCTTCGACTAAAAGAAGAAAAACGAGTTGTATGAGTCAAGGAGCCGAGTTGTCATAAGACGACCCATTCGAAAACTAAGTCAAAACAGAAACTTTCTTACCTTAAAAGAATGAGGAAAGAACGAGGAAGCTAATGGTACAAAAATAATGGAGTTTGGTTGAGAAATAAGGGAGGAAACCGGGTCTGAAAGTCGAATAAAAATGGGTGTACGGTCTCTGTGTTTGAGTTGTTGTTGTTGCTGGGTTTGTCGTTGTAGGAAGAAAAGACGAGGAAGGGGAAGGAATATGCAGGTGGGTGGGGGCAGTGTTATGACAACCACACAACAACAATATATAATAACAATAATAATATAATATATAATAATAATATATAATAATAATATATAAATATATATTAAAGAGATATTTAAAGGTAAGGTGTAAAAGGGTAGGTGAACATGTTGTCGATTTCTGGTTGGTCCGGATTAAAGCAGGTACAAAGTGAAATGTGACGGTCTATAGCTAGACGGAAGTGAAGACGAGAATTATTATTATTACAGTCATTATTATTGTCACTAATATTGTCCGACCAAAAATATGTATACATAAATTCTTATATAAATTATGCCTCAAAAATATAATTTAATAATACGTATTTTTATAAAATGAGCTTTTATACAATACGTTTATAAAAATCGTGTTTGACATAAAATTAATTAAATTGAATAATTCAAAAATATATAATAAAGTGATTAAACGGTTTAACAAATTTTAAATGTCAAAATGGGAAATTCACGGGTGTTACATCTCGGGTCAGCTTTTTCGGGTCAGGTCATTCGAATTGGGTTGATTTTGTCAGCTCTCTGTTCCATTTGGTGTCCCATTGCATGTGCCACACTAGACCTGGCAAAAGCAATCCGGCCCGAGACCCGAAGTGACCCGAACTACATCACCCCAATGTGACCCAAATCCCGAATTAAGCCGACCCGACCCGACCCGAACATGACCCGAGCTTTCTTGACCAGTAACTGACCCGACCTGAAAATGACCCGATCCGAAAGCATCCAACTCGAAAATGACCCGACAAAATATAACTTTAATTGAACCGAAAAGACTTGAAGTGGTTATTTCTCTATTATTCATTGACCCGAAAATGACCTGACTCGAAACAAACAGACCCACTTGACCCGAAGCAGACCCGACCAACAAACCTGAAACAGACGCGAAACCCGAAATGACCCGTCCCAACCCAAATTAAACCTACATCAATGAGAGACCCGAACTTTCCCGACCCGAATTGGCCTGACCCGAACCCGACCCGTTGACCCGTGTTGCCAGGTCCACGACTCTTACCTTCTAACACATTAACAAGTTTATATATCTGTTGTAATATTTTATTTTGCCATAAGTGATGTGTCAGAAGGACAAAAGATAACTGGAATAGCACACACAATAGGACACAAAAGTGGAACAGATGATCTTCATTGGTGGTCATGGGATGAGACACAAAAAATGGAATAAATGAATTTACTTTCATCAAATACTTATTTCATATGAGATGAAGTCATAACTAGTTTTGCTACCCGTGCAATGCACGAGATTTTCATATTTTAATCATTATGCATTATATTTTAAAGTCTTCTTATTTAACCACCATAATAGAAAAACTATTGACTAAAACTACTGGAAAAAGAACTCTATATGAAATGGTAAGTTTTTGCGAAATGTTTTGCTTCAGTTGCTTCTAAAACATTTGGATAATCTTGTCACTTGTATAAGATGATTTTACATAAAAAAAATGATGCAACAGAATCCAAACATAAAAAAGGTAATGAATACAGACAGTTATTAAAATTACTCGTTTTAAAATAATCTTGTTCACGACCGTCTTTTACAAGTAAATGGGTCAAGAGTCAAGACTCAAGAGTTGTTGCTCGGTGGACTTTTCTTCATAAATTAGGTAATGAATATGAGGGATGATGAAAAGTTGTTACTTTGCGGTATTTCCTTTATTGTTTTTTCTTAATGAAATATGTTGCTGAAGAGGTGGAGGGTAAATAGGTGAATAAGTGAAAAATGCTGATGTGTCAAAAAGTTGAATCTTTTTTTAAAATAATGTTACAAAATAAAAAAATTGTCGTTTTGGATCGGAACGAAACTTATTTATCGTTTTGGTGTCGACTAGGATCGGTAAAACCTAAACCATCCCACCCATCATCATTCCCCCCATTCCACACCACCTCATTTCCATCATTCATCTTTATCCTCTCACCCCACCATTTCCACCACCACATCGCCACTCCAGGCAATGGACCACCCCTGCACGGCCACACCAACTACCCCAGTTACCGATTACCGCCGCCATCTAACCCACGACTACCGCCGCCACTTCCCCACATCACCACAACCTTAGATTCAACCTCCACACTAACCACTGGTCCATCGGTACCACCCCTTTCTTTTAATGGACTAACACTACACCCTTGACGTCCTTCGCATATAGGCGGCTGTAATAACAACGCATTAAACGACATGTGAACCGAACCCGAATCGTTCCAATTGGAGGTGGTTTCAGTACAATATTTGGTGGAGGAAAAGCGACAAGGACAGAGAGTTTGTGCATGGGTGGGGGAGCGGCGAGGATTAGGGTGGTTGCTGCGGCAGTTGTGGTCATGGTTGTTTAGATACCTGATTTCTGCACCTCCCGCCAACCACCCAGTGATGATTGGGCCGCATGTTTGATACGCGGAACGATTTTATGACAGTTAATAAGTTCATCGAAAAGTGATAGCTCAAACACTTGAGTTAACCTCATGGTCATCATCTACGCACCGATACAGTCGTTTTGACAGTAATTAGAGTTTATTTGAAGTCCGGGTCAAAAACCGCTTCATTTTCTAAGAAACCGTTTAAATGCCGAGTCGGAATGTTCCGGAGAGTTCTAGAATTGTCTGG
This sequence comes from Silene latifolia, assembly GCF_048544455.1. Lineage (NCBI taxonomy): Eukaryota > Viridiplantae > Streptophyta > Magnoliopsida > Caryophyllales > Caryophyllaceae > Silene > Silene latifolia. Next base: position 92,621,675 of record NC_133535.1, on the reverse strand, counting down.
ATATTTATTCCTAATTTAATGTAATATCTTTAAGAAATATCTTCCGTATATTGTGTTTCACGGAATAAGGAAGTGTATAACTACCGAAATTCCATAAAAAACGCGCAAATCTTTCTTGTTGAGGAGGAAACCTCCGGGGAAATGACGCAGCAGGTGCTGCGCCTCTTCCAAGAGTCGCAGTGGCTGCTGCGCCTTTTCCCTAGCCCTATTTTTACGCTTTCCAAAATATTTCCGTGATTTGTTTCCGTATACGTGCCATACCTAAACTCCTTCGTATGTTTAGTATAAATAGAGACCTTCGGTCTCCATATTTGGTACGCGAGTGTCCGCCCTTCTCTTCTCTCTTTGCATTCTAGACCACGCTTTTGCTTTCGATGCCTACATGCTTGATCAATCGACCACGTAAGCTCAGATCATTCTGAGTCCCAGTCACGTTGCATAGACCGACCAATTTGACCAACTCCACTTAATCAATCTAATCAATCTTTTAAATCCTTTAACAAGAGCACTTTCATATTCGCATATTCGAGTCGAGCAATCATTAAACGATAACTTTAGTCAATCTTGTTTCGTCAAACATGTAAGTCTGAGGGTGTAAATCCTATTTTATTTTATTGTACCTTTTATTTTGTACCATTAGTGTAAGGTTTATATCAGAAGCATGTTCAAAACCATCTTAAAAACCATCTTTTAAACCGTATTTACAAAACAACAAAGGTTTGACGTCGAGAAGAAACGCAACAGCAGCTGCTCCTCTTCGAAGAGTCGCAGTACATGTTGCGCCTCTTCCTGAGGCTGCCGCTGCTCTTCTTCTTCTTCTTCCTCGATCTTTTGCAATTTTCCGTTTTTCTTGTTTCTTTCGTTTCTTTTATTCGTTTTAATATATAATCATGTTTTATTAATCCTTTTCAAATTATAATGTTTAATCCCGACTTAAATCCCTTATAATTCGATATTTGCGGGTTTTCGTCATCTTATTTCAAACCCAGATTTCAGAGGCTCGATTCGTTCATATCAAGTATCTGGAATTCGTCTTTTGTACAAAGTTTATTTAATTTCAGTTTATCAAATCAATTTCGTTTTCAAGTTCAAAGTTTGTTCCTTTATTAAATCCGACACGAGTTCGTCGTATAGTCATGTAAATCGCTGTAAATTCTCAGCTTTGATTCGTTTTATGACGGTTCCGGATGCATGTAATCTGCTAAATCGCTTCTACTTGAGTCCTAATATCAACAATCAACCTTAAATTTACCGACGAACATTAACAATCCGCGATTCTGACTTCACAGCCAGAGTCCAACTGGAGAACAGACGCAGGAAGAGCTGCGCCTCTTCCAGAGGACGCAGCAGCTGCTGCGCCTCTTCCAGAGGACGCAGCAGCTGCTGCGCCTGTTCTGGGTTGGCTTCTGTCCCTGAACTCTTTCTCGCTTTGACGTAGCTTCTGATTACGGTTTAAATCAAATATTAATCGTATTATCACTTCTAAATCTGCCGTATTTTCATATTTCAATTTTCTTTTATTTTCTTCTTCAAAATTCCGTTTTAAGCGTGCTTTTGACGTAGATCAAATAATCATTGTAATTATTGTAATTTCAATTATTGTATTTCTTTATTTCATAATTATTATGTATTATTTATTTACTTGGCTTTCACATGTAATCAATCTAACTTCCAACTTCGACCCAATTGAGTGCTAAAATGTTTGTTAACCGACATAGTTTAATTCACATGTTAGGATTAATCTATGTTTGTTGAATTGCATGCATTACATCGACGACATATCAAATATGAACAATTTCCGTAATCATTAGTAGAGGCCGCTATCGAGGCGGGTGTGATTAGGTGTTCGATTAAAGATCTTCCTAATACGTACCCTCACCCCTTACTCCAGTTATCTCTGGACATCCGTGTACATTGGCATTTTCGAGAGTCATTCGATACATAGAATGCTAAGGGTAACGAGTTCTTAGAGTCTATGTCATTACTTTGTGTCTTGACATGGAACGAAGTATTCGAACGGTTTCCAATTTTTTTCACAATAAATTGGTGGTGACTCCACAAATGCAGGCTTATTCAACCTTTCACCGGTTTCAATGCCTCACCAATCGGTAACGGCCCATGACGTGCTTTGGCGAACCCACGGCTCCGCGGGAGAAGTGCCGCCGCCTCGAGACCAACGCGCGGGTGCGCGCAGCGCGGGTGGCCCATGTCCGCAGTTTGGCGACTCCGCTGGGGATGATACACTTATGTGTTACCCAGGGTGAAACTTGAACAAGGTTAGGGAATAGTTTATACGAGACAGTTGTCGGTTTTCATTACTCGACCTTCTTAGGTCGTTTTATTCGGCCTTCCTAGGCTTAACCCAACCAATTTGACCAATCGTCCCGTCTGGACGGTCCAAATTCTTATCTAGGCCTAAGGATGGATAACGATTGACGTCAACCATACCGTGGTACATACTCATGTTTGTATCAAGGGCTTTCACTACTCGAGGAAATGGACTAGGAACCGACCTTACTCATGGTTGGCACGGATCTTTCCACAGACCAGGGTTTGATTGCTTGGTATGGCAACCTACCTTTTAAGCGAAAACCCTTTAAATGCACTCAGCATACCGTTATAATGCCCGTATGAATGTATGTATCATATACGTGATCACCGTTTTGTAAACAAATCCATGACGAAATTTTGTAAAATAAAATCCTTTTCAAAATGTAAATATTTTTGAAATGGCCTAAAATAGCGCAAAATAAGCCGAAACTCTGTCCAAATATCAAGTCAAAATTCGGGCCTCAAACCCATTTCAAACCTCACTTCGAGTCAGCACTCCTACAACTACACTACAGTTGTCTAGGACGAACATTTCCAAAATTTGTCATTTTCAAACCATACTTGACACAATGGCACACGCCCACTTCACGAGTTGAGTTTCTTTTGAGTAAGTGTGCTAAAATGGTCGATCGTGTTTTGATTAGTCGTCGATCTCTTATCCTCAGTTCCAAAATGGTGGGAACTAGTCATGGAAGCATTAATGGTCAACCTCAACCGTTAGTAAATGGTAATGATCAAATCCTAGATGCGCTCTTTCGTCTCCAAACAAGCCAAGACCAAGCTTATGCTCGCCTCAACTCCATCGAAGGCCGTATTGTCGCTGTAGAAGCTAGACTTCCTCCTGCAGAGGATGCCATTCCTGACATCATCATACATGATAATATTCCACCCTTTGTTGGACAACAAGAAGTCAATCTTCCACCAGGCCCTACTGAAGCTGAAAAGCGACTCCAATATTTGGAAGAACAATTAATGTACCTCAAGGGAGATGGCATCTACAGGGAAAACAATCGCAATATGAGGCAGTAGACGCTCAACTACCGACTAATTTCAACATGACTGACATCCCGAAGTTTAAGGGGCATGAAAACCCGTTGAACCATATTCGTGCCTTCAAAGATTATATGTCTATCAAAGGCATCAAGCTAGAGATGTTCCTAAGGATCTTTCTTTTATCTCTCGATACTATCCCTAAACAATGGTTCTACTCTTTGGAACACAAGAAAATTGTTACTTGGGATGATGCTGCAATTGAGTTCACCAAACAGTATGCAGATAATGCTGAAATTCAAGTCAATATGCGCACTCTAGAGGTTCTTACCCAAAATGAGAAAGAAGGATTCACCGACTTCCTAAGTATGTGGAGAAAGACTAGCACACAACTCGTCGAACGCCCAGACGAGGCTACTCTTGTTGAAAATGTCGTGGACAATTTAAGGCTAATCTATGCGAACCACCTAAGATACCAAAACATAAAGTCTTTTAAAGACTTAACTGTATTAGGTACAAGGATTGAAGACGATCCGTAAAGGACTCTTATCCAAAATGGTAGGTCGCGGATATCAAGGCGCAACGAGTCGTTCTTATGGCTCTACTAGCAAGACCGACGAGGTCAACCTTGTCGAATCATCTACTAAGAAGAATGGCTCACAGAGGAAGTTCACCAACGTTGGTGACTCATATTCCAATGCTCTAAAAAGACTGATAAAACAGGGTAAGCTCCAACCTATAGGACCTACGCTCGACCCAGAGAAGAAGTCTAAGTTCTGGGATGAGAATGCCTACTGCGAGTACCATAGAGGCAAAGGGCTCGATACAGAGAAATGTTTCAAATTAAAACATGCCATTCAGGACATGATTGAGGATGGGCGCCTACCTATACCTCCCGCAAGTAAGCCAAATAATACTCAGAATCCTCTTGGAATTCGGATGATCACCAATGAGGAACCCACCTTGGATTGCTCACACCTCATTTCTCCAGCTGAAAACGAGATCAATGCACTAGAAAATGAAGAGAGTTATTCCACCGTCTCCCCTACTATCGCTGATTTTATCGCATGGGCAAAGAGTGTAAGTAGACAAGTTTCAGAGCTAGAAGTTGTAGTGGCATCCCTAGGCAATCCAAGAACTATACCTAGGGAAAACAGGTCAGCAGTTCCAATCCTATCTCAAGAATCCACAATGCAAGAAGTGATCGCAATGACCGACGATCTAGTCGAGCAAATAATCAGCCTAGAAGCTGAAATCATAAGTTTAAGAGAGCTCAGTATCATCAATGGAGTTTGGGAGGATGACGATGAAGATGTCTACCTCACAGAACTGTTGGAGTATGTGTCCTCAACAATAGTGCGATCACATATTTAAATCTCAAATTTAGAATACGTAAAGGATGATTCAATTATAAGTCAACTGATCAACATTAATCAGTAATGATTGGCTAACTAGAGTTTGACATTACTGTCGTTTGACGGTGGTGATCAGTTAATCCCTTAAGGGCACACCTATAGGATGAGACCCAAATAAATAATTAATTAATTGTATTCGATTCAGATTAATTAATCCCTTATTTATATGAGTTGGATTTTGTATCTTATTGTAATGTGATTAAATAAGATTCGATTTAGTGGATTAATATATTAACTTACTAAATTATGTTAAGATTTTATAAATATTTCGAGGTAGAGGTAATTAGTTATTTACATTTACAAGAGGTTGTAAAGTTAACTGTCTAGCTATTATGGGGACCCATTATATGTTGATATAATTGTAAAATATTACTCAATAAGTTGAGTGAGTATATGTTTATTAATTTGTCACATAATTGTTGTAAGATCAAATTAATATTTAATTATGTAAGATAATTAAACATAAGACTATTAAGCATTTGTGGGACAAATATTATAAGACAAAAATGGACCCATATATACTCAAGTGCACCGTCCAAAATGGTAGCATGCTTGAGTTTTTGGTTTTGTCATTTTGTTGATGGAAAGATGCTCCAACATCTTATGACATGCTTTATTAATACTAGCCTACTACCTACACATAGAGAATATTGCATTAGACAAAATGAGAAAACCAAAATGCTCTACAAAAGAGCATTTGGACGGTACATGGAATTCAGAGAGGAGAATAATTGTTGTTCTCATTTTTTTTACTCTACCTTTCTCTCTAAATATCATACATGCAAAAACCTCAAAAACCACTCAAATACTAATATTTGTCATATATTACTAGTGTAGTAATATTAGTTATATTAGTAATTATAAGGGAATATTACTACCAATGTCTAGTTAATATTAGTAGTAATTTTGGGTCAAATCTTGGGTGCAATCGAAAGGAGGGCTTCTAATATAGAGTCTTGGAGGATCATCCTAATACTTATTATAGCTCAAGAACAAGTGAAGGTAGGAGACCTTACTTGTGCCCATTTCGTGTGATACAACAATGTAAGGAACATTGGTTTTTCCTTCCCTGTTCTTTTATTTTGTTATGCATGCACTAGATCCTCTATGACAAATTTAATATGTTGATTAAATCACTATTAGAAATGTCTAATAATAGATATATGAATCTAACAATTGGTATCAGAGCATAGGATGTTGCATGCATAATCGATTTATAGTTTTTTCGAGTTATTAGTAACTTAATTAAAACTAAAAATTTGTGATTTATTAGATAAAGCCACGAAATCTTAATGTATATTGTATATTCTGGTCCTAAAATATATTTAGGTCATTTTTAAGATTTATGGTATTTTATTGCTCATTTTAATGATTTTTAGTAATTTTATTACATTTTTATGATTAAAATGGTATTTAAAATGCTAAAAATAGTTAAACATAGTCTCTAACCTTGAATTTTTTATATGACCTCACATGCTTATTTTACTTATTGTATGTAAAATTTTGTATAAATTTGATTTATTTTGCATGATTTATGATTTTTATGAGATAAAAATGAATTAAATGGAGGTAAAATGGTTACATTTTACTCACTGTGTGTAAAATTTAAGATGAACTTGATTCATTTTGCATGATTTATGAATTTTTAGAGTAAAAATGACATAAATAGTGACTATTTTAGCATAAATAGCTAAAACAAATTACATGGAATGAGAAAATTATTTTAGGTTACATTTATATCCCACTTATTAGATCTAAAGTTGTAAAATTGATTGGATTAATTTTTGTATGCTTTAGATGTTATTTGATAAAACCGATAAATCGCAACTACATTTTTCTCGAAATAAATTTGAAAATTTTAACCATGATTTTTGACATTATGAGTGTCATGGATATATTCCAGAATGTTTAAAAATTTAAAATTCAAAATTCAAAATTATTGTAAGTTAATTTGGATTTATTTCGTAAATGTTATGATTTTAGGGTCAAAATGAGCATAAAATTATGTCAAGTTGAATTATTGTCAAAAATTGAGTAATGACTAATTTTTGAGACCTAAGAGTGTTAGGATAATTAACTTGTACTAAAATTTAATTTTAGTATTAATTTGCGATTTTAATAAGTAAAAAGTCGTGAATTTCCATGAAACCGGGTTATATGATCGATATAAGTTAAATAGGGCGATTTGGCACATAATTTGGCATGATAGACACATATTATAATGTTGCATATTTCATTGTTGAATGTCATATTTTATTTATGTAATTTTAAATTATGTAATTTTTTCTTAGTATGGCCTTAGTTTTTAAACGATATTACCCGTAATGTAAGGGGATATTGATTCGGTTGTAATTTAATGTGATCTCATATCAGTTTTATTTTTACTAGTTTTTCATATTAATAATGTATAATAAGAATAGCTATGTATTTTTTTATTATTTGTAATTCCGAAGTTCCTTCAAGACGTGCCATTCGGAAAGGCGTTCCGACGAAGACGGTGTTCTAGGGAGGCGTGCCACTTGAAGATTCAAGGGACCAAAGGAGTTGGTTTCCGAATTTGTAATAGATTATTTTATTTTCTATTTTAGGATGGCCATACTAGAAATGTTTTATTTTGCTTTGCATTTATTTTAATATGTTGCATGCATTGCCAAATCGCCATAACAACAAATGCATATCATATCGAGTTTTTCGACCGTGTCAATTAAAATTATCGATAATTCGACCTTTTAGCTCACTTAAAATTGATAGATAATAAATTGACATGACCTCTCACTAATTTTAAAATTGAGATTAGCCTTACAAAATAGTAGGACCCATGAATCCCCGTAACATTTGGGGTAGGTTCGGTTTTTCCGAGGTGCTTTCATTTATTATTGGGTAAGTGGGGTAATAAAACGTTATTACACGCGAAATTTGGTTGGACTCAACGAAACATGAAGACTAGTCTTATGTTCCGGGGATAGAGATGAACTTAACGTAATTTCATCGACCGAGAGTTCTAATTGTAGAATCGGTTAAAGAGTTAACCCACCGAGTTATATTAGTGAGGGATGTATCGGTTTCCCCGTGCCCGAGTTAATATGGATTTGGATCTCGGAATCATTTATATAATTGGGTGGAGGTCATTATATAAATGCTAAAACATGCTAAAATGTTTTCATATATTAACGATGAATTTTTCTTTTCCTACTCTTTCGTTGTTTTATGTTGTTCTTTATCATTTCTTCTTTTAATATACGATATCAATTCGATTATAACACGAATCTCCGTTAAACCACTATTACTAACGATAAGTAGAATCTCTTTCTAAATTCTCAAATGAACCGTTTAAATAAGGCATGGACTAGTTCCATAGGAATCATTCTATTCCATAGAACTCCATAGGAGTTGTCCTATGTCATATAAGATTAGCATCTTAAATTCCTAACATGCCTATGTATGATTTCTTGTGAAGAAATATGACTAGAGGTAATGATTAGTCAAAATATGTTTTGATAATATCTTCAATGCATCCACGGTTCAAAAAGTCTTATTGCTCAACCTAAACACTTGTCATCAAGCTCCTAAGTTGTTAAGAACATGACAATGATAAATTGGTAAATTGATTTGCTAGAAATTTTGATTGACCAAATACCACAATAAGAGTTCATCCTTATGAAGGATTAACTAGGAATTTATATGAAGATAAGTCTTCATCAAGTAGAAATTCTTGAAATGAGTGGGAGCAATAAGAAGTAAGTACCTATCTTAATTGTTAAGGATGGGACTAGGCTCGAAAGAGAAGGTGTTAGACACTAAAATAGATACAAACCCAATAAGTAAAGATAAAGAAAGTTGGTCGTGTGAACCCAACATATTCCTCCTTCAATATCTATGACATTGACATTGCATTCTTGCCAATTACCACATCATGAGTATTTGATACAAATTTGTGGATTTCATCATAATACTTGGCATTATCGTGTGACGATTAACAAGGATAAGTTCACAAATTTGCATGAATGGAACTAGGGTAGTTGCCATTTCATCCAAGGACATATAAGTGTTATAGTGTACTCATTTTAGTTTTGTATTTAGAAATGTACCTCAATAAGTGTTATGATGTACACCAACTCTAAATAAGAATATAATTCAAGTTTTTGTATAAAACGCAAAGGGTTTCTCTTTTATGCAATTAAAACAAGCGTTGTGCCCTTACATACCACGATTAAGTTCATGGTGAGACCATACAAATCAAGTTAATTATATTCAAGCTAGAAGTAAAATGTCATATATACAATACTCAAGTTGGTGATTCCAATGTTTTCTCAATTCTCGATTGAAAATCGCATTTAGAAACTAGTTTTGACTAGTATCTCAAACCATTTGATTGGGAATCTCTTGGTGTATGCGAATCTTGTATTCAATGCAAGATAATTCATGACTTTTCTTGAAAAAGATTACGAATAGAGCAAGATATTCGCCATATTTACACTTTGAAGTGTATGGTCGAATACATTTTCAATCAGAAAAGGTTATTATTTCTTCATGTCTTTTACCAACGAACTAGGTAGATACTTGGTATCCACTTAATGAGGGAAGAAGAGAAATTATTTAACCTAGAGATTATAAAACCAAAGTATTAGTACTTTGTTAAAATGGGGAACAATAAAGTGAAGACTTTTATCTGCACCAAAAAGAGTGTGATATGGTATCACAAGTTCACCTTCATAATATTAAAAAGTGACAAAGAATCCTATACGATATGATTGAATATTTACTATAAAGTTGGAAGTAGTTTCTATCACAATTTGTCTAGTATTTATTTTTCCACTAAAATAAAACATAGTTAAAGCAATCAAGTACAATTCATATATGATATGATTAGGCATGGTACCTCAGTTGTAGCTTGTTTCGAAAGAAAGCATGTGGATTTCTAACCTAACTATCATGAGAACAACAGGTTTGTGGCTCGTAAAGCTGTCTTTTGAGATAAGAGGATTATTTCTAAAAGACAGAGCGGGAGAAAATGTTCAAGAGCCAGAAACTGAGAGCATAAGACATAGGAAAATGTTCCATCTTTGTCTAAGTCAGTTGATATTTATTTGAAACCTAAGTTGACAGGAGTCATGTTACCTTTTGAAAGTAACAATCGTGCAACTTATTAAGATGCTTTATCTAGTCTCATCTCTACAAGAGTTCGAAGTGAGCATAAACATGAAGATGTTTATTTAGCTTGGTTGATTGATGGCAAAGGGTTTTGCACGCAACAACAACGCTTCATTGTATTCGGATATGATTTCATATAGTTGGATTTTAAAATCATCTTGCATGAGTTTTATAAATCGCAACTATCCTAAGGTAGGATGCGAACTTAAGAAGAAATCTTAAGTAGATGTCAAAGGGTTGAATTTTATGTTTTGGTCATGAGTCATGTGATAAACCCTTCTCGAATAGTCGAGTAGTTATGTTTATACATGAAGTTTAGTGGGAGTAAGGTGGTGTTAATAGTCTTATATGTGAACGACATATTGATCATTGTGAATGATGAAAGAAGTAGGAGAAGAATATTACATCTCTAAAATATCCAGTTCGATGGATATTAGCATAAAGTTAATATTCTTATGTTAATAAGAATCTTGACAAGTTCAAAAGTATTGAACATGAAGAAATTAATCCACTTGCTTCCGCTATGGGATTATTTCATTACGCTAAGATGTATCGCCATTCTTATAATTCGTATACTTAAAATATCACGAATAGTTAAAAATCGAATTTTTGAGAGAAGTCTCTATATAGCCATATAGTTCATTAGTTGGTACTCTTGGAGTACTAAAGAAATGAAGCTAAGTGATTAGAAATGATATGGATTTATGTGCAAGAGGTTACACGATAACCATATTCTAAACATACTAGGATGTTTAGAGAACCATATTGACTATATTATTTAAGGAGGATATCTGCTAGAAACGTTCTAGGCAGTAGAACAATGAGAGATTCATGTAATATGCGTGTCTGATCCATGTCATTTGTTAAATAGACTTGCTATTTTAGGCATCTCCAGGTTGACCTTTCGTTTAAAATAATGTGTCCGTTTTGAATTGCAAATCCCCAAAAGTGAGTTTGACAACTCAACCTGACTCATATTAGTTTGATTTTATAGGTAGTGACACAAAGTGAGAATCAAATTCATTACATAGATATTTGCCACCACGATCCGATCGTAATGCTTTAATTATTTTGTTCAATTGGTTCTCTACTTCATTTAGAAATTCTTTAAATTTCTCAAATGCTTCACTTTTATATTTGATTAAGTAAACATACCCATATCTACTTAAGTCATCGGTAAAAGTGACGAAGTAGTCATAATTTCCCTTCACAGTGGTGCTCATTGGACCATATACATCGGTATGCATTGGTCCTAATAAATCACATGCTCATGTCCCTTTACCACTAAAGAGGGCACGCATCATTTTTCCAAGAAGACAAGATTCGCATACTCCATATGATTAGAAATCAAATGGCTTGAAAATTCCAGTCGACACTAGCCTTTTATTGCGTTTCTCATTTATAATACCTAATCGACAATACAAAATGTATAAATCATTTGGATCACTTGTTTGAGACTTTTGGATCGTATGTAATAGATATTCTTAGTTGAGTTGAAAGTATCTAAAACATAAATACCATTTTATAGAAATGGCTTGGCTCACGGCCAAGTTATCTTAAACAAAATACAACATTTAGTAGTCTACCTTAAAAATGACTACTAATACTCATATATTACATTAATAATATTAGTAGTAATTTTTGAACAATTTAGATTAAAACTTCTCAAGTTTTAGAGAAGGAAAAGTAAGTATGAGAGAGGGATTTTTTTGTATGTATGATATTTTAGAGATGGTAGAGTAAAAAAATGAGAAGAACAAATTATTCTCATCAACTCACTTGTACCGTCCAAATACTCTTATGTAGATTTTTTTTGGTTTTCTCCTTTTTGTCTTATATAATATGCTTTTGTGTGTAGGTAGTAGGCTATGATTAAAGCATGTCATAAGATGTTGGTTTACAACAACAAAATGACAAAAAAAAAAAACTCAAGCATGCTACCATTTTAGACGGTGCACTTGAGCATATATGGGTCCATTTTTATCTTATAATATTTGTCCCACAAATGCTTAATAGTCTAATGTTTAATTATCTTACATAATTAAATATTAATTTGATCATACAACAATTACGTGACAAATTAATAAACATATATTCACTCAACTTATTGAGTAATATTTTACCATTATATCAACATATAATGGGTCTCATAATAGCTAGTTAGTTAAATTTACAACCTCTTATAAATGTAAATAACTAATTACCTCTACCTCGAAATATTTATAAAATCTCAACATAATTTAGTAAATTAATATATTAATCCACTAAATTTAATTTTATTTAATCACATTACAATAAGATATAAAATCCAACTCATAAATATAAATTATTCTTATTTAAGGAATTAATTAACTTATATAAATATACAAGTAATTAACTTTACTGATTAGGGCATCATCCTATAGGTGTGACCTTAAGAGATCAACTGACCACCACCGTCCTACGACACTAACGTCAAACTCTAGCAAGCCAATCGTTACCGATTAATGTTGATCAACTGACTATTTAATTTATCATCCCTTTTGTGTTCTTAATTTGAGATTTAAACATGTGATCGCACTATTGTTGAGGACACATACTCCAACAATCTCCCACTTGTCCGAGACAAGTGTGCGTCACCAATTCTCTTGTTCTATTACAATCTCCGACTCAATGGAAGGTGTCTTGTAGGTCGTACTTGCATTTGATCATATCTTGAGTGGTTTCCTTGATCTGGAGAGTAACTGTCTGACCGGAATTATCTACCGTAGATACCTTCCGTGCGTGGCCACACATTTTCAGTTCACTACTCCTCGAGTGGCCCTGAGATTTCAAACAACCCTGACAAGGGGGTGGACAATTCCTATCGCACTATTCCCTTCGTATAGCCACAGTTCATCATGACCCAAAATACACTCATTTGACTTCAGTTACGACAGTCGTAGAGTATAAATCAAAGCGATCAGAAATTTGTGCCAACTTGGGCTAATAGTCTCTAGTTAAAGAATACTATAGTAGCTCTTGCCACGACCAGGCTTTATGAATTTCCAGAACTCTATAAGCGGTCACTGCCCGATAGAGTGTCCCATATAGTCTGTCTATGTGATCGACTAGTCATCCCATATGACCCTATGACACTTGAACTTGCCATCAATCGCATCACACTCTAGTCACTTCGAGACGTCACCTCATATAAGTAACCAGGGGCGCATACTATGTCAATCCAGTTCACTTCAATGGGGTTCAATATTGTCTCAACAACCCATTTGGATATAACAAAGTAATGGGGGAGTTTAAAGAAACTCAAACGATAAATGCGATTATCATATATGAATAGTCAATACTTTATTACTACTTCATATCTCATAATCAATAGTTTATATTTTACACTAATTAAGTTGCAATAAAAGTTTTGTAAGTGGATATACAATGTATCCATACATTCCAACTTTATGAATTGCTATTTCCTCCTATTCAATGTCATTTCTAATGACATGAATTTATCTAAGTAGATGTCTAGTCTTCTTACTAGACTTGGGCTCTTGAACTTGGAAGATGCTCCCACCGTTATCATGTAACTTGTGATAAAGTCTTTGGTAGAGGGATCTACTCTCACTCCCTATTTTGACTATCTCATCACATTGTACTTAGATTCTGTTCTTAGAACTTGCAATGGTTGAAACTAAAACATTTCTATAGTCTCTTACTCCTAAGTTAATAAAATCAGCCTAGGATTTTGATAAATCCTTATAGGTTTTGAAACCAGAGTTTGTACAACCCTTTAACACACAACTTAGTATATCATCCAAACATAAGAACGAATCCTCAATTCTTCTCAAGAATCTTAAAGGATGTTCTTTAAGGCTTTCAAAAGACCATCATTCGAATTAACTTGTTATTGACTTATTATGCTCCAAGCATATGATTCATCACGGCATGTGCATATAATGGCATACATGATCGTTCTAATGACGGAAACATTAGCAATCGATTTCATGTGATCAACAACTTATTAGGTTTAGTGAATGACTATGGCTCTATCATAGTAATTCAACTTTCATCAATATGAATAACCTACTCAACCTTGTTGAAGTAAAACAGATATGAAAGAACTTATCATCATAAGGCTCTCAACTCTATGCCAATATTCTCTCAATATTAACATATGGATTCGGAAATCTAGAATACATTGCAGCTTTTCCTAGTCTTCCAATCACTCTTTCACAGAGGAGAGCATTGGTACTTTATTCTCAATAAGTAATATGTTATCAACATATAAGACATGGGAAAAATAATTCTGGCTCCCACTTAACTTCATGTATAAACATGATTCTTCAACAATGTGAATGAAACCATTCTCAATTATTACATGAACGAAAAGTATGATAATTACAATCCTTTGATGCTTTCTTAAGACCATTCTAGGATCGCTTAAGTAAGCTTTGCATAGTATGTTAGGATTCTTAGATCTTTATCTAAGGTTTGTGTTCCGTACACATTCTTCTCTAAATTCCCATTTTAGAAAAGCGAATTTTTAATATCATTTGCCATTTTTCATCAAAATGAAATATGACAATTCCTAACACGATTTATCTTGATTAACATATTCATGTTTATCTATGCTTTTTAGATACTCTAAATTTCTATTTACTTTAAGGAGACCATCGCCTTAAAGTAAATCTACTCTTGAGATTGTAATGCTTTGGCTATTATGCAACAAAGTCGATTTGGGACTAGTTACAATTGATCATTCAATAGGTCATAATTCCATTACTTTCGAAAAGTAACATATTAACAATAAGACATGTGAACTTTACTTCCACTCTATCTCAATAGATTATAGTTCCATTTACTTTCAAAAAGCAACGCATTAACTATAAGACATGTTTGTGACGATCTACTCCCACTCTATCTCTTAGAAATACTTCTATCTTCTTAAGAGATAGCTTTGTGAGTTACAAACATATATGGTGAAGTAATAGAAGTTTGTCTAGACTGACGTGTTAGCTCATAAAAGACCAACTCTATTATGGCAGCTTGATTCATGTAATATGCGTGTCTGATCTATGTCATTTGTTAAATAGACTTGCTATTTTAGGTATCTCCAGATTAACCTTCGTTTTAAATAATGTGTCCGTTTTAAATTGTAAATCCCCAAAAGTGAGTTCGATAACTCAACCCGACTCATATTAGTTTGATCTTATAGGTAGTGACAAAAGGTCATAATCCATGAATGAGAATCAAATTCATTACATAGATATTCGCCACCACGATCCGATCATAATGCTTTAATTCTTTTGTTCAATTGGTTCTCTACTTCATTTAGAAATTCTTTAAATTTCTCAAATGCTTCACTTTTATATTTGATTAAATAAACATACCCATATCTACTTAAGTCATCGGTAAAAGTGACGAAGTAGTCATAATTTCCCTTCACAATGATGCTCATTGGACCACATACATCGGTATGCATTGGTCCTAATAAATCACATGCTCGTGTCCCTTTACCACTAAAAGGAGCACAAATCATTTTTCCAAGAAGACAAGATTCGCATACTCCATATGATTAGAAATCAAATGGCTTGATAATTCCAGTCGACACACTAGCCTTTTAATGCGTTTCTCATTTATGATACCTAATCGACAATACCAAATGTATAAATCATTTGGATAACTTGTTTGAGTCTTTTGGATCATATGTAATAGATATCCTTAGTTGAGTTGAAAGTGTCTAAAACATAAATACCATTTTATAGAAATGGCTTGGCTCACGGCCAAGTTATCTTAAACAAAATACAACAATTGATTTTGATAGCAAAAGAAAAAATCCTTCCATGTCTAACATAGAAATGGAAATAATGTTTTTAGACAAAATAAGTACATAATAACAATTATGTAGATGCAAATTAAAATCACTTAGCTAAGGCAATCACATAGGTTCCCTTTGAAATGGCGGCTACTCTAGATCCATTTGCTAATCGGAGATCCACGTCACCCTTGCTAAGTGCTTCCACATTACTTAACCCCGACTTGAGTGACAAGTCCAGCTTTGATATCTCCCAAATACTTGGGGCAATTTTGCTTCCAATGGCCCATGACATTACAATAATAACATTCATCGTAGGATTGGGCACCCTTCTTGGTTTTGGTTGTGGTAGTCTCACTATCCATTTCCAATTCATTATCGGGTTTGGGTTTCTTACCCTTCTTTGCCTTTCCTTTAATAATACCATTACTCCTTCCGGTTGCAAGGACATTCTTGCTAGAACTCCCACTCAATATAATATTTCTCCTTGCTTCTACAAACAAGGATACCTTGGAATTAGTGAGATTTTCTTCACAAGATTCTCTTATAAAAGAGGTGGGCATGAATATGGGAGTGGGAGGTGCGGAAGTGGTAAGGTAGCAAAGGTTTCCATCCCGACCAATGCCAAAGCGTAATTCTCTAGTCGTATCATTGTCATACAAGGAGCAATTTTTATTGAATGATTGGAGCCACGAATTAATGATGATCGGTGTAAGAGTATTAGATGAATCCATTGCTGAAAAATAACTAAAATAATGGAGATGAAGGAAATAATTAACATTTATCGTTGTAATACTTGTAAATACAAGTATAGCATTTATATAGTGACCTCTACCCAACTATAATAAATGATTCTGAGATCCAAAATTCATATTAACTTGGATGTGAGCTTACGAGCCCTCTACATCTTTACTAATATAACTTGGTGGGTTAACCCTCTTAACCGATTCTACAATTAGAACTCTCGGTCGATGAATTTATGTTAAGTTCATCTTTAGCCCGAACCTATTGCGGCTACAGTCACAAAATACCTTCGTTGAGATCAACCAAACTTTCGAAGTGTAATAACTACATATTACCCCACTTACCCAACGTCAATAGAAGCACTCCGAAAAATCGTATTGTACCCCTTATGAAATTGAGATTCATGGGCTCCTACTATTTGGTAAGGCTAAGTCTCAATCTTTTTAAAGTAAAGGTCTTGTCAATTTATTATCTATCAATTTAAGTGAGCTAAAAGTCGAATTATCGATAATTATAATTAACACGGTCGAAGACTCGATATGATATGCATCTGTTGTTATGGCGATTTGGCAATGCATGCAACATATTAAAAGAAATGCAAAACAAATAATAAATTCCTAGTATGGCCTTCCTAAAATAGAAAATCAAATAATCTATTACAAATTCGGAAACCAACTCCTTTGGTCCCTTGAATCTTCAAGTGGCACGTCTCCCAAGAACACCGTCTTTGTCGGAACGCCTTTCCGAATGGCACCGTCTTGAAGAAACTCCGGAGTTACAAATAATAATAAAATACATAGCTATTCCTATTACACATTTGTAAAATGAAAAACTAGTAAAAATAAAAGTGATACGAGATCACATTAAATTACAACCGAATCAATATTCCCTTACATTACGGGTAATATTGATTAAAACTAACGCCATACTAAGATAACATTACATAATTCAAAATTACATAAATAAAATATGACATTAAAAAATGAAATATGCAACATTATAATATGTGTATATCATGCCAAATTAAGTGCCAAATCGCCCTATTTAACTTATATCGATCATATAACCCGGTTTTATGGAAATTCATGATTTTAACTTATTAAAATCGATAAATAATACTAAAATCTAATTTTAGTACAATTTAATTATCCTAAAATTCTTAGGTCACAAAAATTATTCATTACTCAATTTTTGACAATAATTCAACTTGACATAATTTTATGCTCAATTTGACCCCAAAATCATAACATTTATGAAATAAATCCAAATTAAATTACAATAATTTCAAATTTTGAATTTTAAAATTTTGAACATTTTGAAATATATCCATGACACTCATAATGTCAAAAATCATGGTTAAAAGTTTCGAATTTATTTCGAGAGAAATGTAGTTGCGATTCACCGGTTTTATGAAATAAAACATCTAAAGTATACAAAAATTAATCTAATCAATTTTAAAACTTTAGATCTGATGAGTGGGATATAAATGCAACCTAAAATAATTTTCTCATGCCATGTAATTTGTTTAGCTATTTATGCTAAAATAATCACTATTTATGTTATTTTTACTCTAAAAATTCATAAATCATGCAAAATGAATCAAGTTCACCTCAAATTTTTCACACAGTGGGTAAAATGTGCATGTGACAATATGTTAAAATTTCATGTCTTGTTTCAAAATTTAACTATATTTAACCAATTTACCTCCATTTAATTCATTTTTATCTCATAAAAATCATAAATCATTCAAAATAAATCAAATTTATACGAAATTTTACATAAAATAAGTATAATATGCATGTGAGGTCATATATAAATTTCAAGGTCAGAGACTATGTTTAGATATTTTTAGTATTTTAAATACCATTTTAGCCATTAAAATGTAATAAAATTACTAAAAATCATTAAAATGAGCAATAAAATGCCATAAATCATAAAAATGTCCGAATATTTTAGGACCAGAATATACAACATACATTAAGATTTCGTGGCTTTATATAATAAATCACAATTTTTTAGTTTTAATTAAGTTACTAATAACTCGAAAAAATTATAAATCGATTATGTATGCAACATCTTATGCTCTGATACCAATTGTTAGGTTCATATACCTATTATTAGACATTTCTAATAGTAAACTAATTAACATATTAATAGGTGTTCTAAGGATCTAGTGCATGCATAACTAAATAAGAGATAAAATAAGAGAACAATGGTTCTTACATTGTTGTTTTCGGATTTATGGGCACAAGGAAGGTCTCCTACCTTCACTTGTTCTTGAGCTTAAATGTCAATAGAAGACCCTCCAACCTTGGTCTCAAATGTAGAAACCCTCCTCAAGAGATGCACCCAAGATTAGCCCTTATCACTACTAAATAATATTTGCTAGATATTTATTTAGCAGTCTACCCTAAAAATGACTACTAATACTCATATATTACATTAATAATATTAGTAGTATTTTTTGAACAATTTAGATTAAAACTTCTCAAGTTTTAGAGAAGGAAAAGTAAGTATGAGAGAGGGATTTTTTTGTATGTATGATATTTTAGAGATGGTAGAGTAAAAAAATGAGAAGAACAAATTATTCTCATCAACTCACTTGTACCGTCCAAATGCTCTTATGTAGAGTTTTTTTGGTTTTCTCCTTTTTGTCTTATATAATATGCTTTTGTGTGTAGGTAGTAGGCTATGATTAAAGCATGTCATAAGATGTTGGTTTACAACAACAAAATGACAAAATAAAAAAAAAACTCAAGCATGCTACCATTTTGGACGGTGCACTTGAGCATATATGGGTTCATTTTTGTCTTATAATATTTGTCCCACAAATGCTTAATAGTCTAATGTTTAATTATCTTACATAATTAAATATTAATTTGATCATACAACAATTATGTGACAAATTAATAAACATATATTCACTCAACTTATCGAGTAATATTTTACCATTATATCAACATATAATGGGTCCCATAATAGTTAGTTAGTTAAATTTACAACCTCTTCTAAATGTAAATAACTAATTACCTCTACCTCGAAATATTTATAAAATCTCAACATAATTTAGTAAATTAATATATTAATCCACTAAATTGAATCTTATTTAATCACATTACAATAAGATACAAAATCCAACTTATAAATATAAATTCTTCTTATTTAAGGAATTAATTAACTTGTATAAATATACAACTTATTAACTTTACTGATTAGGGCATCATCCTATAGGTGTGACCTTAAGGGATCAACTGACCACCACCGTCCTACGACAGTAACGTCAAACTCTAGCAAGCCAATTGTTACCGATTAATGTTGATCAGTTGACTATTTAATTTATCATCCCTTTCGTATTCTTAATTTGAGATTTAAACATGTGATCGCACTATTGTTGAGGACACATACTCCAACAGATAAGTCATGTCATTTCAATTGAATTGAGATGATCAACTATATACAAAATTAAGAATGAATCCCCCACTACTAAGAGAATAAAAATTCTCAAAAGTTTTCCCTCCAAACTCCACCTACTTATATAAGGAAAGAAATAAAATTTTTCTATTAAACTATAATTTTTTTCTTAAAGCATGACTTTTTTTTATTAAATTCTAAATTATAATTATATAATGTTTTAATCAAAATAAAATAAAAGAAATATAAAATTATAAAATACAAAATCGTTAATTTTTCTTCGAAAATGACTTAATGCATACTTAAACTGTATAAAACAATAAAATAATATTATTAGCTACGTGAAAAAAACTCATTAAGATAATTTAAGCAAAGTTATAAAATAAAATCATTAACTTTATGTTAAAAAAAAATTCATGACATACTACGTTTTTTTTCTCATATTAAAATACAATTAGGTGAAATATAAAAGTTTGAAGGTATAAAATTTGGAATGAATCCTCCTATATACTAAGAGAATAAAATTCTCCAAAGTTTTCCTCAAAAAGGTATCAAGCTAAATAAGAAAACAAAAATACTTCTTTCTTTAAATTATTATCATTTCATCAAAATATAACCTTTTAATCAAATAATAGTATTTTCTTTGAAAATCTAAATTATAATATTTTAATTAAAGAAGATAAATTCACTATAATTTTATAAACTCTAAATTTCTAAATTTTTTTTATGTATTATTATATATATGAGAGAATGACTTGACATATTTTGTATAAAACAAAATATTAAACTGATATAATTAGCTTCATCATAAAAAAAATAAAAAATCATTAACATAATTTGAGAAAATTTATTATTTGTAATCATTAGTTTTTTGTTAAAGAAAAAAATTATTAAACATATTTGATAACTTTACTAAATTCTCTTGATTAGTTCATAGTTCATTTTTTTTCTCATATCAAAATACGATGAGGTATATGAAAAATATGAAAATTAATAATGTATCAATTTAAAATATTTAAATAATAACTAAAAACAAAACCTCTATATATACCGCAAATGTGCGAGATTTACACTATTAAATACCAATAGTATAATTGTTACATTCTCTAATATCCCTATCTAAAAAACCGCGCATTTGTGCGGGATCTATACTAGTTATAGATTATGTAGTAATTGATATTGTATCAATTTTACATATGTGATAATGCATTCATCGTTTGAGTTTTATACAAAACTCTTTTCTTTAATACTTTGTTTTTCCAAATGGGTTGTCGAGACAATATTGAACCCTATTTAAGTGAACTGGATTAACATAGTATTGGCCCCTAATTGCTTATATGAGGTGACGTCTCGAAGTGACTAGAGTGTGATGCAATTGATGGCAAGTTCAAGTGCCATAGAGTCATAAGGGATGACTAGTCGATCACATAGGGAGACTGTATGGGACACTCTGTCGGGCAGTGACCGCTTATAGAGTTCTGGAAATTCATAAAGCCTAGTCGTGGCAAGAGCTACTATAGTATTCTTATGAGTCAATTCTTTTGACTAGAGACCATTCGCCCAAGTTGGCACAAGTTTCTGATTGGCTTTGATTTATACTCTACGACTGTCGTAACTGAAGTCAAATGAGTGTATTTTGGGTCATGATGATCTGTGGCTAAACGAAGGGAATAGTGCGATAGGAATTGTCCACCCTCTTGTCAGGGTTGTTGAAAATCTCAGGGCCACTCGAGGAGTAGTGAACTGAAAATGCGTGGCCACGCTCGGAAGGTATCTACGGTAGATAATTCCGCTCAGATAGTTACTCTCCAGATCGTGGAAACCACTCAAGATATGATCAAATGCAAGTACGACCTGCCAGACACCATGCATTGAGTGGGAGATTGTAATAGGACAAGAGAATTGGTGACGCACACTTGTCTCGGACAAGTGGGAGATTGTTGGAGTATGTGTACTCAACAATAGTGCGATCACATATTTAAATCTCAAATTAAGAATACATAAGGGATGATTCAATTATAAGTCAACTGATCAACATTAATCAATAATGATTGACTAAATAGAGTTTGACATTACTGTCGTCTGACAGTGGTGATCAGTTGATCCCTTAAAGTTACACCTATAGGATGAGACCCAAATAAATAATTAATTAATTGTATTCGATACGGATTAATTAATCCCTTATTTATATGAGTTGAATTTTGTATCTTATTGTAATGTGATTAAATAAGATTCGATTTAATGGATTAATATATTAACTTACTAAATTATGTTGAGGTTTTATAAATATTTTGAGGTAGAGGTAATTAATTATTTACATTTACAAGAGGTTGTAAATTTAACTAACTAGCTATTATGGGGACCCATTATATGTTGATATAATGGTAAAATATTACTCAATAAGTTGAGTGAGTATATGTTTATTAATTTGTCACATAATTGTTGTATGATCAAATTAATATTTAATTATGTAAGATAATTAAATATAAGACTATTAAGCATTTGTGGGACAAATATTATAAGACAAAAATGGACCCATATATACTCAAGTGCACCGTCTAAAATGGTAGCATGCTTGAGTTTTTGGTTTTGTCATTTTGTTGTTGGAAAGATGCTCCAACATCTTATGACATGCTTTATTCATGCTAGCCTACTACCTACACATAGAGAATATTGCATAGGACAAAATGAGAAAACCAAAATGCTCTACAAAAGAGCATTTGGACGGTACATGGAATTCGGAGAGGAGAATAATTGTTGTTCTCATTTTTTTACTCTACCTTTCTCTCTAAATATCATAATGCAAAAACCTCAAAAACCACTCAAATACTAATATTTGTCATATATTACTAGTGTAGTAATATTAGTTATATTAGTAATTATAAGGAAATATTACTACCAATGTCTAGTTAATATTAGTAGTAATTTTGGGTCAAATCTTGGGTGCAATTGAAAGGAAGGCTCCTAATATAGAGTCTTGGAGGATCATCCTAATACTTATTATAGCTCAAGAACAAGTGAAGGTAGGAGACCTTACTTGTGCCCATTTCGTGCCATACAACAATGTAAGGAACATTGTTTTTTCCTCCTTATTCTTTTATTTTGTTATGCATGCACTAGATCCTCTATGACAAATTTAATATGTTGATTAAATAACTATTAGAAATGTCTAATAATAGGTATATGAACCTAAAAAGAACACCCTCTAGTCAAGGTTAGTGAAGATCAAGATGTGGACCACCTCACTCGCTCAGGGCGCCCATATCAAAATGTCACTCAAACGAATGGTCCAGTTACTACTAATACCAATGTCATCACACCAAATGATGGCAAAGATACCTCTCCTTACCATTTATTGAAGCAACTTCAAAAGACAAAGGCTGATCTTTTAGTCTGGCAATTAGTTGCGAGTTCATTTCCTCATCGCCAGGCCTTACTGCAAGCATTGGCTAAATTGAACGTGGCATCTGACTCTACACCTGACGACGTCGTCAACCTAGTCTTCCAAGACCCAGTCAAGCTAAGTAACCCAGTTACTTTCTCAGATGAGGACTTGCCTCCCTTTGGTGTCACCCATAACCTTGCTCTATACATCACAGTCACATGCTTGAAGAAAAATGTACCAATGACTTTTGTGGATGATGGCTCTGCAGTCAATGTCATACCACTAAAAACGGCATACAAGTTAGGCATGAAAGAATCAGACTGGACTCCTACCAACCAAGGCATTCACGTATACGATGGAACGCGACGTAAATTAGTGGGGCTAGTTAATCTTACTGTGGCCACGAGGCCAATTGAGCGAAAGGTTAATTTTCAGATAGTGGACATAGAGGCATCCTTCAATATACTATTGGGTAGGCCCTGGATTCACGCTTCCATAGCAGTAACATCCACCTTACACTAGAAGATCAAGATCCCTCTAGATGGCAAGGTAGTAACGATCACTTCGTCACCTATCAAGGCCGTGACAGAGAAAATGTCAAGCAACCAAGTAATTGCAGACCTAGTGTATGAGCTTGGAGGGTTTTAAATCATAAACCTCATAGAGAGCGAGCTGGCTCCCTTATACTTTAATCCATACTCCAACTTAGTGGTCAACCACATACTTAAATCCAAGGGATAATTCCCAGGAATGCCACTAAACCCCATCAGGAAGAATACCTTTTCACCTTTTAAGGAAGGAGACTCCCAAAGGATACCACTAGACTTGGGGTACAAACCCACGAAAGCCGAAACTCTTGAAATTCTTACTCAAGTTCGAAATCGCAAAAGTCAGGGAGTCCAAATGCAACCCTATCTCCCCACACTAAATGGTTACTTCGTCAGAGAAGGGGACTGCGAAAATTTTTATGCATTTCCTGAACCTTGGAGATACAAAGGCATTCAACTAGCTGGAATCGAGGTCTTCCACGATTGCTACTTCATTCCTCCAACAACGGTTCCTACCGTTAAAACTCGTCAGACATCTTGTCTCGACGAACAGGCTTTTAGCCTCCTATTTGGAGAGGATCGATTCATCAAGGCAGCACAGGATGAGATCATTACCATGATAATTCAAGACGACCATTTCAACCCTACAACACTAATCACCGACACCAACTCAAATCAGCAGAAAGGATTGAGAAAGTCGATCAAATGGACCAATAATCAAGGAAAGCTCTTCAAGGTCACTACTGGAGAAGGAGAGATGTTCAAAGGAGAACTCGAGGACAATGAATTCGAGTCAGAGTCGGAATTAGAATCGGAGTCAGAACCTAAGTCTAGAGAAGTCGCTAGAGAGTCTCCTCCTGTCTTCACTCCCCACCCCTTTATTTCTCCTAAAATAGTGTCACCTAGTAACAGTAGCTCGGGGAATGTCCCAACAACTGTCTCATTACTTACACTGACTACCGCGCAGATGACTTCTTTATTTAAGCTATTTTCAAATTTTAATATGAATAAATCTGATTTTGCTTACTCCTTGTGTTTTCCTGAATGCAATTCTATTTACGATGATAATGAGGATGATCCTGACCCATACTCAATCGAATTACCTCCCTATATAATCAAAGAAATACTAAAAGAGGGGGAAGGGGTACCAGTTATAGAAAATACCGAACCTATCAACATAGGAACGGAATTAGGATAAGGACGACCCTAGACCCAATCGAAATGGCCAATTTCATTGACCTCCTACACGAGTTCAAAGACGTCGTCGCTTGGTCTTACAAGGACATACCAGGGATCGACAGGGACATTGCAGAACATCGCATTCTGATCAAACTAGGTTTCAAACCTGTAAAATAGAAGCTTCGTCGAATGAGGACAGAGTGGGCTCTTAAGATTAAAGAAGAAGTCGATAAACAATTCAAAGCCGGGTGCATCAAAGTTTCCGAGTATTCAGACTGGGTGGCTAACATAGTCCCCGTACCCAAAAAGGATGGGCGAATCCGGGTTTGTGTTGATTTCAGAGACTTGAACAAGGCAAGTCCTAAAGACGATTTCCCTCTACCACACATTGACATATTGGTTGACAATACGGCAGATCATGCGTTGTTATCCTTCATGGATGGGTATGTAGGGTATAACCAAATCAAAATGGCCGTAGAGGATATGCACAAAACAGCCTTCGTCACTCAGTGGGGCACATACTGTTACTGTTATGCCATTTGGGCTAATAAACGCTGGAGCTACATACCAACGCACTGCGACTACGTTGCTACATGATATGATGCTTAAATAAGTAGAGGTGTACGTGGATGATATGATCGTAAAATCTAAGGATAAGAAAGGGCACATCGATAACCTTCGCAAATTCTTCCTCAGATTGCACAAATACAACATGAGGCTCAATCCTCAGAAATGTGCGTCTAGAGTAACGTCAGGCAAGCTTCTGGGATACGTCTTCAGCCAGAGGGGGATAGAAATTGATCCATCCAAGATCAAGGCCTTAATCAAGCTGCCGCAACCCCAGATAGAAAAGGAGGTTGGAGGATTTTTGGGCAAAGTACAATACATAAGTCGATTCATATCGAAGCTCACTATGATTGATATCGTCCTAATTTAGGACGATTTAGCCCCGTCTTATTCTCTTACTTTAACTCGATTTTGCGTACTTGAATGTTTAAATAGCTCATTTAATAACTAATTTATAATAATTAGCCGTTTTAGTTTTATTTAACAATTAGTCGGGTTTATATATTATTATTATTATTATTATTATTATTATTATATTAATTTATTATTATATTAATTTAATGTGTAGGTGAAACGGAAAACAAGGCGGAAATTGAGAATCAAGACGAGTCAAAGTGGCGGTCAAAGCTACAAGTCAAAGAGGAGGGAAATGAAGGTCAACCTTTGACCTTCAATTACCAAAGTCAACCCCTGCTTCTTCCCTTTTGTGTTCCATCATCCTCATTCCATCACTCGATCACCATTGTTGAACCATCCACCCTCCACAACAAAACCACCACTCATTTCATCTTCATCATTCACCAATTCACAGCCAGCAACAACATCGACGACCTTCATCCTTTCGACATTCACCATTCTAATTCCTCAATTTAATTCAATTAACCATCATTCATTTCACCACCTTCATCATAAATCAGTCATCACCATTCTTTACCTCCTCTACCCTCCTCTGCCTCTATCACCAGATTAGCACCAACTCCGTCGTGCTCCTCTGGCCTGTAATCAACCACCAACGAACAACTGTGCCCTGTATTTCAGCAACAACCCACAACAAACACCAATCAACCCATCATCCTCCACTTTTCGGCCACCATTTTCGCACCTCCCCTGCCTCTACATCACCTTTCACCATTTCACCATCACCATTGACACGCTACATCAACTCTGCCACCATCTAATTTCAGACACGATTATGAACCACCATCATCACCTGTGCAACCACCCGAGTCCATCAATCCATTCCGACATCAACATCACCAATTGGAAACAAGTGTTTCCCAGCCAGTCAACCGACCGACGACTCCCCTACCGGCTGGGAATACATGTATTTTCACCTTCATTAGCAGAGAACTCCCTGCCGGCAAGCTCACCGACGACGGCCGGCCAACCGGCTCGCAACATATCTCAACTCTTTCACGCATCACTTTTGTTCTCCCAGACTGGCCACCGACTGCCGCCCTCCATCCCGGCTGGGAATACCATTAATTCACCCTCTATTTTACAGGAGATCCCCAGCCGGTCAACCTACCGATGACCGGTGAGCCGGGTGGGACCCCTTTTTGGCGATTGTAGATCTCGTTGTCCCCTT
Organism: Silene latifolia; assembly: GCF_048544455.1. Classification (NCBI taxonomy): domain Eukaryota; kingdom Viridiplantae; phylum Streptophyta; class Magnoliopsida; order Caryophyllales; family Caryophyllaceae; genus Silene; species Silene latifolia. Next base: position 92,594,581 of record NC_133535.1, on the reverse strand, counting down.
CCCCTTTTTGTTGTTGTTTTTTTTGTTTGTTTTAACTGAGTCCATGAGTCGTGTATTATTTGGTTTAAGTATTATTATTATTATTATTGTTATTGTTATTGTTATTGTTATTGTTATTGTTATTGTTATTGTTATTGTTATTGTTATTGTTATTGTTATTGTTATTGTTATTGTTATTGTTATTGTTATTGTTATTGTTATTGTTATTGTTATTGTTATTGTTATTGTTATTGTTATTGTTATTGTTATTGTTATTGTTATTGTTATTGTTATTGTTATTGTTATTGTTATTGTTATTGTTATTGTTATTGTTATTGTTATTGTTATTGTTATTGTTATTGTTATTGTTATTATTATTATTATTATTATTATTATTATATTGAGTATGAAGTTGGGAAGTTTCAAATTTTGGATCCGTTGTTGCTGGCTTGGCTATTAACTCCATATCTCCAAATTCATTTTAGCTCCTTCTTACCCCATTACCTCACTTACCCAAATGTAAGTCCTCGGCATGTGTATTGGTCATTAGTTGGTTGGTTTGCATATGTACGGTTGTAGAGACTTTATTCATGTTAGACTGCATGCATGTTCTTATAGGTCGAGTTAGGTGAGTGTTTATACTTCTTTCTATCTCTTACTTATATACTCACCATGTGCTTAATTTGTGTGATGAGTGACCCGTGAGAGTCCGATATGTGCGAGTCTAGCAAGGTCGACGGTTCAAAAGTTTGAAGCATTGATTTAACTCGTTTGCATTTATTTATTGCCACTTTGTTAGTTGTTGCATTAAATTGGTTTGGGTGGATGATTCGTAGCTGATGTGTTGGTTCCGTTCCATTAGTTTTCTTTAGTTGCATTCATAGTTTGCTTGGGGACAAGCAAAGGTTTGGTTTGGAGAGTTTTGATGCGTGTGTTTTATATAAGGTTTTTACCTCATTTTTACACGCATTTCTTTGTTATTTGTGTGACATCCACCTACAAATGCCCCCGAATAGCCTACTTTGGTTTTTCTTATATTAATTGCAGGTATGAACCAGAAAAGAGGGAAATTAGGCCTGAACTTGTCCTAATCGCATGCATTTTGGAGAACGAGGAATCGGAGCTTGGAATCTGTCACTTAGAGATGCGTGAAGTGGCCTCGGAAGGTGTCCAGGAGTCCACCCGTGCTTATATAGCTCGATCGACCCATTATGCTACTAACAATGGCCGATCGAATGCTTTATCCTCCAGGAATCACTCGACCGAGCTCTGCCTTTACTCGATCGAGATAGCCATCCTCTGAAGTCTTCGATCGAGAGTTCTGTTTACTCGATCGAACAGATTGTCGAGCTTTCTCCTCGATCGAGTGGTTTAATTCTACTCGATCGAGAGCCTAGGTGTTTTATGCGGGTCTTGAGTTTATTTCGAGATTTCCCTTTTGTAATTAGGATAAATAAGTATGACGGCAATCAGAATAGGTCTCGGCTCCTCTCTACTTCTTCTCTCTTCTTTTCGAGGACTCTTCCTATTACTCTCTCTTAGAACTTTGTACTTGGAACCCTAATTCTCAAATATTTTTCTCTCTTTGTAATCGGTACTCTTTACTCTTAATCCTTAATTAATTACTTTGATCTATTGCTTTCTTTCATTTAATCTCTATTGTCGTTATTCTCTTTTTAGACTCTTACTGTGTTGATTTCTTCTAGTTGATGTATTGTTGTTGTTTACCCAATAATTATGCATAGCTAATCTCCTTCTCTAAGACATATGGGAGCCATGATTTTAAGGGAACTATGAATAGGTGATTAGAACTTGATGCGAATTAGATCTATGTTGTTAATCGCTGCATATAATTGTTCTTGTCTACTTGAGTCGACGCAATTAGATAATTAACCTCGGTACACTTTGATCTGGATCGGAAGATTGGAAAAGGTAAGACCTGTAGTGAACATTAGGGCATTCTAATGAGGGCGGAAGTTAAGTTAGAATTGTCTTAGGGCGAATAGCGGACCGGAAGGACCTTTTCACTACCCTGTAGATCGAATTTGCAGTGACCTGAGACCCTAGACTATATTCCTTAAGAATTATGGTGAACCGACTGTCTTAGCTGTTTTTTTTTTTTTTTTTTTTGGTGAATGTGAAAATTATATTAATAATTAAAATATTGTCGTACATTCACCAATAGAAGCATACCATAGCACCTCTACTACAAAACTACTAACCAAATTAAAAGTTACATCCAAGGGGACCAGGTCATACATTGATACTTAGAAGTCCATTTCCATTGTTGACCTCTGCTCTGCACTATATGTTGCACAGTCTTGACAACAGCTGCAGGAAACGGGAGAAGACAATCCACCCTGCACACATTGCGTACCAGCCACAGATTATACACCAAAGCCAAAATAGCAGCATTGACAATCCTCTTTTTCATTAAGGATTTACATCTCCATGAGCTACACCATTCAATAATCCCACTGCCAGGCATATCAATTCTTAACCAGTCAGTAAGAAGTGTCCCGCATTGTCTACTGAAACTGCACTGGTATAATAGATGGGATTGGTCTTCAGGCTGAACCAGACACATATCACAGGTGCTATCCTGAATAACACCAAAACGCACCAGTCTATCCTTAGTTAGTAGCCTACCTTGGATAGCCAGCCACCCAATAAACGAATGCTTGGGCACATTGAAACGATTCCAGATTACAGGATGCCATGGAACCTTAGCCTGATCACCTTGCAGCCAGGAGTAACCCTCATAGATAGTATATCTCCCTGCATTAGTCCTCCACTGACCATTACAGTAAACAAGTTTAAATTGGTCCTTGACCTGGAAAAGCTTCCTCAATGTCTAGCTTGAACTAGAAGTAGGAACATAATCCAGCCAATTCTGGTCTTTAATGTACATGTGATTCACCCATCTAATCCACAAGTGATCTGCCTTCATAGCCAGCCACCGTACATATTTTCCCAACATTGCTACATTCCACAGTTTACAGTTTATAATGCCAAGTCCACCAGACTTTTTAGCAGTGCAAACCTTAGTCCAAGCTACAGGGGAAGTTTTCAGAAATTCCTCAGACCCACTCCACAAATAATTCCTGCAAATAAGCTCAATTCTATCCATCACAGTAACAAGATGATAAATATACGAGACCAAAAACTGTGCAGCTGGGAAAGAACAGCCTGAACAAGTACAAGACGACCTGCATAACTGAGCTTTCTAGCTCCCCATCCACGTATTCTCATAACCACCCTCTCCACAAGCCTGGAACAATCCCCAACAACCATTCTCTTATATGAAATGGGAATACCAAGATACCTGAAGGGAAATTTTCCTTCTCTGAATCCTGAAACTCTCATCACATACTGGCTATCCTCATTACTCATACCATTAAAGTAAATATCTGATTTCTCTCTATTCATAACCAGCCCAGAAGCCCGAGAAAAAGTGGCAAAAGCTCTCAGGATGGTGCAAATAGAATGAGTATCCCCTCTGGAAAACATTAGGAGATCATCTGCAAAGCACATATGAGTCAACCTAAGTGCTCTACACATGGGATGGTAATTGAACTCCAAGGTGCTGGTCACTGAATTCAGAATCCTACTAAGGTATTCCATGCTAAGAGTAAACAGTAGAGGAGACATGGGATCTCCTTGTCTAATCCCTCTTTTCCCCTGAAAGTACCTAAAGGTGGAGCCATTAAGTGACAAAGTGAACCAAGGAGTAGAAATGCACTCCATAATCCACTGAATCATCTTCTGAGGGAACTCCATAGCAACCAACATCTATCTAATGAAATCCCATTCAACAGAGTCATATGCCTTCTTGAGATCCACCTTCTATAGACACCTAGGGGAACAAGCTTTTCCCTTGTATAGCCTTACCAAATCATGACAAATCATAATGTTATCAACAATGTCCCTCCCCTTTAAAAACGCACTCTGATTCTCACTAATGATATCTGGCAGCACAGTTGCTAATCTGGCACAAATCACTTTAGAAATTACATTATAGGCCACATTGCAACATGCAATTGGTCTGAAATCCGCCACTGTCAATGGTCTGTTCTTCTTAGGAATTAGGGTCAAGGTGGTAGAGTTGACTTGTTTAAGCATTCTTCCAGCAGAAAAAAATTCTTTCACAACACAACATAAATCAGCTCCGGTAATATCAAAAGAATCTTTAAAGAATTGAGAGGTATACCCATCAGGTTCAGGCGCTTTATCAGCAGGTATAGAAAACAAAGTCTCTTTGATCTCAGTATCAGTCACATCACCAATTAACCTCAGTTTATGCTCATTAGTTACCAACTTGCCTTGCTGGACTATGCCCCCTATGCACCTTAACCACCTTAGTTTGAGTACCCAGAAGATTTTTATAGTATTTTATAAAAGCTTCTTCAATATCAGCAGAGGTAGTGTGATTATTACCATCCATATCACAAATTCCAAGGATCCTATTCTGCATCCTGCGAGCTTTGATGACACTGTGAAAGTAATGAGTATTGTCATCACCATCACTCAGCCATTGAGTTTTGGCCTTTTGTGCAAGAAAACTTCTCATAGCTATCTCACGTTCTTTATAGAGGAGATCAGCATCCTTAACTGCCTGCTGCAATTCAATATTAGTAGGGTCACCCTGCAACTGCGTCTGCCTGCTATGAAGATGCTTCAAAGCAACCTTAGTGGTGGTCTCAATGTTGGCATATCCAGCTCTGTTAAGCTCTTTCAAAGGCTGTTTCAATATTTTAAGTTTCTTAACTAACTGAAACATTTTATACCCATACAAAGGAACCCTCCAACTAGCTTGAACAGTATTAAGGAAATCAGGATCCTTCCCCCACATGTTGGAAGTATTTAAAGCATCTATTCTGTGGCCTTACTTTAGAGGTGAGCTTCATAGTGCACGGGCAGTGATCAAAAACTCCCTCAGGATGATACATGGTAATGGTATTAGGATACTCTAAAAGCCAGCTATCATTGACTAGTGTTCTATCAATTCTGCTGAATTTCAAGTCCCCAATCTCATGTTTGTTTGTCCATGTGAAAAAGGCTCCCTGAGCAGGTATATCACACAACCCACAATAATCAACACACTCCTGAAAATCCCTTATCTCAGCATCAGTGACCTCTGACCCAATCCTCTCATTCATAGCCAATACATTGTTAAAGTCACCCATAACAACCCAAGGACCCCTAATAGAATTCTTCATACACTTAATAGATTGCCATAGAGTAGAACGATCAGCCAATTTATTAAACCCATATACCATTGATAACCACCAAACATTCCCATTTGGTAGAAAAGTAACTCTGGTATGCACCACCTGAGCCTCACTTCTCAAAATCTCCACATCATAGTTACTTGCATCCCAGATGATCCATATCCTGCCCCCATCATGGTTGTCATTATTGTGAACCAAAGACCAATGAGAACCAATCCCTTGATGTACTTTATTAATTGCATAAATTTTAACTATAGTTTCTAATAGCCCACATACTCCTAAATTATTTAACTGCAGAAACCACCTAATATCATTATGCTTATTTACACTATTCATACCACGCACGTTCCAGAATCCTATACTACCCATTCTCAATGACAAGGCCTTGCTCCCCCGGTTCCTCCTCAATCACTTTATACTGCACAGAATGCTCAAGCACCTCCAAAAAAGTTCTCCTAGCACTTCCCATGCTCATACCCCCTTGCCTAGTAAATTTAGTCAAAACTCTTGCTGGAGAGAAAGGAGTAAATGACACAGGTATGGGAGTAACAAAACCTCTGGAAAGGCTAAAATTGTTCTTGGGTTGGAGCCTTAAAGAACTAGCAGGTGGTGGAATCACAACAGGCTCAGGTACAACAACAGGTTGTTGCTGAACCCTCCCCTTTGGGACCCACTTTTGTCTAACCTGCTGTTGCCCCTTCTGCTGCTTTGTCCTGCAATCTCTAGCCACATGACCCACACCCTTACACTCCGTACAAATTACAGGCTTCCACTCATAGTGCACTATCTACCTGTGCAAGACATCCAACTCATCAGTGAATTCTATCACATCAGGCAGCTCTGCCCCCATTTTGACTTCAACCATCACCCTCGCATGCCCTATGAAGGTTTTCAGTTGTGTATTGCTATCACACCTCACAGGAACCTCAACCAGACCTGTAATCTTGTTCAACGCATTCCCTCAAAACTTGAGAGGTAATCCATAGAACCTGATCCAGATTGGTACCATATCAACAGCCTCACGAATCAACTTAGCAGTCGGCGTCCATTCTTTGCGAACCACAGGTTTGTTATAAAAAAAGACAGGCCCAGACTGTAAGACTCTTAACTTCATAGCCTCAGTTTTAAAACGGACAAGAAATATACCATTGGAATGAAAAGAGATCTGATCATATTCCGTATATCCCCAGACCCGCTTTACAAACCCATCAATGATCTTAAACGGAGGATTCGCACCAAGCATGTAACAATAGACAGCAGTCGACCAATACGCTAACTCAGATTCAGTATCATCAGAAGTCAAACGAAGAGGACTTACTCTTTCATAATCTGACCCTGAGCGCGAATTCACCTCCGCCCAATTGCTTCCATCATCCGAATCTTCTTCAGCGATTGAATCCATACCATTACTGAAATTGAAAGGCATGATTTCCCCATCCTTATCAAGAACGCAATCCTCAACCTGTATATCAACCTGAGGATCATCAATTTCCTGATCGAGATGTTGAAACCTAGAACCAGATTTATTATTATGTGAAATACTATTACTAATCTGTGTTTTTTGAGGAGTTTTTTGAGAATTATTATGATTTATTACTCTAATTACTCTACTAGATTTATATTGATTTATTTTTTGTCGAGCCATTGCTAATCAAAGATGAAGTTAACCTAAATCGTTTCTCGCTCTAGAAACATATTGTTGAAGAATGGCAACGTGACTTATAAATTTCAATGTCTTTTAGCTGTTTTTCTTTCCTTGATATTTGCCAACTTTCTTCTTTATTTCTCTTACTTTATTTCTCTCTTCTGATCTCCTTAGATTGGAACAACCATTAAACCCCCAAGAAACAATTACACAAACAGACTTAGTTTAGCATATATTTTTCCATCTCCCTTTGGAGATCGACCCTACTTCCGCTAGCTTCTGTTAGTAGTTTTAGGTATTTATTTTTGGTACTAAACGACGGTATCAAATGTTCCTTTCTTCTTCGAACTTCAACCAATTTCTCAATCAATTTAGGATTTTTGAATTTTTGCCCAAACCCTAGAAAATTGATTCAATTTGTGAGGAAATTGATGTTTAAATGGTCTTTTGTTGATAAAGGAGTGATTTAATGTTGTTTTGAGCAAGTTTTGTTTGAAAGGTGGTGAATTTTGTTGAGAAATTGGTGATTTTGAATGGGTTGATTGAGGGTTTAAGTGGGAGAAAAGGTGTGCGTTTGTGGTTTAGAAAGATAGAAATGAATTGGGAAGGAAGGGAATTGTTCAGTGTTTTTGTTAAGTACAGCTCAGGGACGCTCGGATCCTTGTCGGGATGCGCGGATCGTCTTACAGGATTTACTGTAAAATCAATTCAGTGCCAGGACGCGCGGATCCTCCACAGCTCGAGCGGATTTCTGCTAGAATGCTTGGATTTTTCCTGGGACGCGCAGATTTCCTTACAGCAAAAATTTGACAAATTTGGAACTTCCCAGGACGCGCGGAATCACTATAGCTCGAGCGTCCTGAGGTCGGGGACGAGCGGATTGAAGTTGGCTTGCTCAGATTCCCTTAGAAGACGTTTCCTTTAATTCAAACCTTCCCAGCTCCCACGTCCTAAGGCAAGGATGCTCGGATCGTTGCTGGGGACGCTCGGATCCTCTTCAGCTCCCACGAGCTCAGGTCCGCTCGTGGGGGTTCCTTTTCCCATGTCATTTTTTCTTCTTCTCCTTCGTTAAATGTTGTGCGTGCACCACAAAGCCTTGGTTAGCCTAGGCATTTGCCATCCCCACACTTGGTCAAACACTACACATCAAAACATGTTAAAATACCTCCCTCACTTGCTCTCATGTCAAAAATCTTGATCAAAGCACGAAAATGCAAATCCAAAAATGACAAAGATGCAATAAAGGAAATAAAATGCGAGTTAAGGGGTTAGAATATTTACAAATGGTGGTTTAGGGAGAACTCCACCAAACTCTCATTCTTGGATGAGATGTCAAGGGGGCAAAGCCAAGGTGTTGTTGATGTTGCTCAACACCTTGTAGAAGTAGTCGAAAGCTTGCTCATTTTCATGATAGTGGTCTTGGGTAGACCTTTGTACATTGTTCTCTTCATAGTTGTAGTCATCCAAGTCAAAGTGATGACAAGGATCAACAAAGCCTTGGTCTAAGGTCATAACATTTCAAATATAAGGATTGACCAATCCTTCAAATTCGTCGTCCCATAGACCGCAAACTTCACTAGCTTGTTCCCCAATGATGTCATGAGTTGACAAGGGCAACTCTTCTTTCTTGTTGTCATGGCCTGTGAGGCCTTCTTCATTACTTGTTATGATGGGTGAGCTATTCAAGCTCACATTGTTGTTGTTTAAAATTCCTTGCTCTCCGAATAGGGCTACTTGAAGGTCATCCACTTTCTTCTTCCATATGGGTGGTATTTCTTTACCCATGGCTTGATCTTTGCATAGAGATTCTAACTTCTTCCTATCACTTTCTCGACTATAGAGTCCTCCTCCATGTCTACAATGACAAAGTCTACCGGGACGAAGAATTTGCCAATTCTCACGAGCACATCCTTCCATACCCCTAAAGGTATCTTTGTTGATCGATCTGCCATTTGAAGAGTGATGTTGGTGCATTTGAGTTCTCCTATTCCTAGCCTCTTACATACCGAGTATGGCATGACACTTAAACTTTCTCCAAGATCACATAATGCTTTGTTGATTGTAGTGTCACCAATGGTACATAGAATAGAAAAACTTCCCGGATCCTTGAGTTTTGGAGGGGAACTCCCTTGAAGAATAACACTACTCACTTTGGTAAAAGCAATAGTCTCCAACTTTTGGATGGATTTATTCTTGGTTAGAATGTCCTTCATGTACTTTGCATAAGCCGGAACATGATTGATCAATTCCGTGAATGGGATTGAGACTTCTAAGTTCTTCACAATTTCCATGAACTTTCCAAGTTGGTCATCAAGCTTAGGCTTAGCTTGGCGACTTGGGAATGGAAGTCTAATCACAATAGGCTCTTTTTCCTTAACCTTCTCTTCATTCTTCTTCTTTGAAATTTCATTGGAAGTAGGATCTACCTCCTTAGAGTTCTCCACAACTCTTTTCTTGTCACTAGCATCCACAATATCTTTATCAATTGGCCTCTTTGGCCCCTATTTTATTGTCATCAACTTCGGTAAACATCCCATTGGATTCCATATTAAGAACATTGCGGGAGTCTTCATATAGGTCGTTCCAAAATTGTTGCACAAGGAACCACTCACTAAGCCCATGGTGGGGATAAGAACGACAAGTGTCCTTAAATCTCTCCCATGCTTCATATAATGATTCCTCATCCCTTTTCTTGAACCCGGTGATTTGGGCTCTCAACATATTAGTCTTCTCCGGAGGATAGAATTTCTTGTAGAAGGCAATTGCTAACTTCTTCCATGAATCAATACCAAGGGTAGCCTTGTCTAGACTATTCAACCATTGCTTTGCGGTACCGATCAAAGAAAAAAGGAAATAATACCCATCGGATTTGGTCTTGAGTAACTCCGGTTTGAGAAATTGCATCACAATAGTCACAAAAAGTCTCCATAAGTGAATAAGGGTCTTCATTAGGCATCCCTCCAAATTGACTTCTCTCAACTAATTGTATGAATGCGGATTTGGCAATGAAATTACCAGTTAAATGTGGTGGTGTAGGAGTACCATTTGGTAGGTTCTCCTCGGTTGGTACGGAATGTGATGAAAATTTAGGCATTGTAGGTTGATTTTGTGGTGGATTTTGAATTGGGTTATCCTCTCCTTCTCTTGCAAAACGGTTGACAAACTCAATGTTATTTGGTTGAATGTCCACAATCTCACCAACACCTACAACTCTTGAAGTACCTCTAGCTAGCAACTCTTCTATTGTTGGTTAAGTTCCTTTCAATCTCAAAATCAATATGTAACAAATTACCTTGTGACCTCCTAGTCATGCAAAATATCAAATAACTCGAAAACAATTAGAACAACCTTGAGGAGATTACTTTCCCCAAGGTAAAGAAAGACACAACTAAATACAATTAACGAAAATCAAATCAGTTGAACACCGTCCCCGGCAACGGCGCCATTTTTGGTCCGGTTAAAACTCGTCATCAAAAGCTACCAACCAAAACAATATTTATAACTTCACAAACTACTCTTTGTAAAGAGGTAAGTAAAGATCAGATCCCAAGGGACGGGTATTGATGTAGGATTTTCAATTGCAAGTAGCTATGTATTAGGGTGTCATAAATTATGGGTTGAGATGAGATGTAATCTAAACTAATCACCAGGATGAATGTAAATTAATGAAAACAAAGTAAAGCAAATAAAGGGGTTTGTAAACAATTGATTAAAGGCACTAAGGTGTCATGGGTTCATAGGGGATTCATGGAAATAGATCATACAAACATGTTCTCAATTAGAAGCAATCACTTATTATTATGATGGGATCGAGTTAGTGTATACCTTACAATCCCTAGGAAGATTTAGGTCCCGAAGCCGAGTCGTTTAGACTGTACAACACCTACAAGTCGACTTAGTCTCCTCCTATTCAACTCTATGCATGGTCTAATGAGGCTCGAGTTGGTTTATGTCTTACAAGCCTCATTGAAAAGATAAGGGATGGTTAAAAAAATGCAAGGATTCATAGGCTCGCATTTCATCAAATATAGCATGTGCATAGGTTGAAATCACAACAAGCAAGAAATTTAATTATGAAAACATATTAGATTAAGCATAGATCAATCCCCATGTTTGTTTCCCCTAATTCCCCATTAACCCTAGCTAAAGAACTACTCACTCATGATCAAGTTTAGCATGCTAATAAGGTTGTCAATCATATTAACAAAGCAAAACATGATGAATAAATGATGTGATTAACAATAATTAAACAAGGGTAAAAGAGATTATACCTATTGAGATGATCGAAAATAATAAAGCAAATAATAATAGAAGTAATCTTGATGATTGATGGAAAGTTGTCAATCCTCCAATAAACCCCAATAATATTCTAATTACCCAAATAAAAATAAGAACAATTGAGAAATTAAGGAAAGATTAAGATGTGATTAATATTAAGAAGTGTATTACAACTAAATTAAGACTAACTTAAGAGATGATTAAGGATTGATTAAAGCTTGATGATAATCTAGGTAGTACAATGGGGTATTTATACTAAAATTAAGTACAAGGATTAGGATTACTAAGGGCTTAAATGACTATTAAGACCCTAAGAGAAGCTTGAGGAATTGCAACTCCCGAGGGACATGCACGAATCATGCTGCAACTCCCACCAGGATCCGCTCATCCTCACCTGATGCACAGCTGGTCCTGTAAGAAGATCCGCTCGGGCTGGTAGTCGGGACGCTCGGATCGTTCTCTGGTCCGCTCGGATCCTGCTCTGGTCCCCTCGGATCGTTGCTCTGATCTGCTCGTCCTGAGCTCGGGCCGCTCGGATCGTTGGACAGAGTTCTTCTCTTGTTTGGCTCCTTAACAATCCACGGGGATTGTGTTGGGGATGCAAGAATCTTTTTATCATTACCCATTTCACTTTATTTATTTGCTTACGCCTCTAGTGCCGGTCTCCTCTTCAATGTTTGGTCATTAGATGCAATCCATTTAGCTCCATAAATGCAAGGTTAGCAATCCTCTCCTACCAAGGTCAGAAAACCTCAAAGAATACGCAAAATGGGAAACTAAAGATAAGAAATGACCCTAATATATGCTAGAAAGCATGGGAACGAGGTTAATTCGGGGACTAAATGTGCTCAAATATGAGTCACATCAACAATGTCGGAAGTAGTAAAGATAAGAAACAAGAATCGGGTACAAAAGGTTTATACATGCCTCCCTGAGCCACCAACAAGGGCCTCGATGGCTGCGGCTTGCAGCCGGTTGGCCATCCTCCACAGCTCCACGTGCCTGGACGGTGCCACCTTCATTCGAATATAGAAAAGGTTCAAGCAAATGCATTCATATGAAAACAAAACATCAAAAATTAAAGATAGCCAAAGCCGGGGGCTTACCCTCCTCATGATGTGCTGCCACCCGTCCAAGCCAGCGTCAGTCACCGCCTCGCTGAAGTCGCGGATCTCTGAGATCGTCGTCATGACCGCCGCGTCTGTGTACTCCAGTGTCTCTGGAAAAGCTGGGGGCTCGACCTCCGCCACCTTGGTCTCCTGCAAGTTTAAAAATAATTCGTTATTTTGATGATCATTCATCATTTATCGGTTTTATAAAAAATGACAAGTAATGATGCATACCACGATCGGCCAGTACGCCAACCTCTGATGAACAAACTCCGCGTACTCCACGCCTAGAAGAAAGAGGGCGTCACCACTCGCACCATCCATGTCTGTTATCCTCTGAGCCTCCGAAGGCTCCCTAAACATCATCCGTGGAGGATCGATGGGAACCGAGAAAGCGTCGCGGTAGCACTGTCGAGCCAAACGCTCCATTTTATATAGACTTTGTCTCCTTATTTTAGCTCTAATATATTTGATTATTGCACTAACCTTAGTGATTTTATGAGTTAATATTGTATTCTAGTTGTCTTTGTATGGTTTGTCACATTTTGTAGGAACTTGAGCTTTTAGGAGCTTATTTCTAACAAATTTGCAAGAGCTAGTATACAAGGCTAAGTGTGAAGCAAATATTGGACCAAACTTGAAGTGTTACATGGATTTGCATACATAAAGATATGGATTAAAATGAGAAATGCAAAATAAGGTCTTATGCAAAGTCAAGCCCAAGATTTGAAGTCCAATTAAGGTGGAAACTTTGGATGCTTAGTGAAGCTTTGGATGCTAATATCACATTTAACCAAGTGAGTTAAGATAGAATTAGTGGCTCACTTAGGATTCCTTTGGTAATTAATCAAGCAATTAAGAGAAAATATTTGGGGTTGACCCCTTGTATTTACTCTAAGTTTCAACCCTCATTTCCTATATAAAGGGTGTAGACTTCAACACTTTGACACACCATCTTTCTACACACTTTTACATAGAAATTCTCTCTAAATTTAGTAGTTAGTTTAGGTTATCTCTTAGTTTAGTTTAGTTTAGATTTACTTTATGTTATTTACATTTCCCATTTACATTTCAAGTTTTAAAACAATTTACATTTACAAGTAATTTATATTACAAGTATTGTTCTTCCATTTCCATTTTCATTTCCAACTGCAAGGTAATTTCTTATTCATATTTTCATTATGTTTGCCATTTCATTTATCATTAGTTTAATTTACATTTCCACCATGTTAGAGTAGTTGCATTTGTTTAAGGAGTAAGGGAAGCCATGCATGATTAAGTAATATATAAATGTCGAAATGAGGATAAGTTAATATTGTCTAATTGTTTCTATCACATGTTTGCGCCACAACGTTTAATCTTTGGTTATTGGCCGTAATCGTAGATTAAGTTTGTTAATTCATTCTATAATTCGAGAGGCATGTAATCGGATTAGACTAAGCATGTGTAGTAGGACGACCTAGTCATAAACGAGAGTTTCTCTATGTAACACCCCTCATTTTCGGCTAATTAAAAACTTATAATTATATTCAATCCTGAGCCAAAATAGAGAGGTATTATAATTAATATACAAGGTCTCTTCTTAAAAATGTTTAAAATAAAATATACATGATAAAAAAAAAATGAAATAAAACTTTTACAAAATCTCGAATAAAAACTTGACTTGAAAACAAATCCTTTTGAACAGCAGCGGAAGTCACCTGAAAAGAAAATCAGAAGCCAGAAAGGAACTACCCCCATGACGAGTAGCCCCAAAGGGAGAAAACACGTCAGCCAGAAAGCTGAGTAACAGATAATACCTCAATATAAGCAGAATAGTTTTTGGTCATGGCGTGAAAACGCAGACATGTAAAAAATAAAAATAAACACAGAGAATAATAAAGACACTCCCCATAAACTAATCAGTACCTCAAAGCTACTCCACAATATAATAGTCACTCTCGTCCCCATAATTAACTCAATCTCAAGTTCTCAACTCATTACTCCATCTCACTCATTACTCTGTCTCATAATATAATATTCCAAGGTAACCAAGCATCGTATTCTCATCGTCGAACCTAAGCCAAGGACAAGGGGTAAGTGAACTGGCGGATAAGACCGCGAAACAATACTTCCATCTCAATATCGATTTCAAACTCAAATAACTCAATAACTCAATAACCATGGTCACTCAGACCGTAAACACAAGATGGCACAAAGGCCCCATAACTCAATACCAGTAACCAATTTCCATCTCAATTTCAATATCGATATTGTCAAAGGTTCAAAGAACCGTGCTCAACACTTAGAGTATAAACTCCAAGCTACTCACCCACAAGTCAAGGAATAAAGGAACGACAATTAAAATACAATACGAAAACAATAATCTTGAATACCGTATTCTGACAACCAACTCCAAATATACAGTCTTAAAATTAATACCCAAATAACAATCTCAATGCACAAGGATAAGCCGTATCATAAACACCAACAACATAATACTCTAACCATCATCATAATCTATACGTACAACACTTTCAATTCTCTTTATAATAAGTATATAGTCAACCATATGTCCATCTTCAACCAACGATATGTCCATGATCTTTACCCATCCTCTGATTATAAATAACTAAAATTTACTTTAATCAACTCATAACATTGATTTCAAGTTCCCAAACCCTTCTCACCCTCAAAACTAATTAATATATAAAATAATATGACTACTAATATATATGTATACATATTCAATAACAACAATCAACCACATAAACAATTCGACACATAAACACCATATAAAGATGGCAACCAACACATATCACTTATGACTCCGAACAACAACAACAACAACAACAACAACAACAACAATAATAATAATAATAATAATAATAATAATAATAATAATAATAATAATAGGATCGGTAGAATCGTGTTACCTTAAGACAAAATCGAGCAACTAAGAAATTGCATAAAAGGTTTCAATGAAAGAGACAGGAAGCAATGGTCGAAGATCGTGCAACGAGGATTCTCGAAGAGTTTTATACAATTTAAATTGAATTAATGACATGATGACAAAGCAACAAACAATGTGCCAAGGAGAAAGAGATGATGTTAGGCGGCTCATATGGACTATTTGTAGGTTTATAAAGAGAAATAAGGGTTAGATCCTACCAAAACATAAACCGACTTCATATTTTTTTTTAAATTAGTTGTTGCACCGCGCCCTATCGGGCACGGTGCCCCAATTTGGAGAAATAATAACTTTAATCGAGAGGAGGTAAGGCAAGTAAAGTATATTCGGATAAAAATATCAAATATCGTTCTTTCTCTCAATGAAAAATATACTTCGTAGTTGTTAGATTCGAACAGTATACCAAGTACCTTATCCTCCTCACAAGTCACACTAACAATAGCCTATCATTCAAAATATGACTTCTCATGCAATAAAGGGCGTCATGGTAGTACTGATCTACTTTATAACACAAACGAATTCATCACATTCTATTATTACATAAATTATTATGAGCAGTTCAGACATGTCGTCATAGACTCAAAGGGCCCTATCATAGGTTACCTATTAAGCATTCGACTATGCCGCACCTGCATACATTGACTATGTAAAAGGGTTAGAGTTTGGAACAGCCTACAGAGCCATCTGCAGATACATTAGGCAGGACAAGTGCGGCAGTAGTGACCTCTTCAACAACGGCAAGATTCTTGGTGCTGGCTGGGAACCACCTTCAGAGCTTCCGTCCCCTTTTTTGCGAGGGTTTTGCGCCACGTAACCAACTTGTACAACCTCTTGAATATTTAGCATATAAGAAAGCGGAGAACCCTTTGGACGTGCTATATCCCAGCTCTTTGGGTCAAATTTAGAGTTATGTGAGTCGTGATCTTAATTGGCCTATTTCCCTTCATTCTCCAAAACGAAAACATGTCAGTCTATAATCTGAAACATAACATTGTAACATGTCGTCAAACAAACACAAGACAATCATCTAAGAAATATTTCCTACCAAAAACACATACAAGCATATGGTAATATACCACGAAAAAGGAATCGAGGAGTGAAAAGTTCACATTATGAGCAGTTAAGTGCAACAAAACAAGTAAAGACCGTGTGTGACTGGGTAAAGCTTTAAGGAGGATAATATCAAAAAAAAATTGGGCTTAGCTTCATTTTATCAAGAAAATGGTCTCATAAAAGCCCCACAATACGATGTTATAGTAGGTGTTTTTTTGGTGACTAATAACTATAGCCAGTAGTGGGTTTCCCTACCACAGATGGCAAAATGCTGTTAACTTTGGAGTTGCAACTTGCAATGCGTGAAATAGGAAAAACAGTTGCGTTTCTTTACTTCCCAAAATTATGTTGGGTCTATGTCACATATGAGACTATCTCAAAGAAAACAAAATGTCATAATTGTCTTCAATATTTGATCACCTAATAGTTCCATCTCTTCCTAGATGAGTCAAATTTCCCTTTGCTAAGACCTTCCTTCCTACTCCTCTTCTTCCTCCTCATCCTCCTTCTCGTCCTTTATATAGCAAGCATTCTTACGTAAAATAGTTTAAAATTTATGGATACCTTTACTTCGAATACTGCAAATATGTCAACGGGGTTTACATAATTCTCACCTCCTCTTCCTCCTCCCCCTGTTCCTCCTCGTCCCCCTCTTCCCCATTCCCCTCTCTGTCTTCATTCCCTTTTCTCTTTGCATATGGTACTCTCCTCCTCTCCTTCTCTTATGTTAGGTTAGGTTGTATGAGACAAAGTAATAGATAGGCAAGGGGAACTTCTAGCTTTACATGAATGTAAAATAATTTGACAGCAGTGGAGTAGTAGGCTAACCATCCACCTCATGGATTATGACGTGAGCAGCGAGCGTTCCGCTAAAACTTTAAAATGAACCATCATCAGCAGCAACAAGAATCTATATATTAAATAACAAAAAATCAAACCCATGAGTTAAATGGGTGGCTCTGAAGAAAATGGATATATGTAGTCCCGATTCCCTACAAAATTGACCAAACAGGGGAAAATAAAAACACGGACCTATAAATGACTTGATCTGCAATACCCGATTCAATGACCAACATCAAATTATTTGAAGCAAAACCCACATAACCCAAAATGGCTCGAAAACTTGGTTGAACAATTCATAACCATGATAAGAAGACCCATGTCCTAATTGCAACGCACTAAAATGAGTCTAACATATAATGTCCGATCTCAAACCTGATCGAAAAACTCAATGACCAACATCAACATTGAAATGATACTGCTCCTCCCATCTTCTCAATTGTCAAACCTCCCTTTACCCTCCCTCTACCTCCGGCCCATTCTCCCTCTCCCTCAACCTCCCTCCCAATATGAATAAACTAAGCATAGTGTCTCTCTCCCGCTCTCCTCTTCGTCTAAGCAATACTAAGCAAAGCTCATTTATCCTTCATCCTCTCCCTCACTCTCTTCCTATGCATCTGCCCCTTATCCCAACCTCTCTTTCCTTCTCCCCTCTCCCTCTCCCTTTCCATGTCTAATTCCTTCTCCTCCTGCCTCTTATAAGACCGACACTAAACTACCAAGTACGGGAATTTATATGATTTAAGAAAGACGAGATACCAAATTTATGAAATTGAAAAAAAAAAGTACCCACTTAAAAACATTAACACTAAACATAGCCCCTAACATGACGTGGGAAGTTAAAAACAAAACTAAGAATCACCCTATCCTATTGCCTTTTTCTTGAATAAGTTAGTCCCCATCAACCATATGTTATGCCTTATTAAGCACGGCATTTTTAGAATAAGGATATGGAGCTTGTCCCACATTCCGTGATGTTGTGATAGATATGTAGTTAGTCTCATATAAGTCGAAATCAATGGCGCGTACACCGTCTATGCGGAGACAAATTATAAAAAACTAAGCACAAATGCTCTATTCTCTCCCTCCCTTTCCCTCCTTTCCTCCCGAATTTAAACAAAAGCAAACAAAGAGCATATATATCCCTTGTTGATGATCGTAGTCAGAGTATCATAACCTATCCATATGATGATCGCATTTTCGATTAGACTACTCTCTTGGTTGCTATCCCTATAGATCTCTTATGTCCCTTTATCTACTTGAACAATCCCACTCGTGATCACCAGAATCTATTTCGACAGAGATTTATTTTTTTGTGATTTCCGTTAAGTCCCAAGTATTTTATGTGATTTACTTTAAGCCAAATATTATTAATTGTATGTCAAATATAAGACCGTCTCAAAAGAAATCTTCACCGTCAAATGCGAATATCTTCTCACCTCTCTAAACAAACCCTTATGAGCCGATCTCGAACAATAGTAATTTCCTTTGGTGACCAGAATTCAATGCACTAACTCTACTCAAACATATAGCCGTAATAGATATGACGCTTAAAAGAGATGTCTATATTAAATATATTTTGGAGGACTCTAAATCCTAATCCCAAGTTACTTCAAATTACAAAGTAACTATAATCAAATAAACAAACATTGAACACCTACCCATCATACCACATCCAAGAACAAAAGAAATTAATAACATAATTGCTACCAGCTTCACTGCACTGCCACAATCTGATCATCTTTGACATACTAATATTAACATAATTGAAATCAACACTCATTATATAAGCCATACGCTCACAATTTTTTACTTATGGTTTAAATAGTTGAATACACTTGATAAGTATTATGTGTAATTGTGTATTCATATTTCTTAATTGTATCATTTCAAACTCCATGTTCTATTCCTGGCCAGCTTTCTCATCAGCCGCACTATGAATTAAGCAACCTTGCACAATGGTTTTCTAGCCCTTTCGTTGTTGCTCGGAAGATCACAACTTAAAATAGAACAACAAATACAAGACATACAAACAACGTACGCTATCTAGAGGAAGAGGCCCGCAGAAAAGTTCTTACCCGAAGTCTCCCAAGCATATCTCCCTCTAGAATGTCTATTCTAGCATTGTACCCACTCAATTCAGCCTCAAACATATGTCCTGCAACCTGTTATTCACGTAAGAGATATTGAGTAAGCGGCCTTGCAAATTTTCTAGGATAAGCTATTTATCATATAATAAGAATAACAAATCGAACATTAAAATGAGAATGCACTTATTTAGATATTTACAACATGAACATCTGAACAGGACCCTAGATATTTTTACATCTAAACCAAGTATAATATAGAACATTACCTAGAGCCTTACCCCTTACCTTTGTGTTTAAAACATGCATACATTGTTTTCAGATGCATAACAAAAATTGTCACAAGCTCAAATTAATAATATGGGCTTACATTTTACCAGTCATTTTTTTTATTTCATCATTTCTAAAACCACTATATCCTAATTAATGGCTAACTGCCAACAAAATCATAAAAGTAGCGGCCATCCTTACATCATTACAAATGGCTGCTATAGGAATATAACCTGAATGCTGTAACCCTAAGCATTCCTATGACGCCTAACAGCGGCTTCTAAGTCTGACGGAACTTTATAGAAATATGGGTTTTCGCTTCCCAAGCAGTTCACGACATTCGTTGGGTTTTCAGGTGACCATGTGTGTTTTTGCGGTGGAAGAGGTGGGGATTGAACAATTGGTTTGTTGAAGGGTTCTCCATGCCAGGTGAATACATCATGTTTAATAAGTACGGTAGTAGGCTCCAGGTTCTTTCGAATGCCGAAACCCTTTCCTTAATTGTTAAGAGTGTTAGGTAGCTCTCCCTTGCGTGGGCACACTGGACAACCTCGTAATTGGTGCATATGGAGTTGTGGTTGGCGTCAATAACTTTGAGGTTATAGGTATGTATGAGGTAAATTATAACTTTAGTGGAATTAGTTATCTTCCCTACGGTATATTGCATCTTATAACAACATGATTATGTGTACATACCACAATCAATTATCCCAAAATAAAAAGTGCAGCTGGGTGATAAATAACAATAAGAAAAAGTGACCACAATCAATCTCCCCTAAATAAATAAAAAATTGTGAGAAAACAAATCTTGTTAGCCAAATTCTAATTTATAAGCAGTGTGCTTATGTCTACAAGAATGCAGCTACCATGTTCGTGTCCAAACATTTGAGTAAGCGCCATAGCTTGAGAGTATTTTCTAATAAAGGTGACAATAAGCTTTCCCATCCCAGTCACTATATCATACACATAAATATAATTACAGAGCACGCAATGCACGACAGTTACCTGTGCTTTTCAGGATTAGATTGTGCAGCGGAGTCCAGTTTGACATGTTTTGAGGATTGCTCCTCGTCTTTTTGTCGTTAGATTTATCTCCTACGATTGAGAGTGGCCTGCATTAATAGAACCTTCTAGTCAGTTCAAGGACAACAAATAGACGGACTAAAGCACGGGTCAATTCAGCAACAGCTCGATCTTATGCGTGTTCTTTAGAAGATTAATAATCACACCCTGCGCCCACTTGACTAAGAAAGCTAATGGATTATTTAACTACATCTCTATATCCATCATAATCAAATCACCCCAACTTATACAGAATAACTAACTGGAGCCAATAAATCAACGACATCAAATAAGGATGTTCTTCAACATTTCTACACTTCCATATAATGTTATTGGACCAAAAATAAACAAATAATGTTGTGGGACTAAATATAGAGCAACAGTTTCATGCACGAAAACAGGGCATCACAACAACCAAAAAAATGCAGGAATCCCCAAATCATCTCAAGGAAAGGAGATCAAATACAATAGCGAAACACCAAAATAGAACAGAAATTTACATTGGAATTATAGCATGATAATAATTTTGCCACCCCCACATGCAAAGGTCGCCACAAGAAATTAGGAAAATAGAAAATAGGTATAAAAACAAATAAAATAAACCGGTTAAATTAAAATGTATTCGAGTGCGAAAATAGGCAATCCTTCTCCTTTGAGGCCCTAAATCCTAACTTATTTAATTCACAATCAATAATATAGCTCATCTAACATCAGCAGCAATGGGTTAATTTAAACTTAAAGTACCTCACTAATGCTGACGTCCCTCGCTGGCGACGCTCCTCAGTTCGAACATAATCAGTCACCTTTTAAGCTGCAGATTACTGCATTCAACCAATTTAAATCCAAAAAATTAAACCCTAACTTATTTAATTTAATTCAAATTAAACCCTAACTTATTTAATTAATTCACAATCAATAACATACGTCATCTAACATCAGCAGCAAAGGGTTAATTAAACTTAAGATACCTCATCTAACCCGCCGATGTCCCTCGCTGGCGACTTTGATCGACACATAGATCTCATTTATCCTCTGCATAAGCATGAATAATTGATATGGGGAATGGTGGGGAAAATGAGTGTGCGCAGATGGTAATAGTAGGTGGGAAAGTGAGGGGAATTGAAGGTGGAAGAGTGAAAGAGGGAGAAACGAGAATGTCTGGTGAGGAATGATAAATGGAACGAAAAATAGGATGAATAATAGGCAAGGGCAAAATGGGCAGAAATGACAAGAGTTACTGTTCTGGCTACAGTAAATGTCTTTTGGGTTTTTTAAAGAGTATGGATAAATCAATATGATATATTAAATATAAAATAGGTTATTTATAAGAAACACTAAAATATTTGGAATATTACAATATCTCCTCCTTAAAAGGAACTTCGTCCACGAAGTTCGAATTTATAAAATAATGACACTATTAAATTTGAGTGGTATTACACTCTAGGAACCGGTCTATGGTTGACACTAATATCGTAAGGTGGGTGTCTTTAAGCCTAAACATTTACCGTAAAATCAACTTCCTAACTTGACATAAGCATTTACGTAATTAGCATGTGTGACCCGACCTGCCTAGACATTTTATTTATTATTGTTTTATCACTTCAACCCAATCAATCAATCGATAATCTACCAAGGTAAAATTCAATCCATAACAACTAATTAACAACTCCCGTCTCTCTATGGTTCGACCCCTACGTACTACATTAATTTGTTACCTAGGGTATAAATATTATCTTTGCATAGGTGTGCGATAGCCTATCAAATTTTGGCGCCGTCGCCGGGGAGACGGTTTTGTTTGCTAATTAGTTGTTGAATTTTATCTTGTTTTATTTTGTCTCGAGGAACATTTATTCCTTGGGATTTTTATCACGATTTCTTTGTAGTTTTAGTGCCTATTTTGTAGCTAATAAAGCTTGGCCTTTCATAATGAAGTACGAATTCGTCCCACAACTCCAAGATGAGCCTTTTCCTGACTATCTTGACCGATTCTACTACTTTTGCGATGGTCTCATCTCCCTTGGACATGTCCTTGATGGGGATTACTTGGGTCATTTTGTACTTGGTGGCATGGATTCTGAGACCCGTGGATTGGCTCTAAAGTTGAGTAATGGGAGTCTCTACTACATGATTGGGTCGAAACTTTGGAATTTCTTGATTTCATGGCTTCCGAATGTCGGGAATTAGCACGCCAATTCTATTATTGGAGCATAGAAGAGGAGGTTAAAGTGTTATAGGCTCGTTTGGGAAAAAATTCTCGCGAGAAACCGAGACCCCGTGAGCCTATCTTTTCTCATTTTGCTTTTCTACCTCCCCAATGTTAGTCTTTTCAATCTAATGATTTTGAATTATTAGATGACGATGATGATAGTCCGACTTTTTCTTCTAAAAGTCCACTTAATGTCATTCCAATTAAAAATTTAGAGACTCATGTTGATGACATTGACCTTGTAGTAGATAACACACTCACCATGGACGATGTTGGGCCCGAATATAATGAAAAGGATGAGGTTTTACCCGAGACCTTAGACCCCTTTGAAAATCCTTTCGTGGAGGATGTAGTTGACGAATTCGAAGTTGATGGAGGACTTAGTGATGCTAATATAAAGGTTAAGTGGGATGAACCCCTCATTTTTGATGAGTCCTACCACTTAGAGTTTTCATGCCACCAATTTGAGGCCGTTTATGATTATAATTTGTACACTAATGGTTATTTTTATGGTCTTAAGCAAGGTGCTCCTTTTATTGCTAACGAGGGGAGTACGGTGGTTCCATATGAAATCTCTCATAAGCTTTTTGATAAGATATCCTATCTCTTACCTTTGCTTTCGCATGCTTTTATCTTATCGATTGCTTACATATGCTTGTGTATTGCCCATGTACAGGTATATGATCGGCTTCTAAGGGCTTTGACTTATTTTTGAAGGATGACGAAGACCGCAATGTTCGAAAAATAGGAGTCTAGCAAGACTTAAAATTTGCGCCTCTTAGGAGGCAACCCAAGCTTTTATTTATTTTTGTTTTTTTTCTGCAATTTAATGTTTTCGTAGAAATAGAAATAAAATTACTAGACTTGATGGTATTTTGTTTTGTGATTTAAAGGTGAAAAAAGAATAAAAGGAGATTGCACGCTTCCCCATGCATGAAACCCCGTTCGGAGTTGTAACTTTCAACAACGGAGAAGCTAAAAAAAATGTGGAGAAAGTCAAAATATGGCAAGATATGGTCAACCCCGATCGGGGACGCAACTTTTTCCGGAAAAAAAAAATTCTAAATCCTTTGCAAACATTATTCCTTCATCAAACTTTCAATTTATGGCCCTTTTCTTAGATGAATGATGAAAGGAAGAGTCCCCCGTATACATACTAGCTTTGGGGGGAAGCTAACAAGTCTAGTAAGTTTACTTTGCTTTGCATTTTAGTTTATGTCTCGCAACCCATTAAATATGACCTTTAGTCCTTCTTATTTATGTGCTTTGAGCCATTTTTATGGTTTAGTTGGGTAATTTAATTGTTGGCACATTGAGGACAATGTTGTGTTTAGCTTGGGGGGAGATTGCATTCGCATATTAGTTAGTTTGCATTTAGTTAGTATAGATTTAGTGAGAATTTTTGAAAAATTTGTGTGAATTTTTGCTTCTAATTCTTTGCTTGCCCTACTTATGCCCTCTTGCATATCCTAATGATTGCTTAAGCTAATGATTTATTCTTTTATGATGGGATAATTGCTACATGGGGATGTCTTGACATAGTAGGTGGGAGATGGAAAATGAACCGAATAGGCTTGATCTTGACTATTGGCAAGCTACAAATTTGGTAAGGTAGAGTTTCTTTAGACCGATGCATATATATCCGGTCTCTCTTAGGTGAGTGTAGGTCTCTTTATGATGTGTGTTTCATCAAAACGCACAAGTATGGTCTTCATTTCATCTGTTTATAAGCATGCATTCATATGTTGTTAACATTTTAGAGCCATTCACATGATTAATTTTGCCTTCTTGAACCCTTCACAAAATTGATCCTTAGCTACATATACATAATTGCCTACCTTGTTGAGCTAGTAGCTTTGATTAGTTGTGTTTGGGTGCTCATTTGGGATTTGTTTTATCTTGAAATATCATTGTGAGCTTGGTCTTAATGCTCTTGAAGAAAAAAAAAATGAGAAAAGGAAAAAAAAATGAAAAAGAAAGAATTGAAAAAAATGGAAAATGATG
The DNA here is from genome assembly GCF_048544455.1 of Silene latifolia. Lineage (NCBI taxonomy): Eukaryota > Viridiplantae > Streptophyta > Magnoliopsida > Caryophyllales > Caryophyllaceae > Silene > Silene latifolia. Next base: position 92,569,867 of record NC_133535.1, on the reverse strand, counting down.
AAAAAAAAGGGAAATGAAAAAGCATGAAAGAAAATGAAAAAAGAAGAAGTATGAATTGAAAAGAAAAGAGAAAAAGAGGTTGATGTGAGAAACTCTCATGCATTATTCACATTTTTTGGAGAGTTTACTTATGATTTGTATTGTAATTTGGGATTAGAATTGGGCTCATAAGCATCCTTATATTTGGTTGTTGCTAGCTTGACATTAGCTCCACAATCCATAATTCATTTGTTCCCCTTTTCTTACCCATTACATATTGCCTTCTTCTTACCCATTTGGCTTCTTTTTCATGCTTGCATATGATTGTTTTTGACTTGTAGTTTTTTAATGTTTACCATATTAAATTGCGTGCACATTCTCATGAGTCGAGAATAAGTGAGTGTTTTCATACAAAAATGTCTTTTCACATACAAATGAGTTTGAGTGCATCGTGATAGTCCATTAGTCAAAAGATCATGCAAGAGCTTAAAGGTTCATTCAAAATCTTTCGTGCTACGCCGTCATGTAAATCTCATCCATGTTCTTGCTTTATTCCCTTGCCCATGTTGTTTCGGGTTTTTAAATCATTATGCTTAGCTTGTTTTAGGATATTGCAATTGACGGGATATGGTTTTTTGCTTAGGGACAAGCAAGAGTTTAGCTTGGGGGAGTTTGATAAGTCCATTTTATATAGACTTTGTCTCCTTATTTTAGTTCTAATATATTTGATTTTTTGCACTAACCTTAGTGATTCTATGAGCTATTGTATTCTAGTTGTCTTTGTATTGTTTGTCACATTTTGTAGGAACTTGAGCTTTTAGGAGCTTATTTCTAACAAATTTACAAGATCTAGTATACAAGGCTAAGTGTGAAGCAAATATTGGACCAAACTTGAAGTGTTACATGGATTTGCATGCATAAAGATATGGATTAAAATGAGAAATGCAAAATAAGATCTTATGCAAAGTCAAGCCCAAGATTTGAAGTCCAATTAAGGTGGAAATTTTGGATGCTTAGTGAAGCTTTGGATGCTAATATCACATTTAACCAAGTGAATTAAGATGGAATTAGTGGCTCACTTAGGATTCCTTTGGTAATTAATCAAGCAATTAAGAGAAAATATTTGGGGTTGACCCCTTGTATTTACTCTAAGTTTCACCCCTCATTTTCTATATAAAGGGTGTAGACTTCAACACTTTGACACACCATCTTTCTACACACTTTTACATAGAAATTCTCTCTAAATTTAGTAGTTAGTTTAGGTTATCTCTTAGTTAGTTTAGTTTAGATTTACTTTATGTTATTTACGTTTCCCATTTACATTTCAAGTTTTAAAACAATTTACATTTACAAGTAATTTATATTACAAGTATTGTTCTTCCATTTCCATTTCCATTTCCAACTGCAAGATAATTTCTTATTCATATTTTCATTATGTTTGCCATTTCATTTATCATTAGTTTAATTTACATTTCCAACATGTTAGAGTAGTTGCATTTGTCTAAGGAGTAAGGGAAGCCATACATGATTAAGTAATATATAAATGTCAAAATGAGGATAAGTTAATATTGTCTAATTGTTTCTATCACATGTTTGAGCCACAACGTTTAATCTTTGGTTATTGGCAGTAATCGTAGATTAAGTTTGTTAATTCATTTTATAAGTCGAGAGGCACGGAATCGGATTAGACTAAGCATGTGTAGTAGGACGACCTAGTCATAAACAAGAGTTTCTCTAGGACCCGGTCTATGGTTAACACTAATATCGTAAGGTGGGTGTCTTTAAGCCTAAACATTTACCATAAAATCAACTTCCTAACTTGACATAAGCATTTACGTAATTAGCATGTGTGACCCGACCTCCCTAGACATTTTATTTATTATTGTTTTATCACTTCAACCCAATCAATCAATCGATAATCTACCAAGGTAAAATTCAATCCATAACAACTAATTAACAACTCCCGTCTCTCCGTGGTTCGACCCCTACGTACTACATTAATTTGTAACCTAGGGTATAAATATTATCTTTACATAGGTGTGCGATAGCCTATCTCCTAGGTACCACACATGCCCCATGGGCGTCGTCAACAACAACCGACTCGAACTCCGAGGACGGAGAACCTCAGCCACGAAAGCAGAAGCTCCAGTGTAGCTCTCCCAGGGCCGGGGCACCCACTAAAGAAAGAAGACGGGGGGTCATTCAAATGGTCATCTCTATGCAAAGAAAAGATATAAATGAAAATCAAGATACTTACATTGTCTAAGCTCAGGGCGTTCACGCCCCTCCTGCAGACGTCGTAAGAAGACCGCTGGCTCTTCCGACAACACACGATCTAATCCATGACGACAGGGTACTCCCTCGGTACGTCCGCCACCCTCTTGAGCGCAAAACTGGGAACGTAGGAGTACACCCACGCCTCCAGACAAATAATAGCGATTACAACATGTTCTCTACAAAATGATTTTTCATATTTTCAAAAAATAAATTGAATAAAAATGACAAAATGATCTTTCATAGTTGCACGAAGGGTTCATACCTCCAACAGAAGTCCAGGACCGACAATGGCAGGAGAAGTCCCCTTCTCCATCAACTCCGGACGAACCATGGCCCTCATGTAGAGAGTGAGGACCGCAAAGGTAGGAGTAACCCAATCCCAACGACCTAAGCTACTCAAGTCAGCAAGAAGCGGAAGAAGCTTCGTCGACAGCCTCTCCTCTTATCTCCGAGGTAAATAGAAGATAAGAACCACCAAAACCACAAACGGGCCCTCTCCTCAGCAGTACAAGGTGGTGGAGGCACCGCGCGTTCGTCCATCCTTACCGTCGCCGGGACCCTGCCGCCAAAGTAGTCCCTCACGTAGGAACTCAACACTAAACCAGGAACCTGGGCCGGACTCGCAGCCAAGTTCCAGCCAATCAAACTCCTTGCCTCCGCCTAGTCTACTCTCATGGCCGTCAACGGCCACACCACCGGCTCCTCTCCACACGGCAGACCCGAGATCATGCCGTAGTCCTCCAGAGTGACCCCGATCTCTCCAAAAGGCATATGGAAAGTCGAGGTCGTGTCCTAAAACCGATAAATAAAGGCTCGAATCAGGCAAAGGTTGGCCCAAATCTTCCTTTCCTTGATCTCACTCCAAGCCCGCACCAAGGCACCAAAAGCTCCCTGCTCGATGATGGCCTGATCTTCCTCCGTCAGCTTCCCAAAGGCATCTATCATCGTCGTGTGGCTGGAAAAAGGACCTCATGTTCCCAGCTTCCTGCGTCAATTCAAGAGAAAGTTTTCTTAAGCATATCAAATGACGAGGAATGAATGAACAAGAAAGAAATAAGAGGTGGATGAACAAGGATATGTACAATGAGAAATGAATAAAAGAAATGGCAAATGGAAGACTCACCATACTCCTTGCCGTCCTATACGACAATTGGCTCTCTGCCACCCAAATTAGATGTCTGCCATCCCATTTCTCGGCCCACTCTGGCGCTCCTGCGAGCTGGTGGCCACCTCGTCCCAAGTTGGCCCTCCGTCGGGCCTCCTCCTCCTCTAAGTCCTCCTCCATAACCTAAACGGTGGAAGGCTCAAGCTCAACATTGGTCTTCATGAAGTCTCTCCCCGATGTAGAAGGAACATCCTCTGCAATCGAAGCGATATAAAGCAATATTAGAAGCATTTTCAAACATTTTTGAGCATTTTGATCGTAAGAAATGGCACTTCTGGCCATATTTGGCCACGCTTTGCAAAGTCTAACCATTAGGGTGGTAAGATGGGTCAAGAATAGTTCACGTTCAAGCCTGGTTGCGGGTTTGAGCCAAAATTTCGGCAGTATTTGGCTACAATGTCAATTATGCCATATAAAAGTGTCCAAGAGGCGTTGTCACAAATCAAAAATTCGGTATGATAGCAAATTTACCCACTACTCAAGGGTTCCAGAACACCAAGTTTCATAAAATATGGGCTAGTATAGGGCCATTTTCGAAGGGTTTTACGGTCTAGCAGAGAAACCGTCACATTTCGCCCTCAAATCCTTAATACTCGACGAAAATTCGAAAGGGATATATGGTTGTGTTCCTAACATTGCCAATTACGCATTTCTAATGTCAATTTCATGAGGTAAATTCATTTGAGGCGAAAGCCCCAAATTTTCAAGATATATGGGTATAAAAACCCTAATTTTTCGACTTACAATCAAGCTCAAATGCGAATTAAAGCAAGTGCAAGACACATACCTTGAATAGTATTTTTGGCAAGATTAGATCAAGTTTTCGACGGAATTTGGTTGGGTTTTGATGAAGGAATGAATAAATTGTGTTTTGAAATGAAAATAAAAACACGACTGAAAGTCGGGTTTTTACCCAGACAGGGACGAGCTCGGGAAAGGACCCAGCACTAGCTGCGCCACTTCCAAAGGTCGCAGCTCTTGCTGCGCCTTTTCCTCACCAGGTTTTCCTCAAAATTTGTTAAAATTCGTTATTTGTGGGCCCAGGCTTTATTGCGCCTCTTCCTCAACATATGGCTCCATTTTGGCGTTCACTTCGTCCAGATCAGTATTTTCTTCAATACAACCATGCCATTTTATTTCCCTTCAACGATGCTAATGGCGTGTCGTTGTCGCTACATTTTATTTCCCTTCAACGGCGCTAATGGTGTGTCATTGTCGCTACATTTTATTTTCCTTCAATGACGCTAATGGCGTGTGGTTGTCGATACATTTTATTTTCCTTCAACGACGCTAATGGACTTTAAACGACCCTCCCCGATAGTCGACAGACTCTAAAATGTTCCTAACGACAGGTCCTTGGCTCAAACCCCTTGAGCCGCCTGAGTCGCCATAGTCGTCAGGTTGTAATCTTCGATTGACCTGATGGCTATACTTTGACTTTCGCCTTGTCCAAGCCTCAGTCAAATTGGGGGCTCTGTAGATACCTCATTTATGCACCTCCCGCCAACAACCCAGTGATGATTGGGCCGCATGTTTGATACGCGGAACGATTTTATGACAGTTCGTAAGTTCATCGACAAGTGATATCTCAAACACTCGAGTCAACCTCATGGTCGTCATCTACGCACCGATACGGTCGTTTTGACAGTAATTAGAGTTCATTTGGAGTCCGGGTCAAAAACCGCTTCATTGTCTAAGAAACCGTTTAAATGCCGAGTCGGAATGTCCCGGAGAGTTCTAGAATTCTCTGGATATTTATTCCTAATTTAATTTAATATCTTTAAGGAAATATCTTCCGTATATTGTGTTTCACTGAATAAGGAAGTGTATAACTACCGAAATTCCATAAAAAACGCGGAAATCTTTCTTGCAGAGGAGGAAACCTCCGGGGAAATGACGCAGCAGGTGGTGCGCCTCTTCCAAGAGTCATAGTGGCTGCCGTGCCTCTTCCTCCGCCCTCTTTTCACGCTTTCCAGAATATTTCCGTGATTTGTTTCCGTATCCGTGCCATACCTAAACTCCTTCGTATGTTTAGTATAAATAGAGACCTTTGGTCTCCATATTTGGTACGCGAGTGTCCGCCCTTCTCTTCTTTCTTTGCATTCTAGACCACGCTTGGCTTTCGACACCTACGTGCTTGATCAATCGACCATGTAATCTCAGATCATTCTGAGTCCCAGTCACATTGCATAGACCGACCAATTTGACCAACTCCACTTAATTAATCTAATCAATCTTTTAAATCCTTTAACAAGGGCACTTCTTATTTGCATATTAGAGTCGAGCAATCACTAAACGATAACTTTAGTCAATCTCGTTTCGTCAAACATGTAAGTCTGAGGGTGTAAATCCTATTTTATTTTTATTGTACCTTTTATTTTGTACAATTAATGTAGGGTTTATATCAGAAGCACGTTCAAAACCATCTTAAAAGCCATCTATTAAAACCGTATTTACAAAACAGCAAAGGTTTGACGTCGAGAAGAAACGCAGCAAGAAATGCGCCTCTTCAAGAGTCGCAGATACATCGCGCCTCTTCTTTGAGCCGCCGCTTCCCGCTCTTCTTCTTCTTCCTCGATCTTTTGCAATTTTCCGTTTTTCTTGTTTCTTTCGTTTCTTTTGTTCATTTTAATATATAATCATGTTTTATTAATTCTTTTGAAATTATAACGTTTAATCCCGACTTAAATCCCTTATAATTCAATATTTGCGGGTTTTCATCATCTTATTTCAAACCCGGATTTCAGAGGCTCGATTTGTTCATATCAAGTCTTTGGAATTTGTCTTTTGTACATAGTTTATTTAATTTCAGTTTATCAAATCAATTTCGTTTTCAAGTTCAAAGTTTGTTCCTTTATTAAATCCAACACGAGTTCGTCGTATAGTCATGGAAATCGCTGTAAATTCTCACCTTTGATTCGTTTTATGACGGTTACGGATGTCTGTAATCTCCTAAATCACTTCTACTTGAGTCCCAGTATCAACAATCAAACTTAAATTTACCGACGAACATTAACAATCCGCGATTCTGACTTCACAGCCAGACTCCAACCGAAGAACAGACGCAGGAAGAGCCGCGCCTCTTCTAGAGGACGCGACAGGTGCTGCGCCTGTTCTGGGTTGGCTTCTGTCCTCGAACTCTTTCTTGCTTTGACGTAGCTTCTGATTACGGTTTAAGTCAACTATTAATCGTATTATCACTTCTAAATATGCCGTATTTTCATATCTCAATTATCTTTTATTTTCTTCTTCAAAATACCGTTTTAAGTGTGCTTTTGACGTAGATCAAATAATCATTGTAATTTCAATTATTTTAGTTCTTTATTTCATAATTATTATGTATTATTTATTTACTTGGCTTTCACATGTAATCAATCTAACTTCCAACTTCGACCCAATTGAGTGCTAAATTATTTCTTAACCGACATAGTTTAATTCACATGTTAGGATTAATCTGTGTTTGTGGTATTGCATGCATTTCATTGACGACATATCAAATATGAACAATTTCCTTAATCATTAGTAGAGGCCGCTATCGAGGCGGGCGTGATTAGGTGTTTGATTAGAGAGCTTCCTAATACGTACCCTTACCCCTTACTCTAGTTATCTCTGGACATCCGTGTCCATTGACATCTTCGAGAGTCATTCTAGACATAGAATGCTAAGGATAACGAGTTCTTAGTTTCTATGTCATTACTTTGTGTCTTGACATGGCACGAGGTATTCGAACAGTTTCCATTTTTTTCCACAATAAATTGCTGGCGACTCCACAAATGGAGGCTTATTCAACCTTTCACCGGTTTCAATGCCTCACCGATCGGTAACGGCCTATGACGTGCTTTGACGAACCTAAGGGTCCATGGGAGAAGTGTCGCCGCCTCGAGACTAACGCGCGGGTGCGCGCGGCGCAGGTGGCCCATGTCCACAGGTTGTGGGGAGTAGGGTGTAATACCACAGATTTATGAGCTGTTGGGTACTCTATCGAGTAGGACTTACTCTGTCGAGTAAGTTAGTTTTGCATTCTGGAGTACGTTTTGCCTGATGGGTACTCGATTAAGTAAGGGCAACTCGATCGAGTAGGCGGTACTCGATCGTGTACCTTAGTTACTCGATCGAGTATGACGGGTTTTACGAGTTTTCAGCCGGGTTTGATAGTAAGGCGTGAAGATTTATATAAAGTGTTTTCGTCAGTTTCTTTTCACTTTTACTTTATTTCTAAACCTTTTTACAAAAGAAAACAAACGACGCCAATTTCTCTTCTCTCATTGCTATCAAATCAAAGGGCTAGGGTTGTCGGATTTCGGAGTTCTTTATATCGTTGAGATTGTCGTATTGTGGGCAAGATCTTTGTACCATTTTTATGTCAATTCGTTAATATTGTTTAAACCCTAATTGGGTGAATTGAAGGTTATTGGGATTGTTGATGTTATAGATTGTAATTATATGATTAATTGGTTATAGGAGGTGATTTCGAAGAGGAAGGCTTTTGATCCGCTGCTTGTGATTGTTAACTGGTGATTTCACATAAGGTAGGGTTTCTCTACTTAGTTATTTTATAAATTATTATAAGATGGATGTTGGTTGATTTACATGTGATTATATCGTAATTGGTATTGGCATTATTTTACATTTGATATTGTTATTGGTTGTTGTTGATTGTCTGTGGTTCGCGAGGTGCGCCCTCGGCTGAGTGGAGTCACTTGCGGGAGTGGCTTCACGCCCTTGATTTGTCCCTTGTGGTGCCCGTCACAAGGGGGATGTTGTAACACCCCCTTCTTACCCGGCCAAGGTAATTAGAAAATGTTACCGTCTCTGTTTCACGAAGCAGTGAAATCGGAATTACAATTAAGAAACTTTACTAAATAAATAAAAAATTTAGTTATTACAAAAGTAAACTAATTAATAAATGAAATAAAACTCGCCTATGACCATGTCATCTATCAAATGACTATGTACTCGAGTCCAATTCAAAGTCTGTAGTGCGACCCGAATCCCGATCACGTCAACAAGAAAACATGTACTTAACCTTCTCCCCATATGATCGGAAATATAATATGGATCGACATAGGCCACCCCAGAAATAGGTGACAATTACACAGACACAACAAACGTCAGTTCCAATAAATAAAGTGTGACACGAATCGAGTGTGTGAATACGCAACATGACTATGATATATGAATTACATGATATCAAACAACCACCACCACGGTACTGGGACACGGCCAGACATACCGTAAACCACACTGGTACCAGGACACGCCCAGACATACCAACAACCACAAACAGGTACCGGGACACGCCCAGACGTACCGGGTCTGAAAGCCAACCGGATCTCCTGCCAGACGTCGTGTCTCAACGACACGAGTCCCTCCGTAACTCAAGCCATTAATGTGCACATCCTTCTTGGAGTGGGAAGCTCCAAGAGGCGTCCCAAGCGTGAGACGGTCTCCCAACCGCCTCACGTCTCCTAAACAACATTAACACCCTGTATTTTATAATAATATTTTATTATAAAAGTATTTTATTAAATTAATTATTTCGAAATGTATAAATGTATTTTGGAAATATTTATATTTATCGTCTTCGTTCTCTATTTTATTATTTCACGTTTTGGACTACTTTTGATTGGGTTAAAATGTCCGAGCACAAATTTACTATTTTAATTTAATAACTACTTTTCTATTATAAGGCCTCCTTGCGTTTTAATATGGTCCAATCCGATTTATATTCAGATAATCAATTGTATGAGTTAACGGACGCAAAGCCCATTAGTTAATCATCTTATAAATATAAAACCCTAAGCTAACAACTAGGTTGCTCTCCCTTTCTCTTTTGTGCTTGAAACCCCACGATAGCCCTCTCCCCTCTTTGTCTCTCTTTTGTTCTCTTTTGTTCTCTTTTCTCCCTTTAACTCCATTGTTGTGCATCTTTCCTTCTTCCCAATTCAAAAGAAAATTATATTTTCATAATCCTTGCTCTTACGTCTACATCATATTCATCTCCAAATATTTTTATGAGAAATATTTGTATGGACCTTTTGACCTACCTTTAAGGTCTCTTATTTTAATGGATAAAGAAGAAGAATAGCCTTTCATGGCGTTTTTAAGGGTTTCGATTTGCGCCTTTCTTTAAAGTCAATTTTTGGGACATGGACACGTGTTGGAGACAAGTTTTGATGATCGTGTCTTTCATGGAGGTTTTCTTTATTGCAGTCTTTAATTGCTAAAAAGGTAACTAGGTGTTTACCTCTAATTGTGTTTATGCCAATTGATGTGATTTACAAGATTAAATAATTGACTTGTGTAATTAGAACGTGTTTGATTGTTTATTATCATGTTTAATTGTGTTTGTGTTTTTACGTATGCGTTTTATTGTTTAATTTGCATAACGTATCTTGTATATGCTCCGTTTTGGGTGTTTGGGCGTGCGGCTAGGGTTCCCAATGGAAACCCTAGTAGCGGCATGGTGGTGGTTATGAGAAGACCTAGAGTTATAGCTAAACTAGTATAACCTTGAGATTATGGCTCATTGTTATAGCCGGGTTGGTACAACTCTGAGGTTGTGATAAAGTTATAGGTGAAGCTGTATAAATGTGAGATTATAGCTCAATGTTATAGCTGAGCTACTACAACTTAAGTCACATGTCGATTTTATAGCTAATGCTAATGTAACATTATGCTAATGCAATCAATGTTATAGCTAAAGCTAATATAACATTGGGTTACGAGGTAAGGTTATTGTTAAAGTTATAGCTGAAGTTACTATAACTTTGGTTGTGTTCGGAACTAGCCAAAGGCAGTGGTTATACGCTCTGGTTCCCGAGTGTCGTTCGGTGTTTACACCGAGAGTCTGGCCAGGTCTTAGACATATAGGCAGTGGTTATACGCTATACATAGTACCGATGGAGGCAGTGGTTACACGCTCTGTCAGCTAGAGGTAGTGTTTATACGCTTTGGCAAGTTAGAGGCAGTGGTTATACGCTCTAACGGGCGTTCGCTCTATTCGCTATGCTTTGTTGTTAGCTTTGTGCCTTCTATTGCTGTGGATCCTGTGTCACCGTGTTCGCTATGCTTTAATGCTAGCATTGTGCCTTAAGTTGTTATGGGTCGTGTTCTACTTTGGTTGTAAGGGTAGATGGTCTAGTGGTTGCATATGGTCTAGGTTTGTATTGTCACATCCGTCTAAGATTGTTGAAGTCATGATAAGCTGTATTGGGTTTTCATGAGTATAGATGGTCTCGCATGTTTACTGATTTTACATTTCAATTGTTAATGATTGTTGGTTATATTCAATTGTTGTAAATATGTCTCGGAGAGCATCTAGTTACTCCCGACTGATTGTCGATCCCCATTCTCAGGTTGTTCAGATGATTGCTGTTTTGGATGATATCTTGCTGGGGAAGTACTGTGCGGCGAGATGAGTAATAAATTAGGAGTTTGTTTTCATGTTTTGAGAACCTTTGAATAATGTATTAGTTTGGTTTTGGTTTAGTAGCGAACCGGATTGGTCGGGTGTTTCCGACACCTTGTCCCTTTTATCAGTATTATACTCCGATATTTACTTTATAATACGTATTTAGGTTATATGTCGGTCAAAACTTTTAATCCTTGGTAACCCGAACTTTGCTCTTACCGTACTTTCATCCTTTTGGATCATTTGGTGGCATTGTCCTTGTTTGTGGTGATTTTGAGGTTGATATCCTTGTGGTTTGGGTTTTGGGGCAATAAGTTAGGATTGATGGTAGTTATGGGTGTTCGAGTATGAAAGGAAAGAGCATTTATTATTATGAGTATGTTAACGAAGAAGTTTACTTTGGAAATGGTGCTTGTTAAGACGAAGTCTCACTTGTGATAAGTGGTTGTTAAGTCCTTTGTGATATTTGAGGAAATCTCTATTAATGATAGAGAGTGGATGATATGTGGCATAAGACGTATAATTATGGTTTCATAATTTCACAAGAAGTGAGAGACATAATGAGTAGATTTGTCTTATGGTATTATTTGGGAATGTTGAGACTTGTGCTCTGAATGGTTAGATTATTGGATTTTTGTCTTGTGTTAAGGAAAAATTTACGCGAGTTATTTATGGATCGAGAGTAGAGTAACGGAAATGAACTAAATGTTATTGTGGAGTTTAGATTGAGCACGTTGGGAATTTTGGAGATTATGCTCGTCTTTACTTGGGATATCATATTTGAGGAGTAAGGATCATTAATGACTATTAGTGACTTATGAAAGATTTTATGATTTATCTTTGAAGGAGTTATTTAATGATGGTACCTTTTAAAGGATTGATTGAAAGAGACGAACTGTAATTTATGGACTTGTGAGATATGACTGTTAAAGTGTTCTAGAGTTGATTTAGTGAACAACCATTTTGACAATGATTCTAATGTATAGTTGTGTTCATCTTTTGAGGGTATAGAGATTTCTATGGATTGATTCATTAAGTGTGATTAGATGGTGTTCTTGAGAGTTGAAGGACTTGAGAGTTGATGGTCGTGAGAGTTTATGATCTTGAGAGTTGATAGTGTGAGGAATGCAGTGATTGTAAAAGAAGCAATTATATAGAGATTTATTAGTCCTGAGATATTATGGAGATGTGATGAAAGGATGTTACGAGACGGTGTTACCTTGAGTGATGATTGTAAGAGAATTGTAAGACCTTGGTTATCTGCTTTATTTATTTTATCTTAAGGTATCATCTTCGCGTAGATAAAATTGTTTTTGGAGTCGTCTATCTTTGTCATCCTTGCACGTGTTAACCATACCTCTTCTATTCGAGCCTTTGGACCAAAGGTCTATTTTTATCTTTGTCCTCTGTCCATTTTATCTATCGTTACTCTCTATTTGTTCTTTATTTCAACTCCAGTACTTCTTCTTTGAACATTTATAATTATCCTTTTCACATTGATTTCTCCCTAAGCTTTTATTTCCGAAAGCTATGTGTTCTTTTGCCTTGTGTTATTGCACAAAAATGTTTTGCTTTAACTTGCAAGTTATTTATTCTTTCATGGTAACTTGAAAATGCTTGAAATCTCTTTAGAGCTACTTGTGATCATCTTGTAGTGGAAGCTTGGATCCTTTTGCGAGCGATGTTAGATACTTTGAGTTTGATGTTCGGTTATTTGAGGTTGAGAACTTAGTAACATAATTAAATGCGAGTATGAATTGGGATAACATTTAATGTTTTGGAGGAGTATTAAAGGTCTTTTACTAAGCTAAGAAGGTTTGAGGGTGTTATTATATTGAAGGTATATAGATGTTTGTTTGTTCTATATGAGGTTAAAGATGTTTCATTTAAGGGTATGAGTATTTATTAAAGGACATAGATTTATACAGTCTTGTGGTGGTTTTGTGTTGTTGAGATGGTATTCATGGATAGTAAACTGTAACTACAAATTGAGGTTATAAGTTGGGTGATTATATGAGCACAGGTGATGAGAGTTGTATGGTGTTGTTATTTTTACTAGGCGTTGATTGAATTGCGTTATTCATGGCAAGTGTGATGTGGTACAATAGGTACTAGGTTAACTAAAGGTGTATGGTTACTTGAGTACATAGGAAGGTTATGATCATAAGTGTTCAAAGGAAGTGATTGGGCCTTGCGAGTGTGACTGATGATTTTGTCAAGAGATTGAGGTTGGTTAGGATTTGACAGTTTAGTCAGAGTTTGAGGTTTGAGATTTATGACTTTGGATACTAGATGTATGTCGAGATCTATCGAGGTTTTATATTAAAGGCTTTTGAGCTTAAGAGTTCTGAATGGCAGTCTGCACTATTCACTTTGAGGATATTAATGTAGGCTGGAGTAATTATAATGGCATTCGTGAATGGAAGAGTTTTCTCATTCGAAGGATACTATTGGTTTAGAGATCATCTGTTTGGGGTTTTGGTTAATGTCTGATCTTGTGGTGAATGGTAAACTAAAATTGGAGTATTTGTTATGGTTACTTGGATTTGGAGTAATAGTAACGAGTTCACTTTTTTTTTTAGAGGGCATATATGTTGTTTAATGATGGTTAATGGTAGTTGGATGAGTGTTTGAAATATGAGGACTAGATGTTGGCATAATGATTATTTTGGCTTGCGATGGTTTGGTTCGGAAGTGATTTTTGAGGTGGTAGAGTGTGTGAAGATGTTAATAACATTGATGATTTGGGATATCTTTCTTTGTTTTAAGCGTTGATAAGGATCAGAGTGCGCATCGGTTAGGATTTCGAGATGACTTTTGTTGATGATAACTTGTAATTATTACCTTCTTTGATCTGATCTTTGAAATTCAAGTTTCGAGGACGAAACTTCTTTTTAGGGGGTTGGATTGTAACACCCCGTATTTTATAATAATATTTTATTATAAAAGTATTTTATTAAAATAATTATTTCGAAATGTATTAATGTATTTTGGAAATATTTATATTTATCGTCTTCGTTCTCTATTTTATTATTTCACATTTTGGACTACTTTTGATTGGGTTAAAATGTCCGTGCACAATTATACTATTTTAATTTAATAACTACTTTTCTATTATAAGGCCTCATTGCGTTTTAATATGGTCTAATCCGATTTATAATCAGATAATCAATTGTATGAGTTAACGGACCTAAAGCCCATTAGTTAATCCTCTTATAAATAAAACCCTAAGCTAGCAACTAGGTTGCTCTCCCTTTCTCTTTTGTGCGTGAAACCCCACGACAGCCCTCTCTCCTCTTTTTCTCTCTTTTGTTCTGTTTTCTCCCTTTGACTCAATTGTTGTGCAACTTTCCTTCTTCCCAATTCAAAAGAAAATTATATTTTCACAATCCTTGCTCTTATTTCTACATCATATTCATCTCCAAATATTTTTATGAGAAGTATTTGTATGGACCTTTTGACTTACCTTTAAGATCTTTTATTTTAATGGATAAAGAAGAAGAATAGCCTTTCATGGCGTTTTCAAGGGTTTCAATTTGTGCCTTTCTTTAGTGTCAATTTTTGGGACATGGACACATGTTGGAGACAAGTTTTGATGATCGTGTCTTTCATGGAGGTTTTCTTTATTGCGGTCTTTAATTGATAAAAAGGTAACTAGGTGTTTTCCTTTAATTGTGTTTATGCCAATTGATGTAATTTACATGATTAAATAATTGACTTGTGTAACTAGAACGTGTTTTATTGTTTATTATCATGTTTAATTGTGTTTTTGTGTTTACGTATGCGTTTTATTGTTTAATTTGCATAACGTATCTTGCATATGCTCCGTTTTGGGTGTTTGGGCGTGCGGCTATGGTTCCCAATGGAAACCCTAGTGGCGGCAGATGGTGGTGGTTATGAGAAGACCTAGAGTTATAGCTAAACTAGTATAACCTTGAGATTATGGCTCAATGTTATAGCTGGGTTGGTACAACTCTGAGGTTGTGATAAAGTTATAGGTGAAGCTGTATAACTTTGAGATTATAGCTCAATGTTATAGCTGGGCTACTATAACTTAAGTCACATATCGATGTTTTAGCTAATGCTAATGTAACATTATGCTAATGCAATCAATGTTATAGCTAAAGCTAATATAACATTGGGTTACGAGGTAAGGTTATTGTTAAAGTTATAGCTGAAGTTACTATAACATTGGTTGTTTATGTGATGTTCAGTTGTTATTATATAATGCTATGTTTCATTTGTCTTTGGTTACTCTTATTCATATGATAAGTAGGATGGTCAGTTATACTATCCTATGAGTTGAGTCGTGATGTTGTTCACGTGTGTTGGTACAGTTAGTTATACTGTGCATTTGTTTGTTGGCTGGTTGAATAGGTGACGGTAGTATCATTTATATACTATCAGAATGAACAAGCGCCATCCGTTGATGCGGGATTTATTTTGGTCTGTGTTCAGAACTAGCCGGAGGCAGTGGTTATACGCTCTGGTTCCCGAGTGTCGTTTGGTGTTTGCACCGAGAGTCTGGCCAGGTCTTAGACATATAGGCAGTGGTTATACACTATACATAGTACCGATGGAGGCGGTGGTTATACGCTCCGTCAGCTAGAGGTAGTGGTTATACGCTCTGGCAAGTTAGAGGCTGTGGTTATACGCTCTAACGGGCGTTCGCTCTATTCGCCATGCTTTGTTGCTAGTTTTGTGCCTTCTGTTGCTGTGGATCGTGTGTCACCGTGTTCGCTATGCTTTAATGCTAGCATTGTGCCTTAACTTGTTATGGGTCGTGTGCTACTTTGGTTGTAAGGGTAGATGGTCTACTGGTTGCATATGGTCTAGGTTTGTATTGTCGCATCCGTCTAAGATTGATGAAGTCATGATAAGCTGTATTAGGTTTTTATGAGCATAGATGGTCTCACATGTTTACTGGTTTTACATTTCAATTGTTAATGATTGTTGGTTATATTCAATTGTTGTAAATATGACCGGGAGAGCATCTAGTTACTCCCGACTGATTGTCGACTCCCATTCTCAGGTTGTTCAGATGATTGCTGTTTTGGATGATATCTTGTCGGGGAAGTACTGTGCGGCGAGATGAATAATAAATTAGGAGTTTGTTTTCATGTTTTGAGAACCTTTGAATAATGTATTAGTTTGGTTTTGGTTTAGTAGCAACCGGATTGGTCAGGTGTTTCCGCCACCTTGACCCTTTTATCTGTATTATACTCTGATATTTACTTTATAATACGTTTCTCCTTTGTTTTATAATCCGGGTTGTTACAACAACAAGTAAGCCACCATGTCCTCTGACAAACAAGACAATACAATAAATGCAAGCTACCGTACAACATGCCAATTACCGACTCATTCAATGCAAATAAATGACATATGACTCATTTAACCATTAGACAAATTATTGAAACTGAGTAGGATAAACCTACCTTTTAGCAAATCTTCATAAGCAATCCGAATAAAATAATCTTCCACAAAGACCATCACCTAAATATAATTAATTAAATATAATTAATTACTAACTAATCTAATCTAATTAAATACGAATTAACTAATTAAATAAAACCCGTATTAAAGCTATTTAAAAACCCGACTTATACTCTCCGCCCTTAGCCGACACCAAGCACCACCTTCGTTGCCACCGTGGACCACCACTACCATCCAAGGTGGCCCACGGCCAGCAGCCTGACAGTGGCAGCAACCACCACTCTGACATCCCCACCGTACTCACAGACATGTCACACTCACTCACACCCCTACACCCACCCAAAACCAACCCAACACCACCCCCCTTGACGGCAGCGGCCATCGCTCCTGACCACGGTAGGTCCAGGGGCCACCCATCATGACGTGCAACCCCTAGTCGCTACAATAACACCACGGTAGCAGCAATAACAATGGCGACACAACACAACCCGTACCCCTTCATTTACCCTCGATTTCCGACCACCTCAGCCACCAACTCCACCACGTACGACCACCACTCATATCTCCACACCACCCGTGACAACCTCCACCTAATACCACCCCAAATCAGTCACGGTTTGAGGGTGAAAAACCCATCTTAAGACGGTCGCATAAAACAACAACAAGAAGCAATAAATACTCTGCCAAACCCGTAATTTGGGTGGTCAACGGGGTCAATGGGTGGTTAACGGTGGTCTATGGCGGGTCAAGGTCGAGGCGGGTTAAGTAAAATAATATATAAGCTAGTGAGATGGTCTTACCTTATGAACTCGAGGCGTAGGGATATAATCTCCACTTTCTCTTCCTTTTTCTCTCTTCCTCTCATCTCTCATGTTTGTGGATTTTATGGGATTACAAAAGGATAAGGGTGGGGCAGATAAGGTAGGGTATATATAAGGTGAGGTTGAAGTATATAAGGTGAATATAGTATACGTATATTATACATGTATCGTATTACATATTATTATTATCGTTGCAACTTATTATTATTATTAAATTATAACGTCTCATAAATAACCCGTATAAAATATGACATAATATTATTTATATAATTATAAAATACGGAGTATTACAATCTTCCCCCCTTATAATAAACTTCGTCCCCGAATTTTCACCTCACTCTTCCCTTTCCGATTATTCCCTCAAATCTCATGTGCACTCTCTTCCCAAAGTTCGGTGTTCCACTCTCACTACTTCCTCACAACTCTCAATACTTCCTCACATTCCGTACTTCCTTTTCCTAAACTTTCAAATTGTTACATTCACTCCCCCTAAAAGAGAACTTCATCCCGAAGTTCAATTATCAAACCTCATAGTGTGCTCTCGCACGATCATTACTAAATTCCACAAATGACTATGATCCGAGTTCAGTACTTTCTCTCACTCTCACTCATTGCAATTTCGTAATAAAGCCTCATGTAGTTCTAATTCCATTGATATAATTGTAATACCCATCATTTTAAGGACCTGTTGAGCGTCGTTGACTGACCTTAGACACATGTCTAGACCTTTGGAAGCCTTATGAGTAAACCTTGTGACATAGTATTCCTTTGAGTTTAGGAAGCTCGTTCTAGCGGAGGCTACTCGATCGAGTGGCTTAAGGACTCGATCGAGTAGAGGCCACTCTATCGAGTAAGTCGCGTACTAGATCGAGTAACTGGAGTTCAGCGGTAAAATATAATCATGATATCGTGAAACCAAAATCATTTTCATTTCTTTTCTCCTAAACCTAACTGCCATCACATCTCTATCCTTCACCCATATTCATCCTTTTGGAGCTTTTGTGAGTTGAGACACCATGGGGATGGTAAGCATGAGTCGGTTAGCGGTCTTACCGCCGGAACGCTAAGTATAGGTACGTTGTCACCACCATCATCGTCTTCCTTAGTTCTGTTTATGGTTGTGGTAGTAGTAATAGATTGTCAAACTGTTTGTAACAGGTGGTTGTGGTGGTTGCTTGTCGTCTTATGGTCATATGCGGTATTGCTGCGGATTGCTAGAGGTGGGTTTTCCTACTCAGTACTGTTGGTTGATTAGTATGTTGTTGGTAATGTCTAACTGTCTTTGGTATTGTGATTGGTAGTGTGGATTGATTGTAGTTGGTGGTTTTGTGTTTGTGTCTGGTTCACGAGGTGCGTCCTCGGCTGAGTGGGGTCACTTGCGGGAGTGGCTTCACGTCCTTGATTCGCCTTTTGTGGAACCCGCCACAAAAGGGGTTGTGCACATTAAGGGACTTGGGTTTTTGCTCGGGATTGATGAGCGGGGATTTGGTGGGTACGCCTGCAGTCCCCCACTGGCGGCGAGGATTACTGGTTGCGGTTGGTAATTTGGCAGGACTAGAGCTTCGGGCAGTCAAAGTAGTGTTGGTGATTGGAGGAGGTGTTGGGTGTATGTTTGTTGTACCTAATCTTTGTGTGTTCCTTCAGTTACTGACCTTTGTGGAGTGTTGTTTGTATTTTCTTCTTGTGTTGTGTGTGCCATGATCCATTATGGTGAGCAGTCGATCTTAGTAGGTTGATGCATGGATCTTAGCTGGATGCTTGGAGGGACGAGTCTACCACGAGTCATGGTAGAGATAGTTTCACGTAGTTGATAGATGTCACCAGTTGTACTTTTTATTTTGTTGATAACTTGTAAAATAACTTAATTGTTCTTTTATTGGCGTTTGATGTTTACTATTCCTCGGGCAACCGAGATGGTAACGCCCTTATCTGCTGGGGAAGGTCTTGTTAAGGCTCATTGGTTGATGGGGTTGTTACAAAGTGGTATCTGAGCGACGATTTTGGAACTTGTAACCAATGAGCCTAATGAACGTAGTGAGTCTAATAAAATGAACCCGGTGTATGTATGTTGGGAGCCCCGACAATTGCGTGATTTTGGGTGGGAAGGCGCCCTCATTCCAAAAGCCTGGCCCCAATATGCTTAAGCCAGCCACGTCGAATGAGAATATTGAGTCGGGAATTATGCGTGTATAGTTGTGTGTGGTATATAGAGTGGATAAAGCTGTGTTTGACTATGAGGTAATGTCTTGTATGGGCAAGTGATAGTGTAAGAATGTGTAAGTGTTGTGTAGCTGAGAATGTGTATATGTGTAATACTACGGTTTTCTATGTCTATGGATACTTTATCGAGTGGGGCTTACTCGGTCGAGTAAGTATGTTTTTATACGAAATATTAGGATACCTGATGGGTACTCGATCGAGTATGTGTGACACTCGATCGAGTAAGGGGCACTCGATCGAGTAAGTCACTTACTCGATCGAGTAAGTTGGTTATACGGGCTGTTTTAGCCAGGTTTTGTTAATAACGCGTGATAAATATTTAAGGGTCTCGTCATCTTTCTTAATCACTTTTCACTTTTCTAAGAACCTTTCAAAGAGAGAAAAGAGTAAGTTGCTTCATTCTTCGTGTTGTTAACAAATCCCAAAGGCTAGGGTTGTCGGATCGTCGTGTTCTTTACACCGTTGAGATCGTCGTGTCAAGGGTAAGATTCTTGTATAATTTTTATTATGTTTCGTTGAGTTTGTCTAAAGCCCTAATTGGGTAGATTAGGGGTCCGGGAGTATAATGTTGTTTAGAGGATGATTGTATGATTATATGTGGTTATAGGAGGAGGCTTCGTAGAGGAGTATTATTGATTAGCTGCTTGTGACAGTCTTGTGGTTGCGTATTTCAGGTAGGGTTTCCTAGTCAGTTATTGGTTACATATATGTTGGTTGATTGTTTGTTGGTGGTTGTTGATTAATAACATTTGTCTATATCGTATTGGAATTGGTGACTGTGATTTTGTAGTTGGTTGTGATCGTTTGTCTGTGGTTCTCGAGGTGCGTCCTCGGCTGAGTGGAGTCACTTGCGGGAGTGGCTTCACGCCCTTGATTCGCCCTCTGTGGAACCCGCCACACAGGGGATGTGCACATTAAGGAACATGGGTTGTCGCTCGGATGAGGTGAGCGGGGCTTAGGTGGGAACGGCTGCGGTCCCCCATTGGCGGTGTGGAATACTTGTTGAGATGGGTATCCTTACTACACTTTAGTGTGTAGTCAGGTGTGTGGAGTTATGATGGAGATTGGGTGATTGTTGTATTGTTTCTGTTGTATTGTTTTTGTGTAATCAGTAACTGACCCCGTTTAAATGTTTTGAAAACTGTGGGGATCCATTCGGGGGTGGTGAGCAGTTATTGAACAGGTATGAGATGGACGCGCATGGATAGCTGGGTTGAGTCATCACGAGATGTCTAGACGTCTTCCGCTGTGTCGTTAAACATTTATTTATTTAGTTGGTTTGACAGTTTTGGGAAACAGTTGTATTTTCTTTAACAGTTTTGGTTTTGGACATGTATCGTTTTAAATTTACTTAATAAAGTATGTTTCTTTATTGTCTATTTGATATACATTGCCTCGGGTAACCGAGATGGTAGCATTCACATTCATTGGGTGGTCCTGGTAAGGCACTTAGTGTATGGGGGTGTGACAATATGGATGTTAAGGAATGGTGGATGTGTTGAAATTTGCATAAGAGTATCTGATATTGTGACAGTGGTAAGAATTGTAAATCTCCATATGTGCTTTAGCTAGTATTAAATGTCATGTGATGCTGTGGAATTTGACAGGTAAATGATTTTGTATACTCTGTGAATAAGTGTAGCAATGTGAATCGTAATTTGTGATTTTCGGATTGTTGTGATGTGTCTAGCAATAGAGCAAGTATAGGTAGTAAGTAATAGTTGATTTGCCGAATGGAGTGTTTAATATATTATAATCACATGTTGAACGATCAAACCCGGATATGCGAAAATAAAAGTAGAATAATGTTGTTGTTATAATGTACAGGTGAGTTGAAGTATGTCATAGCTGGATTAATTTGTAAAATGTTGGTAGATGATGGAATAATATGCGTAGTGTTCGGTTAAGGTGATTGTGTTACATATGAGTTAGTGCTAATGGATAGTAATTGGATGGACATAATCAGTGACGAGTTCCAAGTATACCTTGGACTCAGAACGAGTTGTTGTTTTGTAGGAACCATTAACCGAATTGGTAACCTTTGACCTTGTTCCTAGTCTTATTCAACCGAGTACGAGTGCCTACACGACCGAGTAGACCTTACTCGATCTAGTAGTTGGGTTATTGGATCGAAATCGTTCGATCTGCCAGCGAAAACTCGATCGAGAAACTCCAACTAAATCGAGTAGAGGCCACTCGATCGAGTTGTGCTACAGTACCCGTATTATAACGGGATTCATATACCTTATTTCATTCATTCTCTTCTATTTCTCTTCTTACTCCAAACCCCAACTCTTCTTAATACCCCTCTTCTCTCAA
This sequence comes from Silene latifolia, assembly GCF_048544455.1. Classification (NCBI taxonomy): domain Eukaryota; kingdom Viridiplantae; phylum Streptophyta; class Magnoliopsida; order Caryophyllales; family Caryophyllaceae; genus Silene; species Silene latifolia. Next base: position 92,548,236 of record NC_133535.1, on the reverse strand, counting down.
ATTTTTGGTAGTTTGTGATTGAAATCTCATTGAAATCTTCTTGCTAATTCATTCTACCAATTTGCAATTCATTCAAGGTAAGATTACTACTCTCTTTCTTTGTTTTTAATCAATTAGTAGTATGTAAAAGTGTTATTTTTTTTTTCGAAAAGTTGATTTGTACCCATGGATTTTGGATTTTAATTGTTGTATTTTGGTAATAAGCACTTAGAATCTTTGTTGTTGATGCTAGAAATTGAAAAGGCAAATTGATTTGTGAGTATATTTGGGCCGAAATTTCTAGGGTTTGTCTTACAAATTTTATTTTTGTTCATCTTTTTTACACTAAAGAAGGAAAATAGACTAATAGATGTTATTGGTATCATGTTTGGTGTTAATTTTAGCTATTTTACTCTAGAATTTCGTCTTAAAACCCCGTCTTAAAACTCCGTCTTAAAAGTGCCCCAATCGGAATTTTTGCCCAAATTTTTGTGACAATAATTTTTTTGTGAAGCTATTTTTGAGGGATTAAGATCCCAACATTCCTAGTAATGGTTAAAACTTAGGAGGCGTTTGGTTTCGGAAAGGGAAAGGGAATGTAATAAACAAAGGGAAATAAGGGGTAAGGAATCAAGTTTCCTTTCATTAAAAACATTGTTTGGTTTGACACTCAGAAGAAAACTTCAATCCATCTGAACATCACCCACTAGGCCACTACCACCAATCCCACCACAAAACTACCAATACAACCCACACTACCGTGGTCTTCCTTCCCCACCGTTGAAAATCGCCACAGCCACCAATGAAACACCCTCCCGCAACCCCCGAAATCCCTTCCTCACCCCCTAAAACACCGGTTAGAAATCGAATCTGAGTTGTGGTGGCTATGGGTGGGGCGCCGACAATATGAAGGCTGATACCAGGATGGATGGTGATGAGGGATGTTCTGTGCACAAGTTCGGTCAGTAGAACGTTTCAAAGCCGATAAGTGATGGGGACGGAGGGGTAGTCGGCTCCGGCGGTGGCCCGCCGGCGTATATGGTGGTAGACGGGCAGCGACGTTGTGCTTTATGTGGTGGCATCAGGTGTCAGAGTGGGGTGTTGACAAACTTACAATGATGGTTGTGGATATGTGAGGGTGGTGATTCCGATGAATGAGGGAAAGAGAATGGGTTACCCTAGGGGGGTGGGGGTAAGGATGTAAAGAGACTAAGAGGTAAGGAGAAGGGTAAGGGAATGATTGATTTGCTTAAACAAACATGAACAAAGGGTTTGAATGACTTGTATTCCCTTTCCCTTTCCCTACAACCCCATACCAAACCCCCCATTAGTGTTTTGGAACTATGAACCCGTCTTTTGTAAAGTATGAGAGTAAAGTGAATTGGGATTTTTGGTTGTCTTATAAAGTTTACTTTAAGCTGTTCCTTCCAATCCATGAGTACTTTGAAAAGTTCTTTTGATCAAGTTAGAATCCGTTTTATGTCGCTAAAACATGTTGTAACAGATGCCAAGAGCCGCCGCTGCCACTCGTCAAAGCAAGAGGTCGAGGGCCAATGAGCCTGAGGTGGGAGAAGGGAGTCAGGGACCTACTGTCCCGCCAGTTTCTGAGTATCCTACCGTTGTCTTTGCTGATTTTAAGAAAAGAGATGCCTTTGTTGAGTTAATGAAACGTCGTATGAAACCCACTAGGTGCATCAACACGACAATCCTTGATGATCTGAAAATAGAGGTGGATGTGAGGCATATCTTTGAGACCTTGGGTTTGACGGGGTTATATCGTCTTAGGAAGCACTCTTACCCTTTCTTGACCTTGGAGTTTATGAGCTCCTTCTCTTATGATGCGGTAGAAAAGACCGTAGAGTTCCGTCTTATGAACACCAGCTTTCTCTTGTCCATGGACTAGTTTGCTTCTCACTTTGGACTTGCACGACCTGAGAAGGGATCTCTTAGAGATATCCCGACTGAGTGTGGGGCTAGAAGTTACATGCCCTGTTTCACTGGTAAGCCGGCCTGCTCCTACTTTGAGTAACATGTTGATTAATGATGTTCAACATGTTACTTTGAAGATCTTCCTCCGAGCTTTCACCTGTTTGCTTTATGGTAGAAAGGATGTGAGTAAGTTAAACTCGCATTAGGTTATGTTGTTGGTCACCTACCTAAACCCACCCGAGCCCAGAGAGTCTCTTTTAGTGCCCTGGCCATCGTTTGTGCTAGCTTGGCCTTGATGGCCACCTTTTCAACCCGGTACTTGAGTTGTGGTGCCATTGCCACTCGGTTAGCTGAGAGGTTGACTACCTTTGAGGCCTCTTCGGCTCTTAGACCTATGGTCCAAGTTGTGCCCACCTTGGATAGAGCTTATTTTATCGACCATAAATAGTTAAGGATCTTGAAGGGTGGAGGGTTAGCTTGGAGGGTGTGGGGCATGAGTTGGATGAGACTACCCGACCCAAAGCATCTTCCTGTGATTGAGCCTTTGACCGCGGTTGTGGTTGCATCGGACTCTGATGGCGATGAGGCCGCCCCTACCCGATAGTACTACTTGATAGATGATGGCCTTTTGGAGGTGATGCCGGAGCCGACTAAGGGAGACCAGGCTAAAACTGAGGACCAGGTACCTAGGGTGGGGAGAGGTCCTAGACGAGTGAGATAGAGGGTTGGTGAGACTCAGCCTATGCAGCCCACGCCTCCACAGTATCGGTATCCCAGCTACCCTTCTTCCTTTAGTTCCGCGATGCAGGTGAGTAAGCTCACAAAGAGGGTATCCAACACTTTAACGCTCCGGAACCTTCATGAGATGGCATATGTGCAGGCATTGGGACCAATCTAGCCTAACAATTTTGGTGGAGAGGTGTCGGGGATGATAATGGAGTCTTCCACTCTTATGGGTTAGATTCGGCTACATGGGGGGAGCCTAGGATTTATCCTTTCGGTTGTCTGGCGCCATGGCGAGTAGGAGGAGACCCAGGTATAGGAGCTACCACAGGAGGAGGCACAGATGGAGCCGGCACGTCCCATGGAGGAGAGTAGATGAGGAGATGGTAGAGGATCGAGGAAGCGACCTCGAATGATGCTTCTTCTTGTTGTTGTCTAGTAGACTTGTGACATTTGTTTTATTTCGTTTCTTCATACATTCGATTTGTTTTGGTTTGTAACTGTTTATAAGGCCGTACTTTGTCGGATTGTTTGGACTAGTAGTGTAGGTAAGTGATGCCGGGGTGAAACCCCGGAGTTTGGCTATGATTCCTCTACTGGTGTTGACGTAGGAATGGTGATCTGCCCAGTGGATACTCGATCGAGTGCCCCCTACTCGATCGAGTACCTTCTGGGTGTGACCTAGGCAGTGTACTGATCTCTCGGTACTCGATCGTGTACGCCTTACTCGATCGAGTAGCCTAGCCCGGACTTGATCGAGTGCCTTTAGCTCGATCGAGTAGCCCATGTTAACCCTATACCCCGTTCGTTCGACCTTTATGAAATAAGTTGGATACTCATAGTTTGTGCCGTGTTTAATAATTATGTTTCTCTATATTTCGTATTACATCGGTGTACTCAAGGGTCTCAGGGTACGCTGGGGGCTCAACGCCCGCTTCCTCAACCTCCTGCAAAATCCAAATGGTTTCTTAGTCGATGATCATTCATCATTTTTCATCAAATCAACTCGTAAAGGAAGAATGAAGCACTTACCACGACCAGCCAGTACGCCAGCCTCCGGCGAGTGAACGCAGAGTAATCCTCGCCAGGAAGAAGAAGAGCGTCGCCACCGACGTCTGCTAGGTCAGCCTCCCTCTTAGCCTCGGAAGGTTCCCTAAGCATTGTCCGAGGAGGATCGATGGGAACCGTGAAGACATCACGAGAGCACTGGCGAGTCAAACGCTCTCCCAAGTACCACACTAGACCCATCGACGTCCTCAGCAGCAAACGACTCGAGCTCCTAGGTTGAAGAACCTCAGCCACAAAAGGAGGAGCGCCTGCATAGTCCACCCAAGGCCTGGGCACCTACTAAGACAAGCAAACAAGAGGTCATTCCTATGATCGCTTTAAAAGAGTGATGAATAAATAAAAGAAAAGTGATTAAAAGATACTCACGTCACTGAGTTTCAGGGTGTTCACGTCCCATCGACAGACATCGTAAGAAGAGCGCTGGATCTTCCTACGACACATCACCCAATCCCTCACAACGGGATAAGCTCTCGCCCTCGGCTCCATCCTCTTGGGCGCGAAGCTCGGAAAGTAGGAGTACACCCACGCCTGCAAAACAAGATAATCAGTGACGATCTTTCGCAATTCGATAAAAAAGAAAAGAAATGATCTTTCATGATACAAAATGAAGGTTCATACCTCCAACAGCAGTCCAGGGCCAACAGTAGCAGGAGAAGTCCTCTTCTCCATCAGCTCGGGATGAACCATGGCCCTCATGTAGCGAGTGAGGACCGCAAAGCCAGGACTGACCCAGTCGCAATGACCTAGGCCACTCAAGTCAGAAAGGAAGGGAAGAAGCTTCGTAGACAGCCTCTCCCCCTTGTCTCCAAGGTAGAGTGAAGACAAGAACCACCAGAGTCACAGACGAGCTCTCTACTCCGCAGTGCAAGGAGGAGGAGCCTCCTCCCTCCCGTCAATCGTCACCACCATCGGGATCCGGCCAGCAAAGTAATCCCTGACGTAGGAGCTCGGCACTAACCCGGGAACCGCAACTGCCTTCGCTGCTAGGTTCGAACCAGTCAGCCTCCTGGCTTCAGCCGAGTCCACCCTCATGGCCGTCGACGACCACACCACAGCCCCCGCTCCACACGGCAAACTGGAAATCATGCCGTAGTCCACTAACGTGACCCCGACCTCACCGAAAGGCATGTGAAAGGTCGAGGTCGTGTCCCAAAACCGATCAAGAAAGGCTCGAATCAGGCTAAGGTTAGCCCGAAGCTTCCTCTCCTTAATCTCCCTCCACGCTCGTACCAAGGCTCTGAAAGCTCCAAGCTCGATGATGGCCTGCTCCTCCGCCGACAGTGTCCTATAAGCCTCCATCATCGTCATGTAGCTAGAAAAGGACCTTATGTTCCCGGCCTCCTAATTTGATTCAACGCAAAGCTATATTTAGCTCGAGTAAAAGAGAAATGAAATGACAAATGAATGAGTAAAGAAAGATGATGAGAGAATGATGAATTTGAGATTTACCAAACTCTTCACCGTCTTATACGACAGGTGACTCTCCGCTGCCCAGATGAAATGTCGGCTATCCCATCTCTTAGCCTACTCAGGTGCTCCTGTCAGCTGACGACCACCTCGTCCGACGTTGGCCCGCCTCGGGGCCTCCTCCTCAGGAACCTCCTCCTCGGCGACCTCCTCCTTGGCAGCCACCGCAGCAAAAGCCTCCTCTAACGCCTCATCAAACGTAAAAGAAGGGTCGAAACCAGTATCCACGTCCATGGGAGCCCTCCCTGATGTAGAAGCCTCGTCACCTGCAAAATTAAATTGAATTAGGCCGCGTCAAGTGACGGCGAGCCTTAGTCAAGGTATTTCTCAAGCTTTCAAGCTCCGAAATCGCTCTTTTCTCGCTATCTTTGGCCATTTCTTCCGAAACCCGACCGCTCATGTGGTAATATGGGTCAAGTCAAGTCTAAGTTCAAGCCTGAGCCTGGGTTAAGTCGAAATTTCGGCAGCATTTCGTTATAACGGCGATTATGCCCTAGAAAAGTGTCCTGAAAAAGCTGTCGCAAATCAAAAATCCGAGATGATAAGATGTTTACCTATAACGGCCATTATGCCCTAGAAAAGTTTCCTGAAAAAGCTGTCGCAATTCTAAGGCTATTTTCGAAGCAATTTACGACACAGCGGTGAAACCGTCACAATTTTACTCAAATGCTCAATACTCGATGAAAATTCGAAAAGCACACATGGTTATGTTCCTCATACTACCAATTATCCATTTCTAAGGTCAATTTTACAAGGAAAATTCATTTGGGGGAAAGCCCCAAATTTTCGACAATTAGGGTTAAAAACCCTAAATTTGTCGACTCAAATTAAGCAAATACGGATGATTAATGCAAGAATAAGACACATACCTCGATTAGTCATGGCAAATGCAAGCTTTTGATCAAATTTTGATGGAAAATTGTTGGAATTTGAGAGAGTTTTGAAGAAATTTGTGTTTTGTTATTATGAAATTAACACGGTTCTGTCGAGTTTTTACTCGGACAGGGACGAACCTAGGAAAAGACCCAGCAGGTGCTGCGCCTCTTCCAAGAGTCGCAGCTCTTGCTGCGCCTCTTCCTCAGCTTCCCTCCAATTCGATTTTCAAAAGTTCGTTACAAGTTCGTTATTCGTGGGCCCATCTTTGGCGCGCCTCTTCTTCAACATCATATATCGTATATTTGGTCCGTTTGATGTTTATTCTTCATTTGGACTCGTATTTTCGAGCAGACTCTGAATTGTCGAAGTACTTTATCAAGACTTCGCTTGCAACAATGAGCGAATTTTCTCTGACAGGTGTTTTGACACACATCAATTATCTTCCCCCAGCGAGAGTTCATGACAGCCGATTGTTCCTCTCGAGACATGGAGTTCAACCTCAACCTCATAGTTTTTGCCGGAGTTTGCTTGAGACTGATGCGAGCGGATTTCCCCCAGCAGTTTCTACCGACGTCCTGCTGTTCTCTACATTCGTTTATTTCAGATGAGTTCTTCAGTAACCTTCAGAGTACCTGTGACCCTCCTGCCTTCCGACATCAAGTTATCTTCAGACCAAAGAGTTTTGCCGGAGCGCTTTCAGTCCCGTTTCACCCGAAAGTCTCAGGTATGATCTGTTCTTATGGCTGGCGAGCCTCCTTACGTAGTCTAATGGACTTTAAACGACCCTCCCCGATAGTCGACAGACTCTAAAATGTTCCCGACGACAGGTCTTTGGCTCAGACCCCTTCAGCCGCCTCGCGTCACCATAGTCTTCAGGTTATAATCTTCGATTGACCTAAGGGCTATACTTTGACATTCGCCTTGTGCAAGCCTCAGTCAAAGTGGGGGCTCTGTAGATACCTCATTTCTGCACCTCCCGCAACCCACCCGGTGATGATTGGGCCGCATGTTTGGTACACGGAACGATTTATGACAATTCGTAAGTTTATCATCAAGTGATAGCTAAAATACTTGTGTCTACCCTTTGGTCGTTATCTATGCGCCGTTACGGTCGTTTTGACAATAATTAGAGTTCATTTGGAGTCCGGGTCGAAAATCGTCTTCATTTTCTAATAATCGTTTAAAATATCGAGTCAGAATATTCTGGAATATTCCGGATATTTCTATTCCATATTTCAATCTTTTAATTTTTTGGTAAAATATATCCCGAAATTATATTTCAAATAATAAGGAAGTTGAGATCTGGGGAAAGGACGCAGCACCTGCAGCGCCTCTTCCAAGAGCCGCAGTGGCTGCTGCGCCTCTTCCCCAGCTCCTTTCTGCGTATTTTAAGATCTTTTCGAGATTTATTTCCAAAGTTTTACCGAAACCTTAATTCCTCCGTGTGATTAGTATAAATAGGGACTTTCGTTCCTCATAATTCTCACGCGAGTGTCCTCCCTTCTCTTCTCCCTTTGCATTCTAAGACCGTGGTCCTTGCTAATTGGCGTCTACGTGCTTGAACTTTCGACCACGTAAGCTCGGATCCTTCTGAGTACCAGCCTCGTTTTGCATGACCGACCAATTTGACCAACTCCACTCAATCAACTTAATCAATTTAGTTTAAAATCCTCTTACGAGGGCACTTTCGTCGTACATTCGAGTCGAGAAATCACTAATCGTTAACTTAGTCAATCTCGTTTCGTCAAACATGTAAGTCTGAGGGTGTAAATCTCATCTTTTATTATCGTATTTTATTTTTGTACTAATTATTGTAAGATTTACGTCGAAAGCATATTTAAAACCGATTTATAAAACCTTTCATTCAAACCTTTTTACGGATTAACGGAAGACAGATGTCGAGAAGAAATGCTGCAACTGCTGCGCCTCTTCAAAGAGCCGCAGCATCTGCTGCGCCTCTTCCTGAGGCTGCCGCAGTTCCTGCTTTTCTTCTTCTTCCTTCGTCCTCTGTCAATTCGTCTATTTTACTTCGTCTTTTCTTGTTTTCTTCTTATTTCGTTAGTATAATAATTTTAATACGTAATTCATAATAATTCACCACTTTTAATCCAACTTAAGTCCCAAGTAATTAATATTTGCGGGTTTTCGTCACTAAAATCTAATCCGGGTTTTAGAGATCGATTTGTTCATATCAAGTCTCTGAAATTCACTTTTTGTATATTTTTCATCTGTTTATCGTCATCATCATCATTAGTTTGACATTAATAAACCTAATTAATTTTTTTTAATAAACTTAATTTGTAACTAATTCATAATTAGTTTTGTAATTAGTCTTTAATTCGTTCTAATTAGCTCGAGTCCTTTTTTATCGCTTTTATGACCAAATTCATATGTAAATAATCTGTTAAATCACTTTCACTTGAGTTGAATATCAATAACCGATCATTAAAATCACCAACGAACATTAATGATATGCAATTCCGGCTTCACAGCCAGAACTCACTTCAGGAACAAACGCAGTGACCACTGCGCCTCTTCCAAAGGACGCAGCTCTGCTGCGCCTGTTCCGGGTTAAGTTCTGCCTCTGAACTTCCGTCGTTGCTTTGACCTAGTTTGTTAGTTTACGTATTATCACCATTAATCTGTTCTTTGATTTGTTTTCTCTTTTCTTTTCTCAAATCATCTGTTTTAAATGTATTTTCGACGTAGATCAATCAAGCCAATGTAATTATTGTAATTTTAATTATTGTATTTTATTGTATCTTTATTATCATATTGCTTGTTCTCACATGTAATCAACCTTAAATCCCTACTTCGACCTAATTATATGCTAAATTACATGCTCACCAACTTAGTTAATTCTCACATGCTAGAATTAAAATATTGGATGTTGCATTGCATGCATATAATCGACAACATATCAAGTATAGATGATTTTCCCTAATCATTAGTAGAGGACGCTATCGAGGCGGGCGGGATTAGGTGTTCAGTAAAAGGACTTCCTAATACGTACCCTTACCCCTTACTCCAGATCTCTGTGAACATCTGTGTTCATTGGCATCCACGAGAGTCATTCTAGACATAGAATGCTAAGGGTAATGAGTTCTTAGTGTTTATGTCATTACTTTGTGTCTTGGCATGACACGAGGTATTCGAACGGTTCCAATTTTCCATAAAAATTGGTGGCGACTACACAAATGCAAACGCTTGTTCCCAAGCGCCCCCGTGGCCCATGTCCACACTAGCTAGCCCAATATGTTATGTGTATGCGTGAGATCTTGAATGCCCTTCTTTCTTGTTTCCTTGGCTATTTATAGGGTAAGAACCCTAGATATGTCCTACTCCGTTTATGGTAAGCAATATTTGTCTTATCATAACTCTTTCCATAAACGGATCCTGCGCCCTATTCTCCCTGATCTCCCTGGATTCTCCCTGAAATCTTCCTGACAACTTTTAAGCATGCGGGCTTCCTTCATCAGCGGGCTTCCCAATTGTTGTGTGCTTCTCGGCCCAACTTGTTAGATAGACCTACTAGGGCTGATTCCATATTAGGCCAATAAGCGGATTTTGGCCCAAAAAAGTATAGTACTCTATATTCCCTTATATTCTTAACGAAGTCAGTTAAAAAGGTAGCATGTTTTTTTATTTGATCTTTTAAAGTGAGAATGTTTCTTGAATATCTATGTGATTTTATCTATCATACTTATCTCATTTTTTTTTTCATTTGATTAAACGGTTAAAAGAAAATGAGTGAAAAATATTTTAATTATCAAATATAATTAACTATCTCTAAACTTACAATTATGGTTAATACTACCTATTATTTCTATAATAATCATCATTTTAATAAAGTTGTAAACTAAGGAAGTATCATATTTAGTGTTGAGCAAAAAGCGATATCACTCGTAATAATAAATACATAATTCAACAGGGAAAAAAATTAAATAATTAGGTATAGAAGTCCCGTGATTTTTCACGGGAAATTAAACTAGTTTATTATTATTACTTTTGTTGATTTCAATATTTATGTATACATTTTATAACATAAATTTATACTGAGGCGGATACATTAATGAATATGATATATTTGTACCTCAGCTTATATGAATTAATTGTATACATTTTTACATTGTATATTTATACTGAGACTTATACGATATTAATTACACATTTAGTCTATTTATCTTTGTAATTTTTTTTGTATCATTATTTTCGCTGATTATTTTTTATATGTATTTTTCTTTTTAATTTCTTATAGAATATATTTGCATTATGTATTTCTATGACATAATTATTTACGGTAATTATTTTTTTCTTATTCAAGCTTTTTAATTTTTTTGATAAATTGTTTCCCATTTTATAAGGCACTTTATTTACGTTATATATTTTTTTTGTACCATAAACTAATAAAATAATACGATGTACTGTATAAAGTAAATAAACAAAATAAAAAAAATGTTAGTTGTACAGCTATTCTTATTTAAAATACTTAACTTTTTTTTTACATAAAATAATTTATACACTATGCCAAATCTGGCCATCAATAACGAGCCTATCACAACGGTTTAATGCATATAATGTAACACCCCGTATTTTAATAAGTTGGATAAAATTCTTTTAATTGCTACTTTATATTTAATTTCGTTGGTTAACAATTTATATATTTATTTTCTCAGCTAATTAATTAATTTCATTATAATTCGTTACGTTAAATTTAATAATCATTAATAAGTTTATTTAAAGTTAGTTCGAATTTATTGAAGTTAGTTCGGGTTTATTTATTTAATAATTTCCGTTTCTTTACGAGTCCTTATGAAAGTTGTTTTAAGTAAACCCGAGATGGATTTTGGGAACAAAACCGTCCAATTAGCTATTTTGAGCTTATTTCACTAAATTAGCAATTTTTATTAATATCCGTTAGTTTTGTAAAAAAATCGCTAATAATTCCGATTCAAGCTGATATCGTATTATTTCCGTTAACTAGCCGAGTTTATTTTATTTTCACTCATTAAATTTATTTATTATTAATTCCGTTTTATTACTGAAACTTTTACTAAAAACCGATTTTTATTAACTCGAGACGGTTTTAAAAACGAACGAAATTACTTAAACGTACGTATAATTAATAGCAGGCAAGCAAGCTCGTCATTTATTATTAATATTATTACTAACTACCCGTCCCCACCCCCTTCTTTTCCCCTTCCCTTTTTGCGTAATTCAACAGCCAACAACATCAGTCCGTCATTTTCCGATCATTCAAACCCCAGATCCCGCCTCCATTCTCAACCAAATTCGATAATTTTTGTACCATTCTCTTCCCCTTTCCTTCCTCCTCCTTTTAAGGTAAGAAAGTCTCCTTTTTGTAGTGGTTTCGTCTTTCGCCGTCTTATAAAAGTGTCGTCTTTTAGCTTCTTTATTCCGTTTTCTTGCCCTTTTATGAAGGATTCGAAGACCCGGGGTGAGGCTCGTGCCTTGTGGACCATTTATTCGTAGAATAAGGGGCGTTTAAGGTAACACGATTCTACCGATCCTAATATTATTACTATTGTTCGAGGTTGTGTGTTTTTGTGTTAATTCAGTCTTGTTAATTAATTAACTGTTGCTTTTGATTGTGGTTTGTTATTAAATTGTTGTTAATAAGAGTAATAATAGTAATAATTATTCCGTCGTAGTTTGTGAGATGGGTTAATTTATCGAGGGTTTGCGGTTGATGGTATGCGTAAAGGAAAACTTGATTTGGCAGAGTGTGATTTTGAAAGATAAAACCGTATTAAGTGCATGGGGATGTGCTAGCTTGGAAGTTTTGCTACATAACTACTTTATGAGGATGATTAGGTAATTATAAAAAGAGTGTGTGCATAACAGGACGTGTTCTTATTGTTTGGCCGAAGTACTCGGACTTTGATATCAAGGATTTTCAGCTGAGTATTCGTATTACGACCGTATCATTAAACGGTTTCAATTCGAATTGTGTTTAAATTGTCGATTTCTTTGACTAAGACTCGTATGGTCATAATTTGGGGGAATTTTCATAATTGAATGTTCATGTGGTGTTGGTTTGAGACGGTTTTATACAAGTTTTATTTATCCATTTTGAGAAAAGTTGGTACCTTTGGATTCATGGTGAAGTGGGTAATTATGTTGGGTAATTTAATTGGGTGAATACTATCATTTTAATGCTTAAAATTTCGTCTTAAGACGGTCACAAATGAGCTTCTTTAATAGTGAAAATGGGGTATTTGATTTCTGTTTTGGCACATTTCCCTGGAAATTATAGGTGTTGAAATTGGGACTGTTTTAAGGCCAAAAATCGGGACATCTTTGGGATCATTACAATGGGTTGTATGTATTTTAGACTGAGTGTGGGTCATAAGGATTGGTGTTTGGAACGGGTGTGTGAGGGTCAAAGTCTGGGCTGTTTCGACTTTGTTCTTGGACCGAAATGGACTGGTATAACACGATTTTACGGGTGGGAAATTCGATTTGTTTTGAACTCGGCTTTGGAGCCGTTAAAGGGACCGAATGGTCTCTGTTTTGATGGGTCGATAAGTATTAACAATTATTTAAGTGTCGACGTCTCACGCTCCCAACTCTTCCAGGTTTGAGAATAGTGAACAAATTACTCCATGTCGCATTTAATTTTAGAAATTACTGAATTACTACTATCGCTCGGAAAGATATCGCTTTGTATTATTGAATTTGGCTTAAACAGCTATCCCTTTGTATACGATTGATCTTTCCCCAGCTGTTTACATGTTTTCTTTTCAATGGGCTGAGTTGTGTTTGAAGTTATAAACCCGTCCTATGGACTGGTTGGTCTGGTGATTTTGGGTTATAATGGTGGTGCATTTGGGATCGGGCGTGGCATTCTGGCCTAGGCAGTGGCTTGGGTGAGTGCAGCCTTAGCCATAGGTGGCTGTTGAGGCGGAAATAGGGCTGCCCAAACGGTCCTCGAGTCGTGGTTATGGATTTTTTTAGGCGCCTAGTTTAGTTCATTTGAAATAATTATATTTCCGACTCATATTTTATATAATGATAATTCGTTAATATCGTCCTTTCACATAATTATTTTAGGTGACTCATATGTGGTTGAAGATGAAGAGTAATTTTGGGTTTTAAAAGCTTTCTCAAGTTTATTGCTTGTCTCTTTGCTAGCTTAAGGTAACTATTCCGAGTTACTCGACGAATAAATGTCACATTAGTAGTTAACGTGTGCCTGTTGATTGTTAAGTGTTTAAGTGATTGATAATGATTTACTTTCATTTCTCACATGATAGAAATTGGAAATAGCAAAATGAATTTTATAGTGATAATTGTAATGTTTTGTTGATTGTCAAAACCGAGCCTTAGTCCCTTTGATCGATGCGATGTCGATTAATTGAGTGATTGGTCACCGCAATTTAACCCGCACTGCCGCATAGGTGGGGTTGCGGGTAAAAATTCGGTTGAATGAATTAGATAATCGGCCTTTTTCTTGTTTTAGGCCATTTATTATATCTTAGGTTCACATGTATAGTTGATTGTATTTAATAGTATCTTATATTGTAGAAATGGCCCTAGTTTCCCCTGAAGCCTTTAATATGGTTACTATTGTTAGAATTAGAAATTAGTATTGAATTCTTATTGAGGAACTGTTGGATTGTATGCTGTAAATAGACATTTATATAGCCTTTCACATGATAGAATGTTAGCATTTAGGTTGGTAAGTAGGACTTTTTGCCCTCTTAAGGTTAAGTGGGTGTCTTACTTGACTTGTGTGGTGAGTCTTGTGTGGTGTGGGCTAAAGTATTCAAGCCGGGACTAGCTGGGACTAGGTCCTAGGTGTGTATTTCGGCCTTCATCATAGATAGGTCTTTATAGTCTCTGACGAGTATATGTTCACTGCTTGATAGCCTTTGTGTTCCTGACTAGTGGATGTTTATCCAAGTTGGGGCATGACCTCAGGTACTTATTTTGATAGTATGGGGTCAGCTTAAGTACTAGCCGACCCTTCGGTGGTGTCCTTAGGGTACTCACTTCACTTTGTTTTAAAAAAGTTGTGAGTCTTGGGTGCGGTGGTGTGTATCCGCATGTCTAGGTCTGCGCAGATTTTAGGCTAGGGTTGTGTTGTCTCTTGGCCATGTTTTCTTAATAGTAACCGCTGAGCCAAGATACCGGTTCGATTACCTTCCCTACCTCGTGGTATAGACTTGAGTTACAAAGTGACTATTGACGGGACTAAGAACTTATGCCTGTCTTTGATATATTGCCCTTTCTTGTTTGATGATTCTATGAATCATAGAAGGTGAGATGCAAGCCGGCTATGGTTGATAGAGTTTGGATTCCTGGATGTTATGTGATTCACATGATAGTGTAGTATGAGTCGGTCTAGTATTCACATGCTAGGACTATGTGTTGTTATATTGTTGTTCACATGATTAACACGATTGTCTAGCATTTATATGCTAAGGCATTGTGTGATTCGTATTCATATTCTTATGTTTACATGTTATATTAATTATGACATTTCGTGGCTGGGAGAACTCGGAGTTACTCCCCACTGACTGTGGCTTTCGTATTTGTATAAAATGCGAATGACAGGTAGGTGATGCATATATGGGGTACATGGACGAGCTAGCGAGCAAAGTAACCTTGGGACCTAGACTGGTTTTATTTCATTGTGACCTTAAACCCTTTTTATGTCACATACATTTTAGGGACATATGTCTCCCTTTTCTATTTTGGGTTTGTATCATTACATTTTCTTATCGTTAGCTATGGCATGTAAAGTAGTTCGTTAGCATTGCAGGTTTTGGCACCCGCCTCTTGGGAATGTTGGAAATGTTGTGATTGGTTTAGAAAATTTTTGAAATTACAGGTTTTTGGCTAGTTGAACCAATTACAAACATATCCTACCAGTTTTTCTGTAGAATTTACGTGTTTACTTTTCCGCAATAAATTAGGGTGTCACAGTTGGTATCAGAGCATATTTGCTCCCGACGCACGTTTGTGCACCCCAATATAAATAACTTGACCTTAAAATAATAAACTTGAGAGATGGGTAAGATGGGTAGATTTAGGATCTTATGTTGTAGTCTCTTTGTGTTTGCTCTTTGTTAGGTACTAACATGTTTGTTGATTGTCATTTAATAATTGTTGCGTTCTTAGATCAATGACCGTGAACTTATTTATAGTTAAGGGAGTTATTGCCCTTATTAAAAAAAATTTGAACTAAAGGTTTTGAAAATATTTTAATGTTTTTCACTGGTTTTAACGTCAATTAGTGTTAAAGCTTGTTATTGGAGACGTCTGATAATTAGTTTTATCATTTGTTGGTGTAAAAATGTATTTTTATGTCTTTGAATTGGAATATTGATATTCTTGAGTGATCGCCAAGAGTATCTCCGTTCCATTGAAAGGGCACTTATATTTTAAGAAGATCAAGATTTAGTGCCTATTGCTGAGGATTGAAGATTTGTTCAACCTTTGAAGAATGCTTCTACTTCCTTGAAGATGTTTCTCGTTCTTTTTGTATCTCGCCTTATTCTTAATCTCTTGGTGCCTATCCTTCTTTTAAACTCTCTATTCTTCTTCCTAGGAAGTTACATTTGTATCCTCCCAACTTGTCCTTTCACCCTTGCTAATCATCCCTTAACGCCATTTGATAGCACTCTTTCTTGTGGGGTGTTAACCTTGGTTGGATTTGATTTTTAAGTGTAAAAGTTTACTCGTTATTTCCTTGTTGTCTAATTTCCCTTTCTCCTTGATCATAAGCGTTACCGTTCATACCTCATTTCCTCGCTTCATCTTGCTCCTCCTTTAAGTTTGACATTCGTATCTTGTGAAACTCTATCTTTGACATCCTTGTAATTTTGACTTCAATTTTTACCCTATGAAAGTCATTATAGCTCTCTTGTGGCTTAAGTTTGAGCTCTCTTAACATACTTTGTTTTTATGCTATCTAAGTTACTTTCCTTTTTGTGCAACTTCTAAACTTTCAAGCTACCAGTTTCGATTCATTCTTAAAAGTTTATGTCACTTCTGCAAACCTAACCTATTTTTGAAGACTTGAAAATGAAAATTTGATTTAGTTCCCTATTCCTTCCTTGAATATAAACTCATTTATCGTAATTTTAATTACTAGACCCGAAATTTCTTTAAATTTTATCCAATTTCTATTAACCTTGATCTATTTATGACTTCTTTGTCAAAGTTTAATATTATATTTCCGGAATTTAACTCCCCTTTTAGTTTAAAGGTGAAACCTTTATTTCTACTTTGGCTTTTTGCAAAAGAACATTTGAGGAGATTACCTTTCCCTTATTTTGATTTTAACGTTGATCGGATGTTAGAACTAGTTATTGGAAACGTTTGATAACTTGTTCTACGCTTGTCGGCGAATAGTATTTGTTTTAAACTTGTCTCTGACTTGGAAAGTTAATGTTCTTGTGTGCACGACAAGAGCAATTCCATTCCATGAATGAAACTTATATTTTTGAAAACTCTTCATTAATGTTTTTGAAGGTATTTTGATTTTGACTTATACAAATAATTTGCCTTTTGACCTTATCTTTGATTTGGAATGTGATGTTCTTGAATACGTAACGAGAACACTTCCGTTCCTCGATGAGAGTCCAGTTCGTTTCGGAAAATTTTATTTGAAACTTTTGAAAGAATTTTAGTTCTTACGATAAGTAACCTTTTAAATGTTTTGGTTACCGATTCCAAAGTTCCAGTTTTGTTTTATATAACCTTTCATTTCTACTTTCAAGTTTCGAGGACGAAACTTTTTAAAAGATGGGGTGATTGTAACACCCCGTATTTTAATAAGTTGGATAAAATTCTTTTAATTGCTACTTTATATTTAATTTCGTTGGTTAACAATTTATATATTTATTTTCTCAGCTAATTAATTAATTTCATTATAATTCGTTACGTTAAATTTAATAATCATTAATAAGTTTATTTAAAGTTAGTTCGAATTTATTGAAGTTAGTTCGGGTTTATTTATTTAATAATTTCCGTTTCTTTACGAGTCCTTATGAAAGTTGTTTTAAGTAAACCCGAGATGGATTTTGGGAACAAAACCGTCCAATTAGCTATTTTGAGCTTATTTCACTAAATTAGCAATTTTTATTAATATCCGTTAGTTTTGTAAAAAAATCGCTAATAATTCCGATTCAAGCTGATATCGTATTATTTCCGTTAACTAGCCGAGTTTATTTTATTTTCACTCATTAAATTTATTTATTATTAATTCCGTTTTATTACTGAAACTTTTACTAAAAACCGATTTTTATTAACTCGAGACGGTTTTAAAAACGAACGAAATTACTTAAACGTACGTATAATTAATAGCAGGCAAGCAAGCTCGTCATTTATTATTAATATTATTACTAACTACCCGTCCCCACCCCCTTCTTTTCCCCTTCCCTTTTTGCGTAATTCAACAGCAACAACATCAGTCCGTCATTTTCCGATCATTCAAACCCCAGATCCCGCCTCCATTCTCAACCAAATTCGATAATTTTTGTACCATTCTCTTCCCCTTTCCTTCCTCCTCCTTTTAAGGTAAGAAAGTCTCCTTTTTGTAGTGGTTTCGTCTTTCGCCGTCTTATAAAAGTGTCGTCTTTTAGCTTCTTTATTCCGTTTTCTTGCCCTTTTATGAAGGATTCGAAGACCCGGGGTGAGGCTCGTGCCTTGTGGACCATTTATTCGTAGAATAAGGGGCGTTTAAGGTAACACGATTCTACCGATCCTAATATTATTACTATTGTTCGAGGTTGTGTGTTTTTGTGTTAATTCAGTCTTGTTAATTAATTAACTGTTGCTTTTGATTGTGGTTTGTTATTAAATTGTTGTTAATAAGAGTAATAATAGTAATAATTATTCCGTCGTAGTTTGTGAGATGGGTTAATTTATCGAGGGTTTGCGGTTGATGGTATGCGTAAAGGAAAACTTGATTTGGCAGAGTGTGATTTTGAAAGATAAAACCGTATTAAGTGCATGGGGATGTGCTAGCTTGGAAGTTTTGCTACATAACTACTTTATGAGGATGATTAGGTAATTATAAAAAGAGTGTGTGCATAACAGGACGTGTTCTTATTGTTTGGCCGAAGTACTCGGACTTTGATATCAAGGATTTTCAGCTGAGTATTCGTATTACGACCGTATCATTAAACGGTTTCAATTCGAATTGTGTTTAAATTGTCGATTTCTTTGACTAAGACTCGTATGGTCATAATTTGGGGGAATTTTCATAATTGAATGTTCATGTGGTGTTGGTTTGAGACGGTTTTATACAAGTTTTATTTATCCATTTTGAGAAAAGTTGGTACCTTTGGATTCATGGTGAAGTGGGTAATTATGTTGGGTAATTTAATTGGGTGAATACTATCATTTTAATGCTTAAAATTTCGTCTTAAGACGGTCACAAATGAGCTTCTTTAATAGTGAAAATGGGGTATTTGATTTCTGTTTTGGCACATTTCCCTGGAAATTATAGGTGTTGAAATTGGGACTGTTTTAAGGCCAAAAATCGGGACATCTTTGGGACTGTTACAATGGGTTGTATGTATTTTAGGACTGAGTGTGGGTCATAAGGATTGGTGTTTGGAACGGGTGTGTGAGGGTCAAAGTCTGGGCTGTTTCGACTTTGTTCTTGGACCGAAATGGACTGGTATAACACGATTTTCTGGGTGGGAAATTCGACTGTTTTGAACTCGGCTTTGGAGCCGTTAAAGGGACTGAACTGGTCTCTGTTTTGATGGGTCTGATAAGTATTAACAATTATTTAAGTGTCGACGTCTCACGCTCCCAACTCTTCCAGGTTTGAGAATAGTGAACAAATTACTCCATGTCGCATTTAATTTTAGAAATTACTGAATTACTACTATCGCTCGGAAAGATATCGCTTTGTATTATTGAATTTGGCTTAAACAGCTATCCCTTTGTATACGATTGATCTTTCCCCAGCTGTTTACATGTTTTCTTTTCAATGGGCTGAGTTGTGTTTGAAGTTATAAACCCGTCCTATGGACTGGTTGGTCACAGCTGATTTTGGGTTATAATGGTGGCTGTTTGGGACTGGGCAGTGGCTGCCTGGCCTAGGCAGTGGCTTGGGTGAGTGCAGCCTTAGCCATAGGTGGCTGTTGAGGCGGAAATAGGGCTGCCCAAACGGTCCTCGAGTCGTGGTTATGGATTTTTTTAGGCGCCTAGTTTAGTTCATTTGAAATAATTATATTTCCGACTCATATTTTATATAATGATAATTCGTTAATATCGTCCTTTCACATAATTATTTTAGGTGACTCATATGTGGTTGAAGATGAAGAGTAATTTTGGGTTTTAAAAGCTTTCTCAAGTTTATTGCTTGTCTCTTTGCTAGCTTAAGGTAACTATTCCGAGTTACTCGACGAATAAATGTCACATTAGTAGTTAACGTGTGCCTGTTGATTGTTAAGTGTTTAAGTGATTGATAATGATTTACTTTCATTTCTCACATGATAGAAATTGGAAATAGCAAAATGAATTTTATAGTGATAATTGTAATGTTTTGTTGATTGTGCCGAAAACTGAGCCTTAGTCCCTTTGACTGATGCGATGTCAGTTAATTGAGTGATTGGTCAGCCGCAATTTAACCCGTACCTGTCGCAGGGCTGGGGTTGCGGGTAAAAATTCGGTTGAATGAATTAGATAATCGGCCTTTTTCTTGTTTTAGGCCATTTATTATATCTTAGGTTCACATGTATAGTTGATTGTATTTAATAGTATCTTATATTGTAGAAATGGCCCTAGTTTCCCCTGAAGCCTTTAATATGGTTACTATTGTTAGAATTAGAAATTAGTATTGAATTCTTATTGAGGAACTGTTGGATTGTATGCTGTAAATAGACATTTATATAGCCTTTCACATGATAGAATGTTAGCATTTAGGTTGGTAAGTAGGACTTTTTGCCCTCTTAAGGTTAAGTGGGTGTCTTACTTGACTTGTGTGGTGAGTCTTGTGTGGTGTGGGCTAAAGTATTCAAGCTGGGACTAGCTGTGACTAGGTCCTAGGTGAGTATTTCGGCCTTCATCATAGATAGGTCTTTATAGTCTCTGACGAGTATATGTTCACTGCTTGATAGCCTTTGTGTTTCCCGACTAGTGGATGTTTATCCAAGTTGGGGCATGACCTCAGGTACTTATTTTGATAGTATGGGGTCAGCTTAAGTACTAGCCGACCCTTCGGTGGTGTCCTTAGGGTACTCACTTCACTTTGTTTTAAAAAAAAGTTGTGAGTCTTGGGTGCGGTGGTGTGTATCCGCATGTCTAGGTCTGCGCAGATTTTAGGCTAGGGTTGTGTTGTCTCTTGGCCATGTTTTCTTAATAGTAACCGCTGAGCCAAGATACCGGTTCGATTACCTTCCCTACCTCGTGGTATAGACTTGAGTTACAAAGTGACTATTGACGGGACTAAGAACTTATGCCTGTCTTTGATATATTGCCCTTTCTTGTTTGATGATTCTATGAATCATAGAAGGTGAGATGCAAGCCGGCTATGGTTGATAGAGTTTGGATTCCTGGATGTTATGTGATTCACATGATAGTGTAGTATGAGTCGGTCTAGTATTCACATGCTAGGACTATGTGTTGTTATATTGTTGTTCACATGATTAACACGATTGTCTAGCATTTATATGCTAAGGCATTGTGTGATTCGTATTCATATTCTTATGTTTACATGTTATATTAATTATGACATTTCGTGGCTGGGAGAACTCGGAGTTACTCCCCACTGACTGTGGCTTTCGTATTTGTATAAAATGCGAATGACAGGTAGGTGATGCATATATGGGGTACATGGACGAGCTAGCGAGCAAAGTAACCTTGGGACCTAGACTGGTTTTATTTCATTATGACCTTAAACCCTTTTTATGTCACATACATTTTAGGGACATATGTCTCCCTTTTCTATTTTGGGTTTGTATCATTACATTTTCTTATCGTTAGCTATGGCATGTAAAGTAGTTCGTTAGCATTGCAGGTTTTGGCACCCGCCTCTTGGGAATGTTGGAAATGTTGTGATTGGTTTAGAAAATTTTTGAAATTACAGGTTTTTGGCTAGTTGAACCAATTACAAACATATCCTACCAGTTTTTCTGTAGAATTTACGTGTTTACTTTTCCGCAATAAATTAGGGTGTCACATATAATAACGACACTTAGATTACCGTTTTCCAAATACTGGCGGAAACCTAGACCGCGCTAATAAAAATAATGGTTTCCCACGAAAACCTTTGTTATTATAATGTGACAACGGCTGCTTAACAAACCGTTATCAAAAACGTTTTCAACGATTTCCAAAAACTCGTTATAGAATCACTTTTATCAACGGTTGTTAGACAACCGTTACCAGGTTAAGAAAACGGCATTTCGAAAACCGTTACTAAATTAACACCAGCAACGGTTTGTTGTACCCGTTGTTATGTTATAGCAACGGGTTTCTTGTAACCGTTATCATTTGCTATTATGAAAGAATGGTTTTTCAATTCAACCGTTGTCACTATTTTATTAGATTTCTCAGTTTGACCACTGCATGCAAAACTTTATCAGAACTTTAATAAATATTCAATTTGATCAATAATATTCAATTTGACCAAAATAATTCTATAAATATGTCTTCATAATGTTTTAGGTCAAAATCTAAATTATCAAACATTTACTCTTTAATTTCTGTCTAAATAAAATATGGCTGGTGTATCGGAGCTACAATCACGTTCTTGCTACGCACAGTCTTTTACTTGCATTCTTCATAATCTCCCGGTTCATTATGATGAGAATGGAAAGGGTTTAAACCCTGATTTTGGGTGGTTGAAGCAAATGCTTCATGACTTCGATTTCACTGCGGTTAAAAAACTGCATCTTGTGTCTACAAACAAGCAAGGTTTTATAGGCTTCACTTTTATCGAGTTTGACGAAGCCAACTGCCATGATAGTTTTCGCCGGGCAAGAAAATTAGGGGCAAGATTTGCGGGGGAAGATGTGAGGAAAAAGGACTATATTCGGTTGCTAGACAAAAGGGCCCTTATTTATGGGTTACGACCCATCTTGATCATCATCTGCTGAGACATTACAGGAGGCATCACATTCTTGTCATCGTGCCTATGTCATAGGAGAAAGGGGCCATTCCACCTGCGCTGCCCCCTGATGATGAAGAACCGATCTACGACTTAATCTATACCGAAATTCATGAAGAGAATCCTAATACTTCATCAGATTCTAATAATTAAGTCTTTAATTATTATCTGGCATTATAAGTTGTATTTGGATGATGGTGGTTCTTTGAATTAAGGTTTAATTATTTATGTTATTTGTTACGTTTTTTGTTACCCCATTCTCTGGAATCCAGAGACAATATCACCAGAAAAATTCTTGTGTCCTCCGGGAGTACTGTACTCCTTACACTCACAGGCAATCCACAAATAAAATATTTTAATGACTAACTTTCTATTTATAATAATAAAAAAGAATGGAAAATGTGTGTGTGTGTGTATATATATATATATATATATATATATATATATATATATATATATATATATATATATATATATATAGTAATAAGATCAAGTGAGTCCACCTCTTACATTTGAGTCCATGAGTCTCATTGTGAGCCTTTGGATCTTGAAAATGAAGGGATAGGATGAAACACAAAAAAGAGGGTTAATCCTCTAATTTTGCTCTCTTCCTCTAATTTTCTTATTAACTCCATTATTTCTCATCACTAATCATTAACCTCTCATTATCACATCTCCTCATTCTCTCTCTATATCTCACTTCTCCATATTCTCTAAAAAAAACCCAAGAAAAAAAAAACCCAAAAAACCAAACAAATAAAAAACCCAAAAAATCCAAATAAATCAATTACTCATCTATTTTTCATTCACCTACCACCACCCACCGGACACCACCACAGTCGCCCCCCGCCCCCGCCACCGCCGCCACCACCACGGCGGCCGCCGCCACAACGTCATTTTTTTAATTTTTTTTTTTTTTTTTTTTTTTTTTTTTAAAAAAAAAACTTGTGTTTGTGTGTTCTTTTTATTTCTTTTGTTGTTTTTTCTCCTTATATCGTCTTGCTATATAATATTGTTTTAAATTTGTGAGTTTTTATTTTATTTTAATCTTAGATCTACTAAAATAGATCAATTTTCATTGACCCGTTTTTTTTTGTTCATTTCCGTTTTTTTTTTTTTTTTAATTTTCATGTTTTGTTTTTTTTTTTCATTTCCGTTTTGTAGTTAATGTTTTCTTTTTTTTGACCCAACTCCGTTTTTTTTTTGTTCACTTCCGTTTTTTTTTTTTTTTTTTTTTCAATTTTCATGTTTTGGTCTTTTTTTTTTCGGTTATTGACATTCTTACAAATTATAATTTGATTTCGTATTTAAAATTTTCTTTTGGTATTGTGTGATTTAGGACACTTTTTTCCGTTAAAATTACATTTTTTTCCGTTAAAATTACACTTTTTTGGGTTAAAATTACACTTTTTTTCGTTAAAATTACACTTTTTACCGTTAAAATTACACTTTTTTCCGTTAAAATTACAATTTTTTTGGGTTAAAATCACAGTTTTTTCATTGTTAAAAATACACTTTTTTCCGTTAAAATTACACTTTTTTGTGTTAAAATTTCACTTTTTTTTCCGGTTAAAATTATAGTACTAAATGTATTAGTTATGAAATCTCATTTTTTAACTTTTTTCTTGTTGATATCACTTTGTTAATATCCGTCTTGTTATATATTTTTGCCAAATTTCGTATTTAATATTTTATTTTGGTATTATGTGATTTATGATCTATTAAAATTACTTTATCGGTTAAAATTACACTTTTTTCCGTTAAAATTACACTTTTTTCCGTTAAAATCACACTTTTTTCCGTTAAAATCACACTTTTTTTGGTTAAAATCACAGTTTTTTCCTTGTTAAAATTACACTTTTTTCCGTTAAAATTACACTTTTTCCTGTTAAAATTACACTTTTTTTCGGTTTAAAATTACACTTTTCCGTTAAAATTACACTCTTTTCTGTTAAAATTACACTTTTTTCCTTTAAAATTACACTTGTCTTCATTAAAGTTACATTTATCTCTACTAAGGTTATCTTTTCAATGACTAAAGTTACGCTTTTGGACTAAAGTTAGAACAATTTGGACTGAAATTACAGAAATTTGGACTAAAATTACACAAATTTGGACTAAAATTACACAATTTGGACTAAAATTACACAATTTGGACTAAAGATACACAAATTTGGACTATAGTTATACATTTGGATTAAAATTACACTTTTGTGGACTAAAATTACACTTCCGTGGACTAAAATTACACTTTTGTAGACTAAATTTATACATTTGTGGATTAAAGTTACACATTTGTAGATTAAAATTACACTTTTTTGGACTAAAATTACACTTTTGTGGACTAAAATTACACTCATAAAATGATAAAAGATACACACACTATCAATTTACTAAGTTACACTTTAGTGGACAATGATTGGAATTGCACAATCTAAATGACTCAAAATAAATGAATTGTGTAACTTTAGTTCTAATTGTGTAATTTTACTCTAAATTTAGTCGTAAATAGTGTATTCAATTTAGTCGTAAACTCCAAAATTGTATAATTTTAGTCCAAATTTAGTTGTAAATATTGTATTCAATTTAGTCGTAAACTCCATTAGTTCGTCCAAATAGTCCAAATAGTCCAAATTAGTTAGTCCATATTGTCCAAATTAGTTAGTCCAAATTGTCCAAATTGTCCAAATTGTCCAAATTAGTTAGTCCAAATTGTCCAAATAGTCCAAATTAGTCCGTTTAACTTTAATCCAAGAGTGTAACTTTAGTCATTAATAGAGATAAGTGTAATTTTAACAGGAAAAAGTGTAATTTTAACCGAAAAAAGTGTAATTTTAAAGTAGAAAGGTGTAATTTTAAAGGAAAAAAAATGTAATTCCAACAAGAAAAAGTGTAATTTTAACAGGAAAAAGTGTAATTGTAACATAATTGAGTGTAATTTTAACATAAAAAGTGTAATTGTAACAAAAAAAAGTGTAATTGTAAGAAGAAAAAGTGTAATTGTGACAAGAAAAAGTGTAATTCCAACAAGAAAAAGTGTAATTTTAACAGGAAAAAGTGTAATTGTAACAAGAAAAAGTGTAATTCCAACAAGAAAAAGTGTAATTGTAATAGAAAAAAGTGTAATATTAACAGGAAAAAGTGTAATTATAACATAAATAAGGGTAATTCTAACCAAATAAAGTGTTATTTTAACCAAAATAAGTGTAATTTTAACCAAAATAAGTGTAATTGTAACAAAAAAAAGTGTAATAGTAAAAAAAAAAAAAAATGTAATTGTAACAGAAATAAGTGTAATTGTAATAGAAAAAAGTGTAATTTTAACCAAAAAAAAATTGTAACTTTAATGTTTGAAGGTTGTGCAATTTTTTTTTTTAAAAACAAGATCTCTAATTTTAGCACAAAATAATATGTAATTACAAAAATCAAAAAAATAAAAATAAACTCCAACCATACTAGACCTAAAATAATAAAAACCGAAAGAAAAAAAATGAGAAAGAAAAAAACCGAAAAAAACAAGATTTTAATGGCGGATGAGATTTTAATAATAACAATGAAAAAAACCGAAATAATATGCAATGAGATTTTAATAATAACAATGAAAAAAACAAGATTTGTTAAAAAAAAATGAAAACCAAATCTGAAAATACAAAATTATTTATAAAAAAAACAAAACAAACAAAATACAAAATCACGAAAGGAAAACCAAATCTGAAAACCAAATAAAAAATGAAAACCAAATCTGAAAACAAACAAAATCACTCCAAAAAATTATATAAAAAAAAAACAAAACAAACAAACTACAAAAACAAAAGATGTCGACCAAAAACAAACAAAAAACAAAACAAAACAAAACCGAAAATAAAAAATTGAAAACCAGCAGAGGAAGGCGTTTGGTGGACGGCAGGGGAGGAGAGGAAGGCTGCCGCGGTTGTGGGGGCTGTGGAGGTGAGTCGGCCGTGGTTGTGGTCGTGGGTGGGTGTGTGTGGCGGTCGTGGGTCGGTTTTGCCGGCTGGGTTGTGGTCGTGGGTGGGTGTGGGTGGCAGACGTGGTTGGTGGTCGTGGTTGTGGGGTGAGCGGGCTGGTGGTTGTGGCGGTGAAGGCTGTGGTTGTGACGGAGGGAGGGAGGGAGAATTTGATTTTTTTGAAATTTTTGTTTTGGGTTTTTTTGGTTTGGTTTTTTATTTGGTTTTTTTTTTTGGTTTGGTAATGAGAGGAAGAGAGGATGAGAGATGTGGTTTTGTTTTTGGAAATAATGAATGAGGAGTGAATGAATGATAAGAAGAATTAGATTAGAATGAGTAGGAGTTAGGAATGATTAGGGAGGGAGATTAGCTAGATTGATATCTAGCCCTTCATTGAGATGTAATCTCCTCCCTCCATCTCCTTCATCCAAAGGCCCATAATAGGACTAAGGGACTCAAAATATACAAGGGACTTAGAAGAACTTATCACTATATATATATATATATATATATATATATATATATATATATATATATATATATATATATATATATATATATGAGTTTGGGTTGTATTGGAAATGGTATAATAAGATAACAACAATTGGAACCAGTATGATGATAATAATAATAATAATAATAATAATAATAATAATAATAATAATAATAATAATAATAATAATAATAATAATAATAATAATAATAATAATAATAATAATAATAATAATAATAATAATAATAATAATAATAATAATAATAATAATAATAATAATAATAATAATAATAATAATAATAATAATAAAACAATAATAACAACAACAATAATAAAAATAACAACACTACTACAATTCTAAGCTAGGAGAACGGTCACTAACCGTTCTTAAAACACCTTTCAACCGTGCTGTGGCCAAGCGTTCTCTTTGACATAAGAGAACGGTTAACACGAAGTCAAACCGGTCTCTTTGTAACTACAACGAGAACGGTTCTATACTACAACCGTGCTATTATGATATTAGAAAGAGAACGGTTACATATGGAACCGTTTTCTTTGTAAAGACAGAAAAAGCGCCAATTTGGTAAAATGAAATTTGGCGCCGCGCCAGTTACTTTTTTCAAATTTGGCGCCATTATAGTATTTGAGGTTCAAGGAGAACGTGTAGTGCATGAACCGTTCTCTTTGATTTTTTTATTTTTTTTTAAATAATTTTTTTCGAAACCCCTACACGATTAAATCGTATAGCTTATAGGAATTCTATATATACGTGCAATTCAGAAACTTCACAGCATGTATTACGGAACAAAAACCAAACTTTTTCATTTAATTTGAATTCATGACTATAATTCCTTACAAAAATCGACAAAATCCTATCCAAGTGCAAAAATAAGTATACGTATAAATATCGAAAAAATGTATAAATAAAAATCTTTCAATCCGCATCACTTATTCCTATCCAAGTGCAAAAATAACTATAAGTAAGTAACTGGTAATCATCGTCTTCATCCACCATTACTTGTCGGCTTAAAATTGAGTGTGAATTCAGCCCAAATATTTCGCACCTCGTCAATTTGCTCAACCGTATATGTCGTTGGGGCGGTTAACATGAACTGTATACATACACCCAAAACTTCAGTTAATACTAGCTTGTTACGTAAAATAATTACCAAGACAGAAAGAATAAAACAAAGAGATGAAAATGATTCAAATGATAAGGAAAAATACATACATTATGGGCGACATTAACATATCTTGCTTTGATAAGCTCCAACATATATCGGCAAACATAATATCCGCATAATACGGTCCCAACCGGCTGCCGAGGACACTAAATTAAAAAACCACAATGAGTTGATGAGTTCTCTGCAAGTACATGATCAAAAGTTCAAGAAAATGTCAGAAAATCCAAGAGAAGGACGCTTTTCCAATCAAGTCTAATTCAAGGCATATAAGTTTCAAATACCAACAGTGGAAGAAAAAGGTTCCAGTAGAGATTTGGTATTGCAAGAGATTTGGTCATATGGAAAAGGAGTGCAGACAAAAGCAAAAAATGAGACCAAGACACAAGCAAGCCAACTTCTCAAGTATTATCAGTTTGTCATATATTGTTGATTTGATTATTTGTCATATATTGTTGATTTGATTATTATTGTGTAGGTGTAGTACAAGTGTGAATGTTTGTTAGTGAGACTGGTGATGATGACGACTAGTCCAGGGAATGTAGCAGTGTACCATGGCAGCTGTAGTAGTAGTAGTAATTCAAGAGTAGTTTGTGAAAGCAGGCTTAAAATAGCAGAGTTGGTGTTAAGGATACTGATATTGGGTTTGGGTGTCCTTGCAACTGCCCTTATCGTGTCTAACACTCAGGTCCAATTCATCTTCTCCATCAAAAAGAAGGGTAAATACACTGACATGAAGTCTCTCCTGTAACAACTTTAACCCTCCCTACTCATATCTATCTATATATCACCATCACAATTCACACGTACAGGTTCTTGGTCGTAGTCAATGGGATCGTTGCTGCCTATTCCTTGCTACATATACTCAGATGTCTTACAGGAATCGCCACAGGGACCATTCTCTTTAGCAAACCTATAGCATGGCTCATCTTCTCCGGCGATCAGGTTTACATACATACTTATACGCATCAAGAATTCAAGATTTATAATTAAAATAACTAGAATGAGCTATTCAGTTCCCTTCACCTACCAAACAAACTAAAAATTTAATAATGCAACGATTTCCATCGCCAGGATCCCTACTTTTTATCATTATACACTTGTGCAACAAAAGGACATATTCCAATTCACCTGAAATTTAAATTTGAGAAACCCAGTTTGTAGAACATCGAACAATAAGATTGAACTAATCAAATGAACTTATATATAAACAACAATGGGGCTCTGAATATAATCAATCAACTGTGCGGCTCATGTTGTGGTATAGTCAATAAATAAATATGCACATTATAGAAGATATATCTTAATAATTTTCCAAGAAAGCGGTTTTGCGTCGAACCCGGCAAGTGGATCAATTGAGTTTCTTTTCTCGAATGCTCTGTATTTCAATTAACTAAAATAAGTACTTACTTCGAACATAATTCAAACCACAATAAGTAGTGTCTCAACCATTTTCTAACCTAGTAATTGTGTCTACGAAAAATCGGCGAGGCTCCGTATATGCAGCAGGATCACACCAATACACAATATTATCAGATGGACTAATCGCAGCCAACATCCAATGATCACTTCGATTACAACAAGGGAACAATGAGAATATCTTCACGTAGTTAACAACAATAATAAATAAATATATATAAAGTTCGAGAAAATATGTATACCTTTCGTGATAAGCTGCAAATATAAGTTTTCGACCCCTGCCACAGTCCCTACAAGTCATAGCTCTAGCAACATAATCTGATCGAAAATCTTCACTTTCGGATGAAAATTTTGACAACAGCTCGGGGGACAAGAATCCATATAAATTACTAGACTTCATAGTATCACTAAGATCACTCAGATACCTATAACAATTGCAACTAAACTTGTTCAAATAGTTCATAAAAAACAAGTGAATTGAAGAAAATGGTAAACAAGAATGAAACTTACTGTTAATGCTATAAAATGTTCAAAATTCTTACCTCATAAAAATAGCAATGTGAGAGGCTCCTATCTCGCCCTCGTCACACCAATGAATAAGCTCCTCATAAGAAATCAAAGATGTGTAGTTATGAAGGTGTAATACATGGTCATCAATAGGAACGTTTATAAGTGCTCCACTCGTCTTCAATATGCGAGCCTCATGTAGTAAAGATTTCATCAGCGGGGTTCTCAACTTTTGCTTAAACTCAGAGCTAACTTATACACCCAGAAAAGTCGGGACCAAAGGTTGTGGAAACCTTTGAGTCGTCTTCTTCTTCTTGTTCATTATGATCCCCATCTTTATAATTTTTTTTTTCCTCAAAACAGTTAGCATTTATAATTACTTAGTATAAGATAATAATTTGAATTTAAATTTTGTTTATAAAATTACCTTAGTAGGAGTATGAATATGATTGAGAGGCCACTGAACATATGAGTCCTTTGCATCGATAAAGACTATCAACTCATCTCTAATAGGCACAGGCAACTTAGCATTTTCCGATCCAGGAAACACTTTCTTAAGTTCGACTTTCTTATAACCATCAAGTAGTGAAGCGCCGTGAATAGTTACGAATTCCCCCTTACCTTCCATGTACATCAAGCCTGATGCCACCATCTTGTTTGGATTCTCAGGTAATGATAATTCACAGTCTCTCCAACCCTTAAAAAAGTTTAGTAAAACCTTTACTAGGTTTCGTATAAATAATAATAAGTTTCGTGCAAATCAAAATGATAAATCAGAAGATGATACCTGCTGCTCACTAGGTGGCTCTTCATGTGGTATTTTTTCACGGGGTATCTCTATACGGTGTGACAGTTGTTTGGATTGCTCCTCACTGTCTTTAAGGTGTGGATCTTGACGAGATTGCTCTCCACTCTCTTGTATAAAGATACTACGAGAACCATCAGTAGATTCATAAGCATTCGATCCTTGAGTACTCATAGATATTCCTTTCATGAAACATTCTATTTCTTCTTGACTTGGCTTCTCACCACTTTGCCAAAAATGCACCATCATCTTTTGCATATTTGCCACTTGTGATTGCAGAGTATTTATCTGTATGTCGTAAGAAATAAATTTTTAAATCATGCTTAAAATTAAAATATTCTAGGTATACATAATTAATTACCGTCTGTTTGAGAGAATCAACTTCTGTCGGCGGCCTTTTCGGAGGCTTCCCAAAATATTCAGTTATGCAAATGCCGTCAGGAACTCCCCGTACACGGCCACCATGTTCAGGTTTGCCGAGTGCCTTAGCAAGTATATCTTCTCGTCCTTGAGGCACAAATGTACCAGCCTCCACCTCTTTTTCTAGTTCTTCCTACATACACTCATCCATTATATTATATAAATACATATTATTTGTCAATTCGTAGAATTAAATAATAATTCTCATAACAATTGAAGAACTTACAATTTTCAAAGCGACTTTCTTATCATATTCTGTCAGATCTCCGTTATTAGGCGTTTGACCCTTTAGCCAAGTTAAGTGTCGGTCAACTTTCTCCAATATGTGTCCTTTAGCGGCAAAGTCTTTCTTCTATAAAAAAAGTAATGATAACTAGCTACTGTCTAAATTTGAGCAGATATACATAATAAAAATGAACCATGAAAGCATTAAAATAAATTGCACGACAAACTTATAATACTATGAACCAGAAACCAGTACTTACGACTTTAATTTCAATCCCACGGTAACCTGCTCGAGAGCCATAAAACCTTGTCTTCTTCATAGAAGCATTCTTCTTGTTGTTTGCACTTATTACCTTACAATTTACAGAAGTATAAAAATCAAACCTAATAATTAAGTGAATATTATTTTTGATAAAAATTAAACAAACCTACTGAGAATATATTACCTTAAATGCCTCAGTAGTGTGGGACGCCACAAAGTCACTCCATTCATCTGGTGTTATAGTGTCATAAATTTCTGGTGGTGTCCTCCGTATTGCTCCTGTCTCGTCATATAGCCACTCACGGACTAAGGTGCATTTCCACTTTCTCCATAAACTCCCCGCCTTCTGAAGACACCATTCATAACGGTCTTCTATCACGATGAAAGCGCCCTAAACATCATACTCATAACAGAAGTTTGAGAAGGCAGAGAATCAGTGAGAATCAGTTTACATTTCCATTATATACCTCATTTTAGAGCCAAAATTTGCATATTCCTCTAAACCAGTGTAACATAGCTTAAAACTACTGTAAAACTTATGACAATGCAACCATGGTAGAGCATTTCCATTAATTGATAACTGGCAGTGCTCGACAATAGGACATTGACACTTAAACATCTGCAGCAGGAGCTAGGGACATTGTTCTGAAACTTCAATGCAACATGCTCGACTTTGAAGCTTCATATCTAAAGTTCTACTCAAGAAAACCCTTTGATTCTTGTTTCATTTGGAATATTAATGTGCCAGCTAACTATGAGCTTTGGAATAGGACCAAGAGCTATTTTATTTTGTGAGAAAAGCAATTTCCAAATGAGACAGACAATCTGAAATGCATCAACAATTTCAGAATGTCTGGTCTGAATTCAGATGGCCATATCTCACGATTTAGACGGTGAGAAATTTTGTTCCTTACATGTATGAAATCTTGGAAGAGTCTACTTTCCAATGGAGTTGGAATAAACAATATTCAATGTGTGGATTTTTCACAATAAGCCTTCAAAGACTGTCACGATTTAATGCAATGCTGTTTCTGAACTGACCTGTCTGTGTTCAAACTTGAATAACTCACAAACTACTGGATATTATTGGGTAATTCTTTTTGGAAATGAAAGATAACATAATTAGCTTTCATTTGATGTATGTTGGGTAATTTTATCCTTCATGATCTAAGAGATATGGATTTTTAAAGTACAAGCTGCTGCACATGAAGAATGCTGAATGTTAGAATCTGACATGTTCTTGAAATGCATATTTTGTAAAAATCTGGCTCTGATGCCAAAGTTGCAATGAAAACCCCCAAGGTTCACAATAATATAAGAGTGGCACACAAAGTTGTAGGAATTGGATAGTTTTGGATAATTTGTAGGGAAGCTAATCTGATGCAAGGAACTTGTAAAACTTTATAAAAATAGCAAGAATGCCTTATAAATTATGAAACTTGGCTTCAATTAAGATTAACACTAATGAAGCACGGCTCAAAGTTTCAAGATTAATGGAGGACTCAAACTATGACAAATAATTTCCCCACAGGCAGGCAACAAATGAACTTTGACAAATTTCTGAGCAAGATAAAAGGAACTGTTTTGGTGAAATAATTTTCTGGGTTAAAATGCAACAAAATAAAAGATATAATTTGTAACTTAATTCCCACAGTCTACTACAGGAAATTAGGTTATTAATTTGGGGGTTTTCCAGTACAGTCAGATTTAACACAGCCAGATTTAAAACCTTGGGGGTTTTCCAGTTGTAGGAAATGCATATTTTTTTCATGAAAATAGCCTAATCCGTGTCCAAGTGTCGGATTCTTCTAAATGAAACATAGCTTAAAACTACTGTGAAACTTTTGGCAATGCAGCCATGGTAATGTACAAAGAGAACAATTATTTGATGGATTCCTCTCCAGTCTTATTTCAGATTATTAGCTCTGCTTTGGTTCTGAGCTGGGGCATGTAATGTACTTCCATCTGTAATGAGCTGGTTACCTTAGTTCTTATGAAATTTTCTCCCATATTTTGGCCCCAAAACACTAAAATTTCTGCAAATCATGACATCATTATCACCCTATTCACATTAGTTTTCTATATTCCAGTTTTGGCTCTAAAATGAGAATCACTTGCTTCAAACTGTACTGCAGACTTGAATTTTGGTCTTATTTGAGTGAATTCCAGACTGAATTGTATACTTTTTTTGGTTGATTTTAGGGAATGATCAATGTAAAACAAAATTATATGTCAAACAATAAAGAGGCCACAAATGGAGTCGTCGCAAATCAACATTCAGATGGCAGAGGGACAGTAGCAGGTCTGATAAAAATACAATAAAAAACCAATTGACAGAGGGACAGTAGCACGTCTGATGGCAAGGGACAGTAGCAGGTCTGATGGCAGTATGAACCAGCAGACTAAAGTCAGCTATCAGAGACAGCTATCAGAACATCAGTGCATCACAAGTTCCTTTCAGCCTAAACATTCACACTTCAAAACCAAATGCAATTAAGTAAAAATTTTAGACTCACCGTGATATTATCCAAAATTTCTTGCCTCAGGACATCATCAACATCGTCCCATGTTTCTAGTGTGCAACTAACATGCCTCCGAGTAATAATGCCAATCCAGCTACTAAACTTTCCAGCGTACGTTCCTGTAGGCAATCTGAGTTCTTTATCCCACTCCAATTCAATTGGTTTTTTCTCCTTAAGAGCTCTTGTCACTAAGTCCAACACTGTCTGACCCCTCTCCTTAGACCTCCTCTGTCTCTTCTTGATTATCCCATCAGTAGGAGAGATATTTTTGTCTTTCTTAGTTCGTTTACGCCTATGTGGGCCCATTAATCAACCTGCATACACAAATTCAATTCATTAAAATCAGTACTTAACAATTAAAATAAATAGAACATGTTAAGTTTGACAACGAATAATTTATAAAACAGTTTTAACTATAATCATAAGTAATAATCATCTTAAACCGTAACTTACTCATGTGTCAACGATGCGAGGGCGTTTTCTCGAAGGGGTATCAGTACTAATCCATATACCCTCATTGTGATCATCGCGGGTATATAAACTCGAAGTACTGACAGTATCCGTATCATCTAAATTTGATTTATTACAATTAAAACCCTCAAATACAACATCTTCCTCAAAACTATCCACATCCCGCCTACTCCTTACAGATAAAACAACTGACCAATTTTTATCCAATGGATCGGTGACATAAAACACCTGCTTTGCTTGTTTACCTAAAATGAAAGGATCTTCCTTATGTCCAATTTTATGAAGATTCACCAGAGTAAATCCTAATTCATCCTTACGGACAGCAGCACACCATTTGCACCAAAATACAGGTATTTCGAAATCTGTGTAATCTAACTCCCAAATCTCTTCTATAACTCCATAATAATGCATCTTACTTAAAACTGGATTCTTATCTTTTGAACTAGAAAAGTGCATTGCTTGACTTCTACACAAACTCCACTATTTTGCATCGTACTCTTGTCATCTTGCTCACGAGTGTAAAAAGTGCACCCATTAATGGCATAGCCATTATAAGAAGATGCATGAGTATTTGGACCAAAACAAAGTCTTTTTAAACGGGAAGAAATACAATCGGGATACTTTTGTAGGTCTTCTATCACTCGACCCTTGAACCAAACTCTAAATGTCTTGTTGTGCTCACTTGCAATCCACATCTCGGTTTTATTTCGATGATTCTTCCTCAACAGGCCCTTGTGTTCCTCAATGTAAGGTTGTACCTCATCCTCATTATGAAGGACATATGTGTGTCTTTGTATGCCATTTATCATTTTGCCATACCTTGGCGAACATGATCCCTAAGACCTTTACCCATCATCCACTCACTATGTCGATTCTTCGGAATGCCAAGTAACTCAGAATTTGATAAGTGTGTATAACAAAAAGAAAGAGCTTCATCAATGATAGCACGCTCGGCAATGCACCCTTCAGGACGATATCTATTAGACTTATAATCCTTGTATACTTTCATCAATCTTTCAAAAGGATATTGATACCTTAAGTAGACAGGTCCAAGATATTTAATCTCTCTAACCAAGTGTACAGTCAAATGAACCATGATTGTAAAAAATGAAGGAGGAAAATACATTTCGAATTGGCAAAGAGAAGTGACAATCAGATTTTGCAATTCATCTAACTTTGCAGAATCAATAACTTTGTTGCATATGGCATTGAAGAAAAAACAGAACCTAGTTATGGCATATCGAACCTTTTTAGGTAAAATAGAACGAATGGCCACTGCTAGTAACTGTTGCATCAAAACATGACAAATCGTGAGACTTTAGACCACTAAGCCCGAGATCTCGCATTGACACGAGGCTACTAATATTTGAAGAATATCCCTCAGGCACTTTAACACTATGCAAACACTCACAAAACTCTATTTTTTCCTTTTTGGAGAGTGTATGGGCAGCAGGAGGCAAATAAATCCGTACTCCCTCCTCTAGCGGGGCCAACTCCGGTCGAATTTTCATATCCATCATATCCTTCCTAGCCGCCGTGTTGTCTTTTAACTTATTTGGGACATTCAAAAGAGTGTTGATAATATTGTCACAAACATTTTTTTCAATATGCATAACATCCAAACAATGTCTTATGGAGAGTTCCCGCCAATATGGGAGTCGCTCAAAAAAAGGAGACATTTTCTTGTATCCACGAGATGCTAATTTTGAACCCTTCTTCCCATATGTAATTTTAATATCTTTCACCCTTTCATATACATCATGACCGCTTAATATCTTAGGACATGGACGATGTTCAGGTTTTCCATTGAACGGTTTTTGTTGCCTACGATAAAAATGATCTTCATCCAAAAATTTACGGTAACCTAAGAAAGCTTGCTTTTTAGAAAACTTCAAATAGCAAGAATCTACATCTTCCCCACACAAGGGGCATGCCTCTTTGCCATGAACAGTATGACCACAAAGATTACCGTATGCAGGAAAATCAGATATAGTGCATAATAACATAGCTTTCAAATTGAAAACACTATTTTGGTAGGCATCAAATACTTCTACCCCTTCATCCCACAATGTTCTCAACTCATCAAGAAGAGGCGCCAAGTAAACATCTAAATCATTACCCGGCTCCTTAGGACCGGAAATCAATAAGGACAACATCAAATATTTTCTTTTCATGCACACATATGGAGGTAAATTGTAAATAGCTAAGAGTACAGGCCAAGTGCTATGTTGACTACTTAAATTCCCATAAGGATTCATCCCGTCAGTAGAGAGTGCAAGTCGAAGATTTCGGGTTCTTTCCGAATTCGGGATACTTGGCATCAATGTGTTTCCACTCTAAACCATCAGGGTGTCCGAATTTGCCATCATTAGGTTTTGCGAGAATTATGCCATGTCAACAACTTTGCATCTTCCTTATTCGCAAAGAGTCTTCGCAACCTAGGTATTATTGGAAAATACCACAAAACTTTTCTTTGGGATCCCCTCCTTCTTTTTATATCGCCATTCATTACAAACTGGACAATGAGACAAACTCTCATATTCCTTGCGATATAATATACAATCATTAGGACATGCATGAATCTTCACATATTTCATACCAATTCCTCTAAGTATCTTCTTTGCCGCATAGGTACGATTAGGAAGAACATTATCCTCTGGAAGCATGTCCTTCAATAATTCGAGGAGGTCAGTAAAACTTCTATCACTCCATCCATTTTTTGCTTTTAAATTATACAGCTTAACAACAGCTGACAATTTTGTATAATTCTTACAATTCTTATAAAGAGGCATTTCGGAGTCTTTTAACTTTTCTAATACAATTCTTGTGATGTCATCTAAATTAGTAACATCAGGATCTTCATCTTCACCTAGAATGTCATCTTTATCATCGAGATCTAGGTCAGGGTTATCTTCTTCTACATTGTCTTCACTTATCCTGTCTCTCAATATTGTTTCTAACTCATCATCATCAAACTCGTCAGCAGAATTCATATCACAAGAATACGTATCCCAATCCAAATTATCCAATGAGTCGATACCTTTTTCCATAG
The DNA here is from genome assembly GCF_048544455.1 of Silene latifolia. Lineage (NCBI taxonomy): Eukaryota > Viridiplantae > Streptophyta > Magnoliopsida > Caryophyllales > Caryophyllaceae > Silene > Silene latifolia. The sequence continues at coordinate 92,510,773 of NC_133535.1, read as the reverse complement.
GAAGAGTTTCCCAATCAATCTCAATCGCTCTTGACTGAACATCAATTTCTTCTTCCACTCTCTGTACCACTCTAGACTCTCCATGAAACCTCCAACGTCTATACTTTGGATTAAAATTATTCTTTTCTAAATGTATTTTAACTTCTGAGAAAGTCATATATTTAATATTCAGACACATATCACAAGGACATGGCATATTAGACGTGTCTTTCACATTCTTTCTATCGAATTCATAAAATTCAGCTAAACCAGCATCATATGTAGGATCACCTCTTTTCCCATCCATCATCCACGTACGATCCATATTAATCTATATAGTAGAAGAAAGTAATAAATATTACAACGAAATATTTTTTTTAAATGTACTCAGCCGTAAATACTGTGAAAAAATAATCCCTATTAGAAAATAACGACATATTTAATAATTAAAATAATAACTATATTGTTATAATTTGTTAAAAATCAACATTTAGTTACTCAATCCTACAAAAAAATAATATAATTAACCAGCAAACATTATCAATACAGTATAATGACCTCAAATGTAATTTTTGATTTCATGCAGATTTCTGAAAACTTTATATGAAAATAAATAAAGTGAAAACATGGAAGTGAAAATTAGGCTGATGGAAGAGAAAATAGCAAATAAAGTTACTTCTACTGTCTTTCTGAGGTAATGGAAAGGAGACATTATCTAGCTAATTAAAGTCACTACATTAGAGTTTACACTACAGTTATAGCCACATCTCCGTCTACGAGGACTGTTCCTAATATTTTTCTAAGAACAAAGCATACAACTGACGTCAATGAAACTATCCTGAAGAACGGAAGATGGCACAAGGCAAGTTGCCTAGAACTAACAGCGGAAAAATTATCAGTCGGCAAAAAACTATAACTAAAGCTAGGACCTGTTAACTTGGTTAAAATAGAGGATGCACTATAATTGAAATACAGTTGATTACTGATTAGCAGGACAATAATATTGACCAAACTTGACCTTTTAAGGCGAGATGCACTACTAACTATTGAAATACAGTTAGTCTCTTCTAAGACGGAAAATATCCATTCTAATATTTAGACAGATTAAATAGCACCCACTTAAACAGATGGGACGGACTTATTATACTCGAGAAATCAGTTCATATTGGGAAAATTAGTGTACTATATTTGTATGAATTACAACAAAATAGGAAAGGAATACTCATTCAACTCATAAAGACGGAATTGATACTACTAGCAATCATAATCAACTAAGTACAGTCATATCCGCATCCAGGGACATCCGATGGCCTAAACGAACAGCAGGGCTCGCTTTCGATAGCGGCAGTGTAACAACTAGCAATCATAATCCACTTAAGTACAATTATATCATCACCAAACACTAAAAGAATCACATCATCATACATTAAACTAACATTATTGTAGTATTATCATAAAAACTTAACATAATTGTAATTCTGTAAAAAACAAAAGGGCATACCAGTAGCAACAATAATCAGCAACGATGAAAGCAAGCGGGCAAGGTGGTCGACGGTGAAGAGCGAACGCGGAAGAAATTGAGAGTGACGATTATAAGGAAGAAATTGAGAGTGACGATTGGATTGGAATGACGGGAAGAAGAGCGAGGTTTTTTCTTTTGTAATTGAGAGGGTTTTTTCTTTTTTTGAGGGCAAGACAGACAGCAGCCTACGGGCCTTTGTTTTACATCTAGTCCGGTTTTGTCATTGGGCCGTTCTCTTTGTTGTATCAATGAGAACGGTTTCATGACTTAACCGTTCTCTTTATAATATTAAGACGGTTCGTCAAACTAACCGTTCTCGTTGTTAATCTACCAGCACGGTTGGAATCAATCACCGTTCTCTTGTGAAGTCATATTTGCGCGCCCATAACAAAAATAAGCAAGAGAACGGTTCCGTTATCGACCGTTCTTTAAGTGGCGTTCTTATAGCTTAGAATTGTAGTAGTGCAACAACAACAACAACAACAACAACAACAACAACAACAACAACAACAACAACAACAACAACAACAACAACAACAACAACAACAACAACAACAACAACAACAACAATAATAATAATAATAATAGTAATAATAATAGTAATAATGAGTTTAGGTTGTGGCGCCTCCGGATTGTCGTGATAGACTTGTTCGCTTTATTATTTTTGATATTCCCAGACCTTATGCCCCGTCGGTTCTCTCGTCTGATGTGGGGGTTGAGCCTGTTGGTTGGTCTATCTCATTGCTTGATTGTTTGTTATCCATGGGTTTACGCACCGTGAAATCTATCCCTCGTAAGTGTCGACTTGGGTTTGCTCGGGTTTTAAAAGGGGCCTTAGATGATGTGGCTGACTCTCTTAGTGACCTCTCATGCCGGATTCGTTTGCTTGTGTTGCCTCTCTGTATACTTAAGACCTTCTCCCCGAGGAGTAATCTTGAGTGTAGGACCGCTATCAAGTGTCAACGAGAAGAGGCGAGTATTGCCAGTGCTATTCTTGCTTGGGGGTGCTTGGGGGTATTCTGCAGCTTTTGAGGGAGACTTTGGATGAGATTCCTCCTTCGTTTCATGTGGAGGAGGACCTTGATTTGAGCGAGCTTAACCTCCGACAATGTCGAAGGAAGATTTGTGATGGCCACTATACTGCCGCTGTTCGGGTGCTTTCTTCATCGGGTATTGCTCCTTATTACGATGCCACTCTTGCTGCTCTGCGAGATAAGCACCCCATTGCCCCCTCTCCCACATTGCCTCCTTTGCCCGGTGATCACTGTCCCCTCGTTGCTTCTTCGGCCGTTGTTTTGGATATGATTAGGAGTTTCCCGCGTGGCACGGCGTGTGGGAGGGATGGGTTCCGTGCTCAGCATCTCATGAATTGTTTGGGCGGAGTTGCAGTTGCTATTTCAGATTATTTGATCACCTCTATCACTCGGGTGGTTAATCTTTTCCTTGGGGGCCGATGCCCGCAGGTTCTGGGTGAGTACATTGCTAGTGCTCCGCTCACCCCGCTTGTTAAACCAGGCGGTGGTATTCGTCCTATTGCTGTGGGCACTGTTTGGAGGCGTTTTGTCTCTAAGGTCGGAGCTGTCATGATTGGACCATCTTTGTGTGGTTATTTTGAGGGGCTTTAGTTTGGGGTTGGGGTTTTCGGTGGAGGAGAGGCTATTCTTCATGCCTTGAACCGGTTAGTTGAGGCTCGTGGTGGCGAAGTTGGGCTTTCCATGTTGTTGGTTGATTTCCAGAATGCCTTAAACTTGGTTGACCGTGATGTCATGTTATGTGAGGTTTGTCGTCGCTGCCCTGTTCTCTTCCGGTGGGTGGAGTTTTGTTATTCGAGTCCAGCTAGGTTGTTTTATGGGGAGCACTCGTTATGGTCTTGTCAGGGGGTCCAACAAGGTGATCCTTTGGGTCCTTTGCTTTTCGCTTTGGTGTTACACCCTTTGGCGTGTAAGATCCGGGACTCTTTTGACTTGTGTTTACAGGGGTGGTACTTGGACGATGGCACTATTGTTGGCGATACCGAGGCGGTGGGGAAGGTTTTAGAGCTGATCATGGAGGATGGGCCTTGCTTGGGGCTTCATCTTAATGTGAGTAAAACCGAGGTTTTTTGGCCTACGGAAGATCCTAGGAGTCGGCTTACTGGTACTTTCCCACCTGATATTTCTAGGCCGCTGCATGGTGTCAATGTTCTTGGTGGTCCTGTTAGTGTATGTCCTCTTTAAAGCGGCAAGCTTGTGTTGAAACGTGTGAACAGGACCATAGAGCTTATAGATTCTGTTGCCCAGATTGATGATCCACAGTCGGAGCTGCTTTTGCTCCATGCTTGCACTGGTATTTCGAAACTCTATTTTGCTTTACGTACTTGCTCTCCCCAGGTTTCCAGTCGGCTCAGCTTCCCTTTGACGTGCCACTCCGTTCTAGCCTGGAACGCATTGTCACCGCGTCCGGGCCTGGTTTTGGCGACTGGCAGTGGCGGCTTGCTACCTTCCCCTTTCATTTTGGGGGACTTGGTGTCTATGCTGTTGGGGATGTTCTTCATTATGCCTTCCTTGCTTCCCGTTTGTAGTCTGCTGGTTTGCAGGCTAAGGTTCTCTACCCTTCTGGTATTCTGGCACCTGGACCTACCATTGATAGTGCCGTGAGATTGTTTAATGAGACTACAGGTTCAGACCTTTTGAGTAACCCGAGTGAGATCGCTGCCCCAAAACTTATGAAGAAATTGGCAGACATATATTTCGCGAAGGTTGTTGCTACTGCAGAATCCGAGTTCTCTTTGACTTCTCGCCAGGTAGCTTTGTGGAAGTCTCAGCATGGTTCCCATGAAAGAAAAGTAGATCTATATACTTACATATTCATATATGTTATAATTTAATTTGTCATAAAATTAACTAATGATCTTATGCATGCAAACTAATGAACAATATAAAGGAGAAATCATTGTCTTACATTGGAAATTTGGTTAGTATGGGCACAAGAGAGATCACCTTTCTCTCTTGTTCTTGAGCTATCCTTTTGGATGAACAAAGACCCAAGTGTAGGATCTCTCCCAAGGATTTATACCCAAAGCTTACTCTTAATTAAAATCAATATTATAAATACTAGTACAATATTAATTTTGTAAAGAAAAATGACCCAAAATAATTTTGGTCTTAGCTCCTAAAACCGGGTAGGAGAAAGGGAAGGAAGGAGAAAATAATTTTTATCTCTCTAAAAATTATTTGATGAGATGAATGAATAAATTGAATGAGACAATAACCTTATTGTATATTAGGTAAAATTGAGAGGAAAAACCAAGTGGTTTTCCTCTCTAAAAACCGGGTGGAGTAAGGGGGTGGAGGGAGCCAATGCATGCACTTGTTTATCTTCACAAGGTAAACTAGGGTTGCATGGCTACTAAGGCAAGTAATCATTATGTTTACCACTAATTTAAACAACACAATATTTAGCCTAAACCTCTCTTAATTTCGGTACATTAGATAATATGGATTCCATATTATTTTTGTCAATTTGTCAATATGTCACATGTCATATGTTACATAAATTTGTTATGTATTTTTAACATGTTAAAAATCAACGTATTAATAAAAATACGTCATATACAAAAATCAACTTAGTAATTCATAATTACTTGTACCAAAATATTTCTCCAATTATAAATCACAATAAATTGTATTTATAATAATTCATTCAATATAATTGTTTCCTTAAACAATAATTTCATCTGAGCAATGATACAATTCGATTACTCAGACCGTATCTCATTTAATCAAATTTCAATGTCATACGTAAATTTTACCTCCAAAATCGTCCGTCAATTTTTCAAGTAATTTAATTAACTCGTAACGTTATACGATTAATTAAATGATCAATTAAGAGTGTTGCCCTATAGGTATGACCTAGGGGGTCAACTGATCACCACCGTCGCACGACAGTAATGTCAAACTCTAGTCAGCCAATCATTACCGATATATGTTGACCAGTTGACAGTAAATATTACTTCCCAATTGTATTCTTTATAATGAGATTTAAACATGTGATCATCATGATCAACAGTCGTGATCGCATTATTGTCGGAGGACACATATTCCAACAATCTCCCACTTGTCCTCGACAAGTGTGCGTCACCAATTCTCTTGTCCTATTACTATCTCCCACTCAATGCAAGGTGTCTTTCAGGTCGTACTTGCAAGTGATCATATCGAGAGTGGTTTCCTCGATCTGGAGAATAACTGATTGACCGGATTTATCTATCATAGATACCATCCGAGCGTGGCCACGCATTTCCAGTTCATTACTCCTCGAGTGGCCCTGAGATATTGTTATAACCCTGACTAGGGATGGACAATTCCTATCGCACTCATTCCCTTCAACTAGCCACAGCCATCATAACCCAAAATATGCCCATTTGACCCCATTTACGAAGGTCGTAGTAACACAAATCAAAGTTAATCAAATCGTGCCATCTTAGGCGAATAGTCTTTAGTCAAAAGAATCGACTCATTTGAATACTATAGCAGCTCTCGCCACGACCAGGCTATATAAATTTGCCAGAACTCTATAAGCGGTCATAAGGTCCGACAAAATGTTCCTAACAGTCTGCCTATGTGATCGACTAGTCATCTCACATGACTCTATGGCACTTGAACTTGCCATCAATCGCATCACACTCTAGTCACTTCGAGACGTCACCTCATACAAGTAACTATGGGCAAATACAATGTTAATCCGTGTTCACTTTAACGGGGTTCAATTGTCTCCACAACCCGTTTGGATGTAACAAAGTATAAGGTGAGTTAATAATAACCCAAACAACAAATGTCGACATCACACTCGGGTAGTCAATATCATATTACAACCTTGTGATGCATATCGTAAGTGTAAACACTTATTGATTGCAATAGAAGTTTAACATGCCATGTGTCCATGTGTTCAACCTTCTTATACTTGCATTTTCCTTTACATTCATGTTCTCTCTCATAGCATGAATCTTACCAAGTACACATCAAGGTTCCCGACCTTGGTTTCGGTTCTTTAACTTGAAAGAACTTCCTTATCGATTATCACATAACGAACGAATTTGTGATGAATGATATAACTTGTACTGATCAAGTACTTCATCCACACACAATGCACTAGGTATATGTTTTGTAGAGTCTTACAACAATTTGCCAAGACGATTGGTCTAGTACTTCTCACAAGTCCTAGCGTATTAGGAAAAATTAGTTTTGAGTAACATATTCTCTAACTAAGTATCTTTCCAAAACTTCTTATTTCTCTTTCTAGCTTGAAAGGTTAAGGATTCTCATAAATCCTTGCATGTGCTCGGATTTTCTATAATATGTGCAACCTCTTGACACATAATAGAGCATTCCGTCAAACACGGAAATCACTCATCGGATTCTACTTGAGAATTCATGATGTTTCTATTATGGCTTACCAATGAATCATCATGCTCTTATGCACATGATTCACCATTGGACATGTGCATGATTATTCTAATGGCAGAAACATTAGTTACTAATAATCATGAGATCAACCGTTCATAGGTTCAATGAACGACCATGACTGCTAATGGCAATTCCATTTTCATCTACATGGATAGCCTATGTGTATGTTGATATGATGTGTATCTCTTAATACTAACCCAATATTTCTTGTCGTAATTGGATTCATCATAGTCCAAATTCATCCAGAATTGAAAACTCAAATACTTCTTTGTGAAAGAAGATATTAGCTCGTCACTCCTAATGAGTAATGAGTTGTAAATATTCAAAGGATGATAGCTCCCACTAAATTCCATGTCTTCACATGATAATTTCCTAACTCCCACTCAATTCCACATATTTCAAAATTGACTTCTCAATCGAAACTTTTCAAGAATTGAAATATAAATTGCATTGCCAAGTTATTAAGATAAAACCATATAAGTTCCCATCATATCCTTTCAAAATACCTATTTTGAAGTGGTCTCATCTTAACCTTATGGAAAAAGATTTTAATCTCTAACTCACACATATCATAATGATGTGTAGCGATGTCATTATTCAAATATAAATAATATCTAGAACACGTCCTTCGAAATACCATTTCGGAAGGAGGTTTAACCATTTCATAATGAGGTTAAGTAATGACATTTGCGTGGTTAAAACTTGGCCATTGAAGATATCGGTATATCAATCTTTGCAACTCGATCATAACTAGTATGTTACTTTGATTCATTTAGGCTCTTAAGTAAATCTCAAGGTTGAAACTATTGGTCAAAATTTTCATAATCTTAGTCAAAACTTGTTAAGACTTTACATTAGTCATTTTGTTCCAAAACTTTCTTTTGGTCTCCTCGTGTAGTTATCTCAAGAATATGTTCTTTCGATTACTTCACTTGGTCTCTTTTGTCATATAGAACTTACTTGAGACCATAGATCTCATCTACTCGGTATACTATATTAATAGATATACCTTCATTCGAATCATTCTCTCTTGCGTAGATCTTCATTTACACAAGTACACAATTTTATCTTGCCTTGTGTGTTGTGTCCTCATTTTTATCCCACTCTATCTTTAGAATAAATACACTATAGATTCAAAGATAGCATATGAGACACAAATAATGATGTTGAAGTTATAAGGAGAAATATCTCATAGATTGACTAATAGTTTTAGATTTCATATGTGTATTTGGTGATTGACATACCTTTAAGAGACTTCGTAGACTCAAGGTTACTTTGTAAATGATCATACACAAGCCTTAAGCATGTGGACATATAATGAAACCCGTCATTATATTTGTCTATTAGATCACTTTAAGTTATATGTTTCTATGAGCAAGCATTTAAATACGGATTTTAGAACAAAAGGATAAAATGATAAAACGGGTGACTTGGGTTGCAAACCAAGTCACCATTATCCAAAATACCTTTCCATGTCGAACACGGAAACTTAAGGTTCTAAAATCCAAAACATAATTTAAAATAAGACAATGAAAAGCAAAGCTCCATGAAAGCTATCCCTAGCTTCTTGATGGTTTCTCATGCTTGCTTTTCCTTTCCCTTGTCTTTGCTTGGTGGAGGCCCTATTTACAATAAAAAGGGAGATACATTATCACAACTTGCATCATAATACCATAGTTGAATTAGAAACATAAAAGAAGGATAGTCATTTACCTACTGGAGTAATCTTTCCAGCCTTAATATCACCAAGGTATTTGGAACAATTTCTTTTCCAATGTCCCATACCATTACAATAATGGCATTTATCAAGAGAACCCTTCTTGATTTTTGAAGTGCTAGCTTCACAAGTCTTAGCTTTGGTGAATGTGGGAGCTTGCTTCTTTCCCTTCCTCCCATTCTTCTTGAATTTCCCCTTACTCTTAGTGCTTATGTTAAGCACATCTTTTGGTGGGTTCACATTTAACCCCATGTCCCTCTCGGTTTGCACAAGTAACTTGTGCAATTCTTCAAGAGACACATCCTTGTCTTGCATGTTAAAATTCACCCGGAATTGAACATACGCTTTGACTTTGGACAAGGAGTGTAGAATCCTATCTACAATGAGTTCTTTGGGGATTTCAACTTTTTGAATCTTCAAGGTCTCGACAAGCTCCATAAGTTTGAGCACATGAGGGCTAACCTTTTGGCCCTCTTTGAAGTCGAGATCAAAGAATGCCGCGGCCGCCTCATATTGGACAATCCGCGGAGTTTGTGAAAACATTGTCACAAGTTTGGAGTAAATCTCATTAGCATTGCCCATTTTAAAGGCTCTCCTTTGGAGGTCCGCCTCCATCGCAAATATCAAGACATTTTTCATTGCGGCGGACTCCTTTTGGTAAGCCTCATATGCTTCCCTAGTGGCGGCGGTCGACCTAGTAGTAGGTTCGGGTGGAGAGGCCTCGGTAAGGTAACGAAGCTTGTCGTCACCTTGGGCGGCTAATTTGAGTTGGGCATCCCAATTGGAGAAATTTGACCCATTCTTTTCAAGTTTACATCGATCCATGAAGGATCGGAGCCATGATGAACTAGCGAGAGGCGTGGCATTAGGGGTTGGTGTTGCCATTTGTTATGAGGAAAAAGAAGTGGTCTACAAAACAAAATAGAAGGAGTAAAACAAATGTCGTTTTAATAATACTCGTAAAAATGTATGATTTAAACAAGTTTTATGCATTTTTCTAGTGACCTCTACCCAACTAGATAAATGATTCCAAGACCCAAATTCATATCGACTTAGGCACGGTATGGCCGATGAAACCTTTATCAATATAACTCGGTGGATTAACGTTTTAATCGATTCTACTTTTAGAACTCTTGGTCGATAAAATTACTCTAATAATTATCTATAGCCCAAAGCACATCCGACAAGGGCACGGTATGGCCGATGAAACCCTTATCGAAAAACTTTTGTTGAGTTCAATCCAAATTTCGAATAAATGTGTCCATGATCCAAATCCACATCAATTTAGGCACGGTATGGCCGATGAAACCCTCATCAACATGAACTCGGTGGATTGACATTCATCACCCACTTCCCCTACGTAACAAGGTTTGTACCCCGACAGGGCCGAGTGCACTCCCTCGCGAAATAGGTTTTCATGATTTCTACTATTTGGTAAGGCTATGTCTCAATTAATTGTTTTAGCGAGAGGTCATGACAATTTATTATCTATCACGTTTTAAGTGAACTAAAGCGGTGAACTACGATAATTCTAATTGACACGGTCGATAAACTCGATGAAAGAAGATGCATGTTTTAGTTATGGCGATTTAGCGATGCATGTGACATAAAATAAAATGCAAGCATAAAAATAAATCCTAGTATGGCCTTCCTAAAATAGAAAAACTATTTAACTATTCCATATTCGGAAACCAACTCCATTGGTCCCTTGAACTTCGGTTGTGGCACGCATCTCGAGGTAACACCGTCTTTATGTATCGCCATCTTGAAGAAATCCGTCTTTGGGAACTCCGAAATGAATAAAATTACATAATAAATTACATAATTTCCTATTATACATTTGTAACTAAAATAAAATAAATCTATTAAATTACAAAACGGTGATACGAGATCACAATAAAATTACAACCGAATCGATATTCCCATACATTTCGGGAAATACCAATTAAAATCTAAGGCCATACTAAGTAAAATTACATAATTCAAAATTACATAAATTAAAATTATGACAATCATAAAGAAAATGCAGCATTATAATATGTATGAACATGCCCAATTTTATGCTAAATCGCCTTTAATTAGCCAATATCGTATATTACTCGGTTTTTACGGATTTGCGTGATTTCAACATTTTATAATCACAAAAATTACATAAATTCATATTTATGCATAAGTTAATTACCCTAACCTCTTAGGACTCAAAATTTAGTCTTCACTAATTATTTGACCATAATTAACTCATATTTCTAAAATTGTTCATTAATGGACCAAAAATTACAAAAATAAGCTATAAACTTCAAATAAATCACAAAATTTCAAATAAATTCAAAATTTGAAATTTTAAACTCATGAACATTCTGGAAAAATACCATGACACTCATAATGTTCAAAAACTTAGGTTAAAAATTTCGAAATTTTTCCGGAAAAACAATGTTGCCGTTTATCGGTTTTAACTAAAATAATCATAAAAACATGTGAAAAATTATATTCATCAACTTTTCAATTTTAGATCTGAAAAAGATAATAAAATGCAACATATGATGTTTTTCTTTAGTCATAGAGTATGTTTTATTAATTTTTCATTAATTAAGTCACTATTCATGCCATTTTTCTTCAAAAATCGATAAATCATGCAAAAAGACTTCACTATAGCCCATTATTTTACACACATCTTGTAAAATTTCATGTGACAACATACTAAATTTCTATGACCAGATTCGAAATTTATCTCATATTAACCTATTTTTCACCTAAATCCGAATTTAATAATGAAAAATCCATTTTTCGAGCATAAGAAGTCCAAAAATTATGAAAATTTACAGGTTATCTCAAAATAATATATGTGACAACATATCCAAAAATCACCGGACAATTCGAAGTATAGCTAATTTTAGACCGAAAATTACATTTTTACTCATAAAATCATATTTAAATGCCATTATTGTAAAATATGAACAATAAAAATCCGTAAATTAACCAAAATATCCTAAAAACATTTTAGGACAAGAAATTTAACATGCATAAATTTATTTCGTGATATCTCATAATAACACAAATTATGCAAGTTTTATATGTTATTCTTATAACTCGGAAAAACTTTTAACCGATTTGCATGCAAACAACCATGGCTCTTGATACCGATTGAAAGAAAAGTAGATCTATATACTTACATATTCATATATGTTATAATTTAATTTGTCATAAAATTAACTAATGATCTTATGCATGCAAACTAATGAACAATATAAAGGAGAAATCATTGTCTTACATTGGAAATTTGGTTAGTATGGGCACAAGAGAGATCACCTTTCTCTCTTGTTCTTGAGCTTTCCTTTTGGATGAACAAAGACCCAAGTGTAGGATCTCTCCCAAGGATTTATACCCAAAGCTTACTCTTAATTAAAATCAATATTATAAATACTAGTACAATATTAATTTTGTAAAGAAAAATGACCCAAAATAATTTTGGTCTTAGCTCCTAAAACCGGGTAGGAGAAAGGGAAGGAAGGAGAAAATAATTTTTATCTCTCTAAAAATTATTTGATGAGATGAATGAATAAATTGAATGAGACAATAACCTTATTGTATATTAGGTAAAATTGAGAGGAAAAACCAAGTGGTTTTCCTCTCTAAAAACCGGGTGGAGTAAGGGGGTGGAGGGAGCCAATGCATGCACTTGTTTATCTTCACAAGGTAAACTAGGGTTGCATGGCTACTAAGGCAAGTAATCATTATGTTTACCACTAATTTAAACAACACAATATTTAGCCTAAACCTCTCTTAATTTCGGTACATTAGATAATATGGATTCCATATTATTTTTGTCAATTTGTCAATATGTCACATGTCATATGTTACATAAATTTGTTATGTATTTTTAACATGTTAAAAATCAACGTATTAATAAAAATACGTCATATACAAAAATCAACTTAGTAATTCATAATTACTTGTACCAAAATATTTCTCCAATTATAAATCACAATAAATTGTATTTATAATAATTCATTCAATATAATTGTTTCCTTAAACAATAATTTCATCTGAGCAATGATACAATTCGATTACTCAGACCGTATCTCATTTAATCAAATTTCAATGTGATACGTAAATTTTACTTCCAAAATCGTCCGTCAATTTTTTTCAAGTAATTTAATTAACTCGTAACGTTATACGATTAATTAAATGATCAATTAAGAGTGTTGCCCTATAGGTATGACCTAGGGGTCAATCGATCACCACCGTCACGACAAAGTAATGTCAAACTCTAGTCAGCCAATCATTACCGATATATGTTGACCAGTTGACAGTAAATATTACTTCCCAATTGTATTCTTTATAATGAGATTTAAACATGTGATCATCATGATCAACAGTCGTGATCGCATTATTGTCGGAGGACACATATTCCAACATCCCACTCTTCTGATTGGCTTCGGGCGGTTCCTATTTCTTGTTTAGGGCAGACTATGAACGGGAGGACTTATCGGTGTGTACTTAACTATCGACTGGGTGTTCCTTTGTTTTGTGTGCCTAGACCTTGTTCTGCTTGTTCGCGGGTCTTTGATGGGGATATCTACGGGGATCATGCCGTGTCGTGTGCTGGTTCTGTTGGTATCAAGCATCGACATAACCTTGTTCGCGACACTCTTTCTGAGATCTGCTTCCGTTCAAGGATCTCTGTTGGTAAGGAGTTGGATATTAGTTTGATCGATGGGCATGATAGGCCCCTGCGTTCGGCAGATCTTTTGCTTTATTCTTGGGACAGGGGACGGGATGTGTTTGTGGATTTGACTAGATCATCTCCTTTGACTCAGTTCGGGATGTCCGACTTTCTGCCCGGACGCGTGGTAGTTGATGCGGCTCAGCGCAAATGCGGCAAGTATCAGAGCTTGTGTGAGGCTGTTGGCTATGGGTTCTTACCTTTTTCTTTCTCTTCTTTGGGGGAGTTGGGGACAGATGTCGTTGCCTTTCTCAAGCGGATTCAGAAATTTTCTGTGTCCCAGGATGCCGGTGCTCGCGTTGCTGCTTTTATCTTTACTAGACTTAGCTTTGCTATTGCAAAGGGAGTGGGTGCCCAGATTGTATCTCGGTTACCCACTAATTTCTTGTAAACTTTTGATTGATTAATAATAATAATAATAATAATAATAATAATAATAATAATAATAATAATAATAATAATAATAATAATAATAATAATAATAATAATAATAATAATAATAAATAATAATAATAATGATAATAATTAGATAAAATGATAACGGTTCTTTGTTAAGCCGTTATCATATTACATATATCAACAACGGTTATTTCAAAGCCGTTTTCATATTACACCAATAAACAACGGTTTTTCTTAAAACCGTTGTAAACACAGATCCACTGTGAAACTAAAACGTTTGTGATTTTACCAATGCCATACCCTATTATTATTGGTTGTTTGACCATTATTCACTTCATGCATGCATGCAGAATTACAACGATTCTTATAAGAACTGTGTTAGATTATGCAACTCTAAAAATAAATGAAATTTGAAAGATATTAATAATAGAATGACTCATGGTGAACAAGTCATCTTTGCCGTCGTCGCCGTCATTAATCTTTATAGCTTAAAAAAGGTAATCTCATTTTCATAGTTATTGGCTTATATATGGGTCGTACTTGGATGATTGATAGTGAAATTGGTGATCCCATTTATAATGATGGAATTGCTGAATTTAACAATTTTGTCAGTGAAAATTTTCATCTCCACTCATCAATCCCATATCCTTCTAATAGATGTGGTCATATTAGGGTTTTGCCTATCCGAGATGTCAAAATACACTTACAAAAGAATAGTTTCAGTAGAGCTAATAGGCGTTGGATTTTTCATGGAGAATTAGAGGATAAGGATGGGGAATCTGATGTAGAGATAAATAATCATACACCTGAAACTGCTGGCTTAGATATAGAGGATGGGGGATCTGATTTGTATGTAAACAATCGTTTACTTACACCTGAAGTTGTTTTAGATGAGAAGTTTTCTAAAGATAATGGATTCGATGATTTTGAAGCTACTGGTGATGGGGAAATAAATGCTGATGATTTAATTGAGAAGTATCTGATGTTGCCTTTGTTGATATCTGGCCCTCGACAACCTGGAAATGACATAGATGTGTATTTGGAACAACTTCTAGATGATCTGAATATTCTGTGGGAAAGAGGGATGCTGGTGTTTGATGGTTATAAGAAGGAAAGTTTCAATATGAGAGCTATGTTATTGTGTACAATAACTGACATTCCGGCATCCGACGATCTTTCTAGACATACTATACATGGGAAAGAGGCTTGCCCGTTGTGTGTGTGTGCAGGGGGGGAGGGGGGTTGAATTAGAATATTTGAAGCATTCTCGCAAGCATGTTCATAGGGGAAATCGTCAATGGTTATGCCCGGATCATTATTATCGTAAGCTTCATAAGGCATTTAATGGGTGTCCTGAGCAGCGTGGGAGTCCTCATAATTTGAATGGTCATGAAGTGTATGAGAAACTAAAACATATTGAGATAACGTATGGGAAGAAGGGACCTAAGTTGTCTACTCGTGGTTATAAAAAAAATATATATTTTTTTACCAAACTTTCGTACTAGCGTGACCTCCCGGTTAGACATTGCCTAGATTTTATGCACATTGAAAGAACGTTTGTGATAATATAATCAATACTCTGCTATATGTTCCGGGTAGGACAAAAGACAACAAGCCAGCTAGGGATGATATGGTTGAGATGGGTATTAGGCCCGAGCTAGCAGCTAAAACAAAAGGAAATCGGACATTTTTGCCACCTGCAGCTCGTACTCTTTCAGAAAAGGAGGAAAAAGAGTTTTGTAAATGCTTCATGGTATTAAGGTGCCAGAGGGCTATTCGTCTAATATTAGAAGCGTTGTTTCGTTGCAAGACCTAAAATTTACTGGTTTAAGGTCACATGACTGTCTTACATTGATGCAACAACTACTAGTTGAGGCCGTTCGTTCCATTCTACCTCCAAAGGTTCGATATGCTATAATTAGATTTTGCTATTTATTCAAATCAATCAACAGTAAAGTCATTGATCCCGATGAAGCGGAAACTTTGCAGGACATCCTCATCACCAGTCTTTGTCAGTTTGAAATGTATTTTCCTCCCTCATTTTTCATTATCATGGTTCATTTGACTGTCCACCTAGTCCGGGAGGTTTTGTATCTCGGGCCAGTGTATTTGAGATATCAGTACCAATTCGAACGATTGATGAAAGTTTATAAGTATTACACATCTAATAGGTATCGTCCAAAGGGGTGTATTTGTAATACTCAGGATATTCAGGGACCCTGTTGACCGACCCTGTTGACCAAGACAGACAGCAGGGATGAATGGATGAGGGATCAGGCTTATAACATGAGCTTTATCGGATGGCTTACTCGACCTAGCAGAGGCTACTCGGCCGAGTATTACCTATACTCGACCGAGTAGAGCCTACTCGGCCGAGTACTTCAGTACTCGACCGAGTATGGCTGCTGTCAACGCGTTAATATAAAACGAAAATTCGCGAGCTTCATTTCATTTTTCCATTTCTTCGACAGTTCCTCTTTCTCTAATCCTAGCCTACCTCCCTCTCCTATCACCCCATCTCTACACACTCTCATACATATAGCCTAAACCTCCACCATGGGAAGGACGGGATTCGCTTAGGAAGGATGGCGTGCGTGGTGGTCGTCTATGTCGCCGTCGATGCATTTTGTTAGGTAAGTTTCTGCCTTGTGTTTCTTTTGGGTAGTTCATTGAGGATTGTTGTGTAATAGGATATGGTTATCGTTGTAGGATGCGTATTAGAGTCCTGCTTGGCTGTATATGGATGTCTCTTATGGTTTGTGTCGAGGTAGGGTTTCTCCTACTCAGTACTGTTAATTGATTGTGATTGCATATGTTTTATAGTTGTTGTTATTTGCTGATCCTCGGTGGTTGGGTGTTGTGGTGATGATGTTGGTGTGGTTGTGTTATGACGGTTGTGGTGTTGTGACAGCTGTGATGTTGTGTGTGTGTGTGATTGTGGTGGAGGCACTTGCGGGAGTGGCTTCACACCCTAGTTCGCCCTCCGTGGAACCCGCCACGGGAGGGGATGTGCACATTAAGGGACAGAGATTGTTTGTCGCTCGTTGATGAGCTGGATTAGGTGGGATGGGCTGCGGTCACCCACTGGCGGCGAGGATTACCTGTTGCGATGGGTAATCTGGTAGGGCTACACACGTTAGTGTGTAGTCGGTTACTGTGCGAGATCGGGAGACTGGGTTAAAGGATGATCAGCTGATTACATTGTTTATTTGTTTTTACTTTTGATTAGTCAGTACTGACCCCTGTTGTTTTGTGGTATCTGCGGTGATCAGTTCGGGGATGGTGAGAAGTTGGCTTAGCAGGTACTGTTGCTTGTGGCTGCTAGGAATGGAGGATCGAGTCATCACGCTACCGGTCTAGAAGTGTTGTAACACGAGTGTAGTAGTTCTCATTTTTGTAGAGGGATGTATACAGAGTTATGTTGTATAAGATACATTAAAGCTTTATAAATGTTCTTTTATTGTCCTATTTGATCTACTTCCTCGGGAAACCAAGATGGTGACACCCTCAGACACGGGAATGGTCCTTGGTAAGGCATTCCGGTGTATGGCGGTGTTACAAAGTGGTATCAGTGCCGACGATTTTGGAACCTGAACCAATGAATCTAATGAATGTAGGGTGTCAATTAAAATGAACCTGGTGTATGTGCGTTGGGAGCCCCAGCCGATGCTAGATTTTGGGTGAGTAGGCGCCCTCATTTCAAAATCATGGCCCCATCGAACTTAAGCCAGACACGGGAAAAAGGGTAGCTAGTAAGAGTCGTTGATTGCTTAGTGATGGTTGTTGTGTGCATCTATGTTTATGATAATGTGTGTCAAGCTGTGTGTGGAAAAGTTTAGAGTGGGTGATGGGATTGTTGCAATGTGCGACCAGAGGTAAGTCAATCAATTTGTTTGACGATGATTGCGTTGTGTGTTGATTGCTGTCTTGTAAATGTGGTTAAGGTGTGTACCTTGTGACTAGCGGAATCTGTGATGATGTGGTATAGGAGCTAAACCTTGCAGGTACAGTAATTAATTGCTAAGTATGCTTAAAGGTGTAATGTAATCGTTTCAGAGCAAAGTGAGGAATGAAGGTAGAAATGATGATCGAATTGGTAATGGATGTACAAAGTTCGTGTTGATGTGTGTTTATGATGTAGGATAAGCTCTAACAGTGACGAGCCGATTGCACGGAACTCCGAACTATGCTATTTGTTTTGCAGGAACAAAGAAAAGTTCAATTCCGTCTTCATTTTTTGAAAACTCGACCGAGTAGAAATTTGTACTCGACCGAGTAGACGATACTCGGCCGAGTATGAAGGTGCTCGACCGAGTGTCTATTTTGTGACAATTAAAATCGCTACTGTTCTTGAAAACTCGACCGAGCAAGAGGAATACTCGACCAAGTAGTCGACACTCGGCCGAGTATGCCTAATACTCGACCGAGTACTGCTGTATCGGGACTTACACGGGTTATACAAAAACCCTATTTTCGTTCCATTCTTTCTTATTTCCGCCTCCCATCTTCACATCTCCTTCTCTCTAAAACTCCATACCCTTCCTTTCTCAAGCTTTTGGGTCAACTCTTGGTGGTTAATTTGTTCTCTCTTGCTATAAACCAGTTCAAGGTAAGGTTTTAATTCGATTTCTTCCTTTGTTTTCAAAGTTATGGTGTAATTTTGTCAATACTTCGAATTTTCATCTTGGGTAACTGAAATTAAGCCTTCTTCTTGCTTTTTTTTGGACTTAATTGTGCATAAACCTTGATTACACCCTTATTTGAGCAATTACATAGTTTAAAGTTTGATTTCGAATTCTAGGGTTTGCAAAAAATGAAATATCTTCTGTTTTGCTTGATTATCATTCGGTTTGAGACAATTTGAGGCTGGGAACGATGTAATGGGAAAAGTATTTGGTGATTTCTGATAAAGTTTGTCTTAAAAAGTTCGTCACAAAATTTGTGTACCATTGAAAAACAGTCCGTCTTTTGCGGTAAGTGTTATTGTGTCAATCTCTTTGTTAAGCTTGTTTCCTTGCAGCATGGTGAAAACCAGAGGCCTATCCAACAAGAGGACCCGTCCTAATGTCCAACTTGAGACGGGTCAATCAAGCAGTGGACCTGTAGTTCCACCGGTGGAGGCATATCCATCGGTAGTCTTCTCTGATTTCAAGCAGCGCAATGCCTTTGTAGCCTTGATGAAGCGTCCTTTCCGACCTACTCGGTGTGTGAACCCCGAGCTTTTAGAGACCTTGGGGATTAGGGGAGATATAATTCATATGTTTGAGATTTTGGGAATGGAGGGGTTA
This sequence comes from Silene latifolia, assembly GCF_048544455.1. NCBI lineage: Eukaryota > Viridiplantae > Streptophyta > Magnoliopsida > Caryophyllales > Caryophyllaceae > Silene > Silene latifolia. The sequence continues at coordinate 92,491,704 of NC_133535.1, read as the reverse complement.
TATCACCTAAGGAAGAAGTCCTACCCCCATCTGACCTTAGAATTCCTGAGCTCGTATGAGTATGATAAGAAGGAGAAGACCGTCTCCTTCCGCCTCATGAATGAGGATCGCGAGCTGACTTTGGATGAGTTTGCGGCCATCTGGGTTTGGAGGAGGAGGGGACGGGATTGTTCCTACCATTCTTTTGGATCTACCTGAGCTGGTCACCGTGCCCGAGGGACAGCAGCAGACACCTCCCCCATCTCGAGAGCGTCGTAGGGTCAGGCAGTCTAGGACAGACCCGGTCATACCTGAGCCCTCCTACTCCGCCCCTGAATTTTACCCTTACTAGTACTCGCCCTACCCCACAGTGCATGACCCCAGGATGCAGCCGAGTGACTTGGCTGAGCGGATCTCCACTACTTTGGTGCTCCGCAACATGCATGAGATGGCCCATAACCAGGGCATAGGGACATAGGTAGCACAGCCTGTCTGGTGGAGAGGACCGGGAGTGGACACGGGAGTCTTCCACAGCTACGGAGTTGATCCTGGTTACTGGAGGCCACCGGAGGAGACAGAGTTTAGCTGCCTCGCGGGACCATGGGGAGCCAACTACGGCAGCCAACTAGGAGGGGATTACTCAGCAGCAGCAGGCTTTCCAGGAGCGACTAGTTCAGGTGCAGGTACTTCTGGTGCAGGTGGTGACGATGACATGGAGGAGGGTCCTGGCTTTTGACCCTTTTGTTATATTTCTTGGATTATTTCTTTTGTGTGCGATTAGTTCTTTTGCGTTGGATGTTATTTTCGGGATTTATTATTTACTGTTGGATGACTGTACTCGGCCATAAGGCCGTTACTTACTTTAGCTTATCGTGTGGAGACGTGTTGGATTTCGTTATGTTTGGTAATATTGTAGGGAGTTTGGTTGCAGGATGAGTCGTGAATGCATCGTGTGAACTGCGTCAAATGTTCTCTGCCTGTCGTAGCTCGACCGAGTATAGACACTACTCGACCGAGTAGAGCTTACTCGGCCGAGTATCCAATTATACTCAACCGAGTAGAGCTTACTCGACCGAGTAGACACTCATACTCGGCCGAGTGTTACTGTTATAGGGACATTAGGTGTTTGATAATTATGAATTGTAAGGTCTATGTGAACATCGGTATGATTGAGTGTGGGGGTGCTTCATAGTGCCGTTTAGTGTAATCAATTGTCCAAAAGATGGACTATGATCACGTCACAGGTATGCAATTGCTTGGATCACATATTAATTTGTGAATGTTTAGTTATATGGCAGTGGTTGACATCAAGGAACTTAAATTGTTCAAGGTGATACATGAGTCTTTAAATAATATGGAAATGTAACACAATACCCAGACGATGTTGTAGCTGTCACCAGTCTTATACGTGTATATGTTTGGTTACAATTATAGCAAGTCTAACTGGATGAGTGAAATTGGCGGTCGGTATATGACTAAAATGACAAGTTAAAGAATAAAGCTGCTATCATTCGATAACATCATCTTTAGATATATATATATATATATATATATATATATAGAATACTTGATTGCCATATTATTCTGTTGCTATGGGTCACAAATGAGTAATGTCGTAGGTTAAGTTTTATAGCATGAGTCTAAGTCATTACAGTCTGTGAGTAATGTCGTGGTTAGGATGTATGTGTTAATTGTGGGTGTGGGAAGTGATTAGTGGTGAACTTCGGGGACGAAGTTCCTTTAAGACGGGAAGCGTAATGTCGCGGAAACAAATGTTTAATTATGCCTATAATACTTGAAGTCACATGTATGTATGTATGTTAGTATTCAGAATTACATTCATGTTACAGGTTATTGTAGTTACACTTACGTTTCCTTGAAGCTGTATCTATGTTACGGTCAAGTGATATGAATGTGTGTTGAACCACTCTGTATTGGTGTACGGGACGTGTACTTTTGTGACGTGTACTGTTGTGGTTGGGTATTGCTTTGTAGTTATGTATTGTTGCTAGTCGTTGTGTTGCTTTTAACAAGAGGGTGCATATGAATTCATTAATTCCCGTAAGTTTATGTGTGATAGTTGATGGTTGGTATTGTTTGGAAGAATGGCTGTGATGGATGATTGTTGTTTAAGTAATGTGGTGTGGCGGTAGTGTCAGGACGGTCTGAGCTCGTACGCCTTTATATAGGTGGATGGTGTCACCGTGCGTAACCCTGAGGCGAGTGGAGTGTGGGCTGAACTTCGGGGACGAAGTTCTTTTAAGGGGGGAAGACTGTAATACTCAGGATATTCAGGGACCCTGTTGACCGACCCTGTTGACCAAGACAGACAGTAGGGATGAATGGATGAGGGATCGGGCTTATAACATTAGCTTTATAGGATGTCTTACTCGACCTAGTAGAGGCTACTCGGCCGAGTATTACCTATACTCGACCGAGTTGAGCCTACTCGGCCGAGTACTCCAGTACTCGACCGAGTATGGCTGCTGTCAACGCGTTAATATAAAACGAAAGTTCGCGAGATTCATTTCATTTTTCCATTTCTTCGACAGTTCCTCTTTCTCTAACGCTAGCCTACCTCCCTCTCCTATCACCCCATCTCTACACACTCTCATACATATAGCCTAAACCTCCAACATGGGAAGGACGGGATTCGCTTAGGAAGGATGACGTGCGTGGTGGTCGTCTATGTCGCCGTCGATGCGTTTTGTTAGGTAAGTCTCTGCCTTGTGTTTCATTTGGGTAGTTCATTGAGGATAGTTGTGTAATAGGATATGGTTATCGTTGTAGGATGCGTATTGGAGTCTTGCTTGGCTGTATATGGATGTCTCTCATGGTTTGGGTCGAGGTAGGGTTTCTCCTACTCAGTACTGTTAATTGATTGTGATTGCATATGTTTTATAATTGTTGTTATCTGCTGATCCTCGGTGGTTGGGTGTTGTGGTGACGATGTTGGTGTGGTTGTGTTGTGACGGTTGTGGTGTTGTGACAGCTGTGATGCTATGTGTGTGTGAATGTGGTGGAGTCACTTGCGGGAGTGGCTTCACACCCTAGTTCGCCCTCCGTGGAACCCGCCACGGGAGGGGATGTGCACATTAAGGGACAGGGATTGTTAGTCGCTCGTTGATGAGCTGGACTAGGTGGGATGGGCTGCGGTCACCCACTGGCGGCGAGGATTACCTGTTGCGAGATCGGGAGACTGGGTTAAAGGATGATGAGCTGATTACATTGTTTATTTGTTTTTACTTTTGATTAGTCAGTACTGACCCCGTGTTGTTTTGTGGTATCTGCGGTGATCCATTCGGGAATGGTGAGCAGTTGGCTTAGCAGGTACTGTTACTTGTGGCTGCTAGGATTGGAGGGATCGAGTCATCACGCTACTGGTCTAGAAGTGTTGTAACACGAGTGTAGTAGTTCTCATTTTTGTAGAGGGATGTATATAGAGTTATGTTGTATAAGATACATTAAAGCTTTATAAATGTTCTTTTATTGTCCTATTTGATCTACTTCCTCGGGAAACCGAGATGGTGACATCCTCAGACACGGGAATGGTCCTTGGTAAGGCATTCTGGTGTACAGGGGTGTTACAGTATTGTTGAGCGAGCAATTATCGATGAAACTCTTTCGTATTGTTATGCGTACCTCTCCTTGGATGGGTTAATTGGAGTTCTTACGAATCGTCATAGTGACTGGATGAATGGAAAAGGTGTAAAGGGTCGTGTTTCTAAGGATATGTCACCTGACATGCGACATAGAGCTCAAACATACGTTCTTTTTAACGATGATTATGTCCACCCTTACAGTATGGAACACCAGCGTTACCTTAGGGGAAAACACCCTCATAAGAACGTAATGTGGTATGCAAATAAGCATAACAAGCAATTTAGCGACTGGTTTAAGGATACTATTTAATATGATGACAACCCAATTGATGATTGCTCACCCAACCTACGACATCTCGCTTTCGGTCTTGATGCTCGTGCAACTTTTTATAACGGGTATACGATCAATGGTTAAACTTTCTACACCCGCATTCAAGATGAGGCGAGCACAATGCAAAACAGTGGAGTTTGCGTAGATTCTGAGGCAATATACTTTTCTTGTTCAAAGGATAAAAATCCTATTTTGGGTACAATCCAATATTATGGAGTTATTCAAAAGATATTGGTTTTAGACTACATGGATTTTGAGATACCTCTATTTCGATGCAAGTGGGTTTACAACAACAATGGTTTTAGAAAGGATGATTTAGGATTCACATTAGTAAATTTTGACTAGGTTGGAGACAAGGACGATCCTTTTATATTAGCGTCACAAGAAAAACAAGTGTTTTATGTTACCGATCCTATGGATAAGAAGTGGTCAGTTGTTCTATCTTGCCATCGCCGAATTCCAGATGATGAAGACGTCGGATTTGAAGGACTTGATCACAATGTTACATCGCAATTTGGTAATGATGTTGAAAATGTTAACATTCCAATCATCTATACACGAGATGATCACGATGAAGGTATTTGGGTTAATGAAGAGACTGGCAAATCCAAAAAACGTTCCCGGCAGCCATGAAAATATCAGTAATCCGAACAAGATATTTATGTCATATGTAATTATTGTCTAGCTATTATATATCAAACTGCTGTTTTAAAATTTTTCTACTGTTGCAGCCGGTTAGGGAATACCAAATGATGCTTTATTTCTTGGCGGTAAAATCAAATAAAATGAAATATAAAATACAACGGTTATACCTAATCCATTGTTCAAGACGCATACAGTTATAATGGTTCAGGCCATTGTTATCTATATAAAATGATGCTTCATTTCTTGGCGGTAAAATCAAACAAAATGAAAAGTTTTAAGACAACAGTTATTTCTAACCCGTTGTAGATAATACTAATCAATAACGGTTTATTACATACAACGGTTTTTTTTATACCGTGTTTTTTACTTTCCAATAAATAAGGTCTTGCAAGTGTTGTATTATTCACACATATATACTCTGAGCTCCCCCCCTAATAACCTCAAACACTGAGCTTTCCCTCAATCACCAGCCTACCCCATCGCCATCGTAGTCATCATCGTCATCGCCATTCCCGCTGCCAGATCAACCTGGATTCTCCTCTTTAAAGAAGTAATAAACCCTCCCCTCTAAAGATTTGTTTGTTATTATAAGTATGCTTTGTTATTATTTGTTTATTAATTCCTGCTTTAGATATGGTCGAAAAGCGGAAAACAAACGTTGGAAATGCGTCAGGCGACGACTCAGGTGATGAGAATAATTTGCAACACACTGCGGGTCGAATGCGCCACAGGGTTTCCCTAGAAGCAATAACTTCAAAGATACCTAATCCTTTACAATGGAATAAAGATACGGGGCTGCCATATGGTGAGAATGTCGGGTATTTTGCGAGTTGGATTGGTGGTTGTGTTAGACAGTATGTGCCTATTGGTACGCCGCGTATCAGTGAACTGAGTAAAATACGGAACACCATGCTAATAAACAAAGTAAAGGTATGTATATACAATAATAAATGTTTTAGCTGAAATTAAGTTACTACTTGATATGTGTATTAGCCGAAACAAACCATCTATGCTCATCATATATGCAGTTAGCTTACGTTGTCCCCGAAAAGTATGATAAGTACCTTAAAAAAAGACAGGGGAAGCCCTCAAATCTTGGAAGTTAAAGATTGATGAGAACTACTTGTTCAACAAGGAAACCGAGGAGATGAACAAGAAACCACCAACAAAGAAGTATCCGTATGCCAGTCAGGACCATTGGGATAGCTTTATCGCTTATAGGCAGTCTAACAAGTTTAAGGTAACTTAATAAGTAAAGAAGTATACTTAGTTTAGTGTTTGGTTATGCTTACGTTTCTCGATACAATTTATTTGATGAAGGCTATGAGTAAGAGGAACAAGGCGAACATTTCAAAGAAAAAGACCGTCTTTTACGGCTCTTGATTTATAGATTGATTAAGATGAAACTTGTAAGTACATAATTCTTATAGTATTAGACTATTAGGTGTTTTAGTAGGATGTTATATATGTTCATATTAATCATACATATTTTGAGAGGATATCAACGTGATGAATGAATTGAAGACAAAGCTTGGAAAATTCAGTCGTCACTACGCATGGGTGGAAGGTCACACTCCTAAGAATGGAAAGACGAAAACTGAATATGATAGGGACATCAAAGAGAAAATTGTAAGTTTGACTTAATATGTCACTCCTACCATTGGTGGTCGGAGTTATATAATTCTGAGTTTAAATAAAATTTAGTTGTTTGTTGGTTTTTTGTGTATGTAGAAGAAGGAGGTAGAGGAAGGAAAATGGAAGCCTCAAGGACGTGATGACATTCTTGGTAGGGCAATCGGCAAAGCAGAGCATGCAGGTCGTGTGAGAGGGGTATCGACGCATGTTGGTATCACTAAGTATTTTGGAAAAACTCCTTGAAGGATGTTGAATGGTGATGATTCCAAGAAGGTAATCATATAAATATTGTATTTGATTCAACATAATTTATAACTATATATGCTGACTAATTTCCACTACACAACTACAGAAAATGGCCAGGTTGATGCTGAGAATGGTGGAAACTAGGGAATAACTAGCAGAAGAAGAGTTGGATATGGTTCAAGAAGTCATAAAGAAAGCAGAGGAGGATGGGGAGGAAGAGGAGGAGAAGAAGAAGGAGGAGGAAAAAGAGGTAATAATATTTATGTCTTATATACAATGTGTTATATGATTTGGAAAATCAGTACGTGTTATATGGACAAGTGTTAATGTATAGAAGGAAGCCGAGGAGGACATGGCAAGGGAGCAGGAAATGGCAAGGGAGACTGAGGTGGGAGCCGAGGATCGATAGCAGGCAGTTGAAGAGAAAGAGGAAGCCAGAAAGGCCGTGACACAGGATGAGGTTGAGGTAATTGATGATCAGATGTTCTTCTCAACACCGAAAAAGGTAATAGCTGCTAGTTTATAAATTCATATCATACCCGTTTTTTACTTATGAAATTTATTAAAGGTAGTGCATGTATGTGTACTAATTGATTAAAGCTGTCGCAAAGGGCGATTGCAAGGTGGCTTGTCTTCTGTTCTATTTACAGGGGAAACATAACCTTGTTGTTGCCAGGGGATACGTGTTCGCTTACGACCGGCTTCAACAAGTTAAGGTTCATGGTATACCTCTTTGTGACAAATGCAGGAAAATGGAAGTGTCCCAATTATATAAAGACGAATATGGGGAAGTAAAAGTACCATTTCCTAATAAGGAGGTCACTTATTTGAAAGAAGCCCTAAGTTCTTATGTGTAATAGCCTGACAACCTCATCAATGTTGTCATCCCAGAGGTACCTATATGCAGACGTTAATTATTACTTGTTCTTTAAATATATTAGGGTACGATTATTAACATATCGTAAGTACTTTAATCTTTACATTTGCAGAAGTTAAGAAAAGTCATGGCGGCAGCTAAAGCAATTACTACTACGTCAACAGACAAAGTCACCGAAAGGACTACGTCTTCCCCAAAAATAAAACCACACGACATAGAATATAAGCCAGCTACTTTTTGTTGCAGTCAAGCCTGCTTATGATTCTTATTATGAATCGTGTGCATATAAGACAAAAAAGAAAACTACTTCGCTGAAGGCTTTGCACAACCTGGTTGTAAAGAAGTCACCTAGAGGGGATGTAGTTATGATTAACATTGAAGAGGAAATTATGGGCGCAGCTGAGATAGCCGTACTGGACCTGAAGCAATGATGGAATTTGTCGGCCTTGACAATTTAGATGTTGTTCACATTTTGATTTGGATGAAGTAAGTTTTATTAATAAAACTATTTAGTCATTTCCATTTACGAATAATGAAGTTTGTTTAAATTATCAATTACAATAACATTCTTCGTTCCATGTGGCGTAATAGGTACCTGACTAATCAAATCGCGGAGTGGAAGTTCCTAATTCACGCCTAAGTATTCTTGAGTACAAAGGCGTTCTCTGTGCACAGAATTTCATACGAAGAACAAATTAATAGTATCGCTCGTCGATTGATGTCGACCAAAAAACAATGGGTTGCCTCCTACAATGAGAATATGTATGTATAGTACGTGATTATTGTAATGAATCACGATTCAATAAATTTATTATTGACATGCTTGCATGCGTGTAAATTAACTAAGAGTTCAATGTCCCAAATTGAATAGGAAGCATTGGGTGCTAATGGCAATCCAACTGGAAACAAAAATAGTGTAATGGATTGACTTTCGCGAAGGCAAACCCTCTGACAGTATAGTAAAGATGATAACTGAGTAAGTTTACAACCTTCAATAATGTCATTTTTTGATGTACGACTTGAGCCATATATATGCAAATAATAATGGCATGTGTGTATATTTATGAATTAGTATTTTTGAAGCAAAAAGAAGATTATGTCCACTTGGGAAATATGAAAGCAACACCGATCCCAATTTTATCACGCCACTAGTAAGTATATTCTTAATAATTACTCGTATCATTTAATTTATGTTTATGTGAGAGGTTGACTAACTAATTCAGCTGATTTGTGTGTGATTTATATAATAGTCTCCTAAAGTACCAGGCGACAAACAATGCGCCTTTTACGTTTTTCAGTCCATGTGGGAGATTATCAACGGAAATTATTCTACCATTCCGACACGGGTTAGTGTGATTTAAAAATTAGTTCAGGCGTAACTTGAGTTCAATTTTGTATACTTCCATGTATTATGTCTATTTTGATTATGTATATTTTGAATTGTAGTTTCTACTAATACTCAACAAAGCCCCAGACTATTCGCCAGAGGACAGCACCCAGTTGAGAAATATGTGGGCCAGTTATGTTGTTTCATTAGCGGAGTCTCAATAGTTTGCTCATATAGTGTATATATAGAGCCGTTGTGTATTGGCTTATTATGTTTTTTTTGAGGAAGTTGTGTATTAGTTGTTGATCATCTTGTTTGAAATGTTTTTAAACTGGGTTTAATTGATCATGGGGTATAATATTTTGATGCAGGATTAAATTTTTTGCAGTGCACCGCTGATGGAATGCTATTTTCCAGCAGCTGCTAAAAAAATAGCATTTCAGCAGCCGCTAGAAATGCTACTGAAAAAATAGCATTTCAGCAGCTGCTAGATCAAGCTAAAACAATTTTTTAAAAAAAAAAATAATAATGAAAAATGATAACGGTTAAAAACAACCCGTTGTAAGCAAATATTTAACAACGGTTTTATTAAGATAAATAACCGTTGACATATTTTCCCTCCCATTCAAACCGCAAAAAATATAAGATAACGAACGATAACCGTTGTCGAATTCAAAACTTTTACAACGGTTTGTTTAAGCAGAACCGTTGTCAAAGTTTTATCAATAAAAATAGATAACGGTTACATATCGTTTTCAATAGATAAATATAACAACGGTTTTGCATGCAATAAAGCAGTTGTTAAATTTTGACATTCAATTAAATAATAACGAAATGAACCGTTATCATATATAATATTTAACAACGGTTTTGGTACCACTAAACCGTTGTCAATAGTAAACTACGACAACGGACTTGAAACCATTATCAAGATTTAATAACGGTTTTTTAAAAGTATACTCGGTGCTATAAACATATTTAACAACAGTTTTATAACGGTTCTTGTTGAGTTATGATAACGGTATTATAGATCCATTATTGTTGTTATATAACGGTCACGTGTTTGTACAACCGTGATATATATTTAACAACCGTCGTCGTAATAACGGTTCCGTGTTTCTATTTAAAAACGGTAATTTGCATTATCTGACCGTTAGCATGTTATATTGAAGGTCTAGGGTTCAACTCTTGTTGGAAACAAGTGTTTGACTAAGCCCCAAAAATTACACACAAAAAAGCTTACAAATAAAAATTATTCAGCAAGGTTTGAACCTTAGACGCCTGATAGGATATCAATGTCTCCAACCAATTCAACTATGCTACAACAACTATATGCTTATAATCTATATTCTAAATAAATATTCTCAAACTTCATATTATTATGTTATAGTTAAGAAGATGAAAGGTCGTTACGGGGTTCCCCACCTAACTTGCATTTGGCGGTAAACTATGCATTAATTGTTTATTTTGGAGGGAAATATTGTATATAAATATAGTCATTCCCTCAAAATTTTAATTCGTCCAAAGTACATCTTCCCTATTAAATCCTTACTAAATATATCTAACTATCCCCAAGTCAAATAGCAAAAATGTCGGAAGAGAGGAAAGCCCATGTAAAAGACATTGTTTGCACGAGGTTGTTTATGAGAGAAATAATCAAGGAATTTGGTCTTACCAATGTCCAAAATGCTTTAATGCGTGCTTGTCCTAGTTACCATGAAAATACTTTCCTTGACGATATATTTGAGGAGGAATTTAACATGCGTAATTGGGGTAAATTTGAACTTGACAAAATGTATTGGAAGAAAATTGACGATGGGGTAGAGATGTTAGCTACCCCTAAAGTTGATTCCACCATTGTTAGGGTGTAGGAGGAAGAGGAGGACGAAGTGGAGGTTATTAAGGTTTTAGCAACCCCACCTAAGCCCATGAACTCCGGAAAAGCTACCGGGAAATCCCCATGCACAAACACCCCCGACGTCCCCCCTCCAAAGATGTTCAAGAAGAGGTTGGGGAGAACTCATCCAAGAAGGCTCAATTCTAAAAACTTAGATTTGATCCTTCCATTGGTTGTAGTCCTTAGGTTTAGTTTTAAAATTTGGTTTGTTGGTTTTTTTATTTTCTTTGTATCGTCCTTTTTAATATTAGTGAAATGCAATTTTCTTCTCATGTTACCTTTTTTTTTAAATTGCATTATAAAGTAAAATAAAAAGTCCAAAAGCATAAAGGGTGACTCTTATTGATGTGACTCATATTTGAGCATATTTAGTCCCGAATTAGCCTCGTTCCTATGCTTTTTAGTGCATAATTGGGTCATTTACTATCTTTAGTTTTCCATTTTGCATATTCTTTGAGGTTTTGTTTCCTTAGTAGGAGAGGAGTGAAAACCTTGCATTTTCATAGCAAAATGGAGCTAAATTGATCGAATTCAATGACCAAGCATCAAAGGGAAGACGATACAATAAGGCCTATGTAGATAATAAAGTGGATTGGGCAATGATGAAAGGATCCTTACATCCCCAACAAGATCCCCGAGGATTGTTGAGGAAAGAATAAAAGAGAAGTGCCTGACCCAGGATTCGAGCGGCTCCCTGCCAATCCGAGCGTCTCCCTGCCCAGCAATCCGAGCGTCCCGATGCCAAGACGCTTGTCTTGAGGCTGGTCGGTCCGCTTTGAGCTTAGATTTCGGTTACTTTTCGTTAGGAGCACCTAGACCAAAACAATATTTATAACTTCACAAACAACTCTACTATTAGTAAAGAGGCAAGTAAAGGTCGGATCCCAAGGGACGGGTATTAATGTAGGATTTTCGATTACAAGTAGCGGTGTCTAGGGGTGTCACAATTTGGGTATAGATAAGAAGATCACTAAACTAAATAACAATTAAAGTAAACAAGCAAGATGACTAAAATGAGATGTAAACAATTGATTAAAAGCACTAGGGTGTCATGGGGTCATAAGGGATTCATGGGAATTGATCATACAAACATATTCTCAAATTATAAGCAAGCAATTATTGTTGTGATAGGATCGAGTTGGTTTATATCTTACAATCCTAGGAAGGTTTGGGTCCCGGAGCCGAATCGATTAGATTGTACAACAGCTACAAGTCGACTTAATCCTCCCTACTCAACTATATGCATGGTCTAATGAGACTCGAGTTGATTTATATCTTACAAGTCTCATTGAAAAGGTAAGTGATGGGTAAAAAATGCAAGGATTCATAGGCTCGCATTTCATCAAACATAACATGTGCATAAGTTGAGATCACAACAAACAAGCAAATAAATTATGAAAACATATTAAATTAAGCATGAATCATCCCTCATGTTGGTTTCCCCTAATTACCCATTAACCCTTGTTAAGGAAACTACTCACTCATTATCAAGTTTAACATGTTAACAAGGTTGTCAATCATATTAACAAAGCAAAACATGATGAATAAATGAAGATGATTAACAATAATTAAAAAGGGATTAAGAGAGTTATACCTAATGATGATTCTAAATTAATAATGCAAAGAATAAAAGAAGTACTTGATGATTGATGGAAGGTTGTCAATCTCCCAATAAACCCAAATAATCTTCAATTACCCAAAATAAAAGATGAACAAAGAGAAATTAAGGAAATGGGATTTGTATTATTATTTGATTAGAAGTTGATTACAAGATTAAGAAGATATTAGAATGAGATAAACTACACTAAAGATTGATAAGAAGAACATGATAACTTAATTAGACTAATGGGGTATTTATAGTGGGGATCAGGTGCAGAAATTAGGGTTACTAAGGGCTTAAATGACGATTAAGTACTTGAGGAATCGCTCCTCTTAAGAAAAGATGCGGGTCTCCTTTTTGCTAGTCTTCTAAAAATATGCGCATCTTCAATGGAGGGAAGAAGAGGATGTGTTGTCCTATAACACAATCCGGGCGTCCGAGGGTCGGGACGAGCGGATTATCAGGTGGCTGGATGAGCGGCCTTCAAGCTTGGACGAGCGGCATGGGAAGCTTCTGGACGGGCGTCTCGCCTGGTTGGACGAGCGGATTCTTTGTCAGCTTTCATTTTTTCTTTTCTTCTTCTCTTCTCCCAACAATCCTCAGGGATTTTGTCGGGGATGCAAAGATCTTCTTCATCATTGCCCATCTACTACAATATGTACAAAGGCCTTCTAGTCTTGTCTTCTCTTTGATGCTTGGTCATTAGATTCGATCAATTTAGCTCTATTTTGCCATGAAAATGCAAGGTTTGCACTCCTCTCCTACCAAGGAAACAAAACCTCAAAGAATATGCAAAACAAAGGACTAAAGATAGTAAATGACCCAAATATGCACTAAAAAGCATAGGAACGAGGCTAATTCGGGGACTAAATATGATCAAATATTGATCACATCAAATATCTTCAAACCGAACCTTTGCTCGTCCCGAGTAAAGAGGTGACAAAACTAGGACCCTTATTTAGACTAACTTACTAATATAGCCGATATGAGACAATTAGCGGGTCTCACTCCGCCCCTTCAACTCACAACAAGATAACCATGAGGTAGGATGCCTTCTTGCAAGGCAAGGTGGGTCTTGCCAAAATGGCGACACATCCAAATATTAAAGCACACAAAATCAAGGAATGGATGCATCTACAAAAGAATAGCCACTTTCCTCATCTAAGTGGCGGAAATCATCTAAAGGGAAAGTAATTCAAGGGTACACACTCCTTCATAGATGCAATTTTTTCAAACTACTAGGCCTAGAAGGATACCAATAAATCACCTCCAAGTTGTGTCGAGCTAGGGTACCTTTGTCCTCAATCGTTAAATACTTTTGTCAAGAATAGACTCCCTATGGTGTTAGAAACACTGGAGGATCGCGGAATTCCCCCTCTTGCCCAGACAAGAAGAAGGGTCGTCCCCTTTCTACCATGCACAAAAGTGGATACGATGGATAAAGGGATCGATGGTATTTGAGTTTCATTTGGGAGTTTGCTTTTGTTGTTGTTTTTTCCCCCAATTTCTTGTGGCAATAACATTTGAGAACAATTTCCTTTTGCCATTTCTTTGATGTTTGGCTTTTCAATACTTGACAATTTCAACTTTTTCTTGCATTTTCTTTTGAACATTTTCAAAGTCACCCCAATTAGTAACGAGGGTGCCTTATATTTGAAGCATAGGAGTTTTCATTTTTTTGTTACTCCTCTTTTCTTTAGATGCAATTTGCAAACTTTTTCACTTTTCATTTCTTGAACTCAAATTTTTGAACAATTTTTGTGCCCATTCCCTTTGATGACAAAATGTATGGTAGAACATGGTTGAATGATGGTTGCATGGTTTTAAGGGTCACCTTAGAATAAACGGTAGCCAAGGAGTTATCACACCACAAGGTACTCTTGACTAGGCCTTAATCCATGGGTAAAAGGATATTAGCATGACACATCCTAGTGTGTTTTACAAGTATTCTAACAAGCAAAGTTTTAAGAAGAAAAAGCATCTATTAGGGCCTATATACACTTGGTAAGCTTCCCAAGTAGACGGTTTCACAAAATTTTTATAACATGCAAACTACATGTCATGATGCAACTAACATTTATACATCCTAATGCATATGCTTCTACCAACTAGTATTCCAAATAATCTAAATGCAATCCTAAATTCACATTGTTTTTACCGCATCAATCAAAATAAAGCCACATAGTCATTAACATAAAGAGGAAAAAGGAGATTGGAAAGATCATACCATGCGGTGTTCAATATCCTCATGTCTCGCATGTGGCGTAGTCATTCAGTGTGAACAAGGATGAACAAGCACAATATATACAAAACAATATATACAAGTCTACACTAAAAAGGAATGAACATGTTTTTGATTTTTTCAATTTCTCAATTTTTTTGGATTTTTCGAAATTTTTGACTTTTTTGGATTTTGAATAAAAGTCAAGTTAGAATTTCCCATCCCCACACTAGTATGGGCATTGTCCTCAATGGCCAATACGATAGGAAATTTTGCAATGAATATGCATGATTTCTAAACTAAATGCAAATTATACTAAGCTACACTACATGATGCATGTGTTTTTGTTATGGCGGAGAGCATAATTTAAATTAGCTCCCAATGCATATGCATGGACTTCCCCAAACCAAAATAGACATTATTTCTAACGTCTTGAATTTCGGGGTAGTTCATGCATATGGAATGCAATGCATGAAACTAAAGATTGTGATTTTGGATTTTACAAGTTGGGAACAAAGATAAAGAACACCTTAATGAAGCCAAGGTGCTAGTCCTCAAATGTTGCTAGGACTCCACAAAATAAATGATCAAGATAAAATAAAAACAAGGGAAGTAGACAAACCATAATGGAGGTGTAAGGATGTAGGAGCCTCCAAAGATTGCTAATCTTCACCCATCGTATCATCATCATCATCATCCTCTCTTGAGGTATCATCAACTTTCATAGATGTGGAATCGTGTCCACTCTCACTTTCACTTGCTTGTTCTTCCTCACTTTCCTATTCCTCTTCTTGAGCTTCTTCTTCTTGAACCTCCTTTTGAACCTCTTCTTCTTGAACACATTCCTCTTGAACACCACCCTCTTGAACAACCATCCCCTCTCCACCCGGTCTACTACCACTAGGAATGCTAGGAAAGAATACTTCCCTATCCGCCCAACTAGGCAAAGGACAAGACAGATCAAGAAGTCCTTGCCTAGCTAGATGTAGGAGGGGCGGATATTGGGCCTTATAAGCATCCACTCTATCATTATAAGCTTGCTTGTGCATTTCCCTCATGAGTAGTGTCAAGTAATAATTTCCCACTTCGACATCCTTGGGTTTGAACTCTTGGTATTCAAATGGGTAAGGTGGGGTGATAATGGAGGAGGAGGGCTCGGCAATTTTGCCTCTTTGTTGTTGAATGATATACTCGGTCTCTTTGGAGAGTGGGAGAAGGTAGTTCGGTCGGTGAACATTCAATCGGCAAATTTTGGAAGGCAAGGTGAAAGATCTAGCTTCATTGGTTAACCACCCATATTTGTCATCAAGAGTGTCGTGCTTGACCCACTTGAACTTGTGAATCATGGTGTCCATATCAACAAGATGGCCTCCTTTAACCGACAAATAGGTGTTATTTTTGTTGAAATCTTGCTTAAAATGCTTAGCCAAATGGGTAACTAGTCCTCCATTTACAATCAAGGCGGTGCTTTCTTTGCCACAATCGACATTAAGCCATCGTTCAACCAAAAGTCTTAGAGCATTATATGGCTTTATAAATTCCTTTCCTATGTTCAAGGCCGACTCAAAAAGAATACAATCGAGTTTGGTAAGGTGATTAGTGCCATTTCTTGCTATCAAAGTATTCCCAATGACCTTATGACATACTCTAATGCCCGGATGGTGGACTAAGAGAGAACGACAATCATGAAAACGCATGAATTTCTTCCCGGAAATTGCCATTCAAAGAGGAGCGGGGTTATACTTGATAGGAGTCTTTGTATATTTCGGGTTGTCACTAAGGCCTAATATCTTACCCAATTTGCCATAAGTTATGCGTCTATCAACATTTTCAAGACGAAACTCGATGTTGGTTCGAGTCTCCACCCTTGTGACTTTCAAGGAACTTAAAAATTCCAAGGTGAGGGAGGGGTATGTCAATTCCTTCATTGTAAACAATTTACCCAATCTCATAGACTCAAATAAGGTTTTGGTTTGTTCAAGAACACCCAATTTTGACAATGCACCTTCACAAATAAACTTAGTAGGCATGATGGTTTTCTTAGCAAAGAGAATGAATTTCTCCCTATGAGAGTCGGAAGTGAAAGTTACCTCCGGATAATTGGATAATTGCTCAATGATCGGAGTTGTTGATGTTGTAGCTTCCATTAGGGGGACCTTGTTGAACCTCCAACCTTGCCTCATGGACTACCAATGCCTTTGACAATTGTTTTGCTTGAAGAGCTTGTTGCCTTTTTGAAAGTGTCTTCTTTGGGGGTGCCTTGTTACCTCCTTTAGTTCTTGCCATTCTGCTTTGCTTGATTACACCAATGAAAGATTGAAATCTTTAATTTTTAGTGATATCCAAATCGATTTAGGATGAATGTTGCTTTATATCCTAAAAATCGACTCAAAAGTTGAAGACTTTGGTGTTTGAATCAATTGTTGTTGCAAAAGGAGTGATTAATTTTTTTTGTGAGGAAGTTTGGATTTGATTTTGTTGAATTTGGTTGAGGAAATTTGGTTTTGTTGATGTAGAGGATTAGGGTTTTTGGGGTTTTTGTGTAGTGGGTAGTGTTTGAATGTAGAAGAAATGAGAATGAATGAGGGAAGAGGGTCAAAAAGACCCGTTATATTTGAAACTGCAGAAGAGGACGAGCGGCTTTGTCAGCAGGACGTGCGGATTCTTCAATGTTTATCCTAGGAAAAGACGCCACAAGACGAACGTCTTGCTTCTAAGACGAGCGGATTCTTCCTTGAGGGACGAGCATCTTTCTGGAGGGACGCTCGGATTCCTTTACAGAGAAATTGCCAGACTTTTGCTACTGAAAAAAATGAGCGTCTTTTCTGAAGGACGGGCGTCCAGAATGAGACGAGCGAATTCTCAGCTGAGACGCTCGGATTCTCTTACAGAACAGTTTTTTGAATTCTGCAGCTCTGCCAGACGAGCGTCTGGCGACATTGGACGCTCGGATTCTTCAGGACGAGCGTATTGTCCGTTTGGACGCTCGGATTCCTCCTTGACCACACGGATTCAGGTCCATCCATGGGTACTGCATAACCCGTGTCATTTTCATTCTTCAATTCTCGTGTTCTTCATTGTAGGGGCACTACAAAGGCATGAATAGCCTAGGCAATTGCTATCCCCACACTAAGGTAAAACACTACACATCACTAAAATCATAAGTCCCTCCCTCACTTCTCTCAAAATGATGAATATCTTGATCAAGGGACAAAAATAAATCCAAAAATGACAAAGAATGCAATGTAATAATTGAAATACAAGTTAAGGAGTTAGAATATTTACAAATGGTGGTTTAGGGAGGACTCCACCAAACTCTCATCCAATGTGAGATGTCAAGGGGGCATGTTCAAGGTGTTGTTGATGTTACTCAACACCTTGAAGAAGTAGTCGAAAGATTGTTTATTGTCATGATAAAGGTCGTCAATAGATTTTTGCACCTGTTGTTCTCCATGATGGTCTTGGTTCATATCATTACCAATATAGGGATTGAATATCCCTTCGAACTCATCATCCCAACGACCGCAAACTTCGTCTACTTGATCATTAAAACTTTCTTGAGTTGATAGAGACAACTCTCCTTCTTTCTTGTCTTGGCCAATAAGGCCATCCTCTTCACTTGTCATGGGTGAGCTTTTCAAGCTCTCATTGTTGCTATTTCCTTGCTCTTTTGATGGAGCATCATCAACTTTCTTTTTCCATTGGTATTTCTACTTCTTCCTATCATCCTTCCGGCTATAGTGATCAACCATAAAGCATGGTTCAGGCAAATGGGGAGCTCTCATGGTGTTTTCAAGATTAAAAGTTATGGTCTCATCTCCCACTTCTAGAGTAAGATCTCCGTGCTTCACATATATCACCGCACCCGCGGTGTGCAAGAAAGGTCTTCCTAGGATGATCGGAATATTGGAGTCTTCTTCCATGTCAACAATGACAAAGTCCACCGGGATGAAGAATTTGCCAATTCTCACGGGAACATCTTCCCATATCCCTAACGGTGTCTTCGTTGTTCTATCGGCTATTTGGAGTGTGATGTTGGTACATTTAAGTTCTCCCATCCCTAGCCGTTTACTAACCGAATACGGCATAACACTCACGCTTTCTCCTAGATCACACAAATCCTTGTTGATCGTGGTGTCGCCAATGGTACACGGTATTGAGAAGCTTCCCGGATCTTTAAGTTTCGGAGGTGAACTCCCTAGAAGGATTGCACTACTCACCTTAGTGAAGGCGATAGTTTCAAGCTTCCGGATCGACTTCTCTTTCGTAAGGATGTCCTTCATGTGCTTTGCATAGGCCGGCACGTGATTGATTAATTCCGTGAAAGGAATCGAGACTTCTAAATTCTTCACAATTTCCATGAATTTTCCAAGTTGATCATCAAACTTAGGCTTAGCTTGACGACTCGGGAATGGAAGTCTAATCACAATGGGCTCCTTCTCCTTGGCCTTTTCTTCACTTTTCTTTGAAACTTCTTGATTTATTGGTTCTCATTCCTTAGAGTTTTGCACAACTTCTTCTTTGTCACTAGCTTCCACAACTTCATCCTCAACTTGCTTCTTTGGCCCTTCATATCTCGTACCACTCCTCAAGTGAATGGCACTAACCGTTTCATGTCTTGGGGGATTACTTTGAGGTGGTAATTGCCCCTTTTGTCTTTGAGAGTTTGAAGATGCTAGTTGGGTCAATTGAGTTTCCAACATTTTTGTGTGGGCTAGGATGTTGTTGATGGTGATGTCTTTTGCTTGGCTATCTTTTTGCATCTGAGTGAAAAATTCTTGTTGATTCTTTTGCATTTGGAGGACCGCTTTTTGAACATCAAAACCTTGGTCATTTTGTTGATTGTATGGTCATTTTGTTGATTGTATGGAGTTTGATTTTGGTAACCTTGGTTTTGGTTGAAAAAGGGTCTTTGATTTTGGTTTCTCATGGGAGGTGGGGTGTATGTTTGTTGAGGGTTTTGGACATTTTCGCTTTTGTATGAGAGATTTGGGTGGAATTTGGTGTTTTCATTGTTATAGTTGGAATAAGGGGTACCACTTTTGTATGCTTGAAAAGCATTCACTTGTTCATTTGTTCCCCTACATTCACTTTGGTCATGTCCCAAAGTTCCACAATTCTCACATATCCCACTTGGGATTGATGAAGATGCTACCATGGTATTAACATCATGCTTTGGTGATTTTGAGGCTTCTTCAAGTTTAGCCATAGCCTTCTCAAACTTCAAGTTGATGGTATCAATATGAGCACTAAGTTGAGCACCCTGTTGAGTAATAGAGTCCACTTCATGCTTTCCTTCTCTAGTAGCCTTGCGAGGTCTACTATATTGTGAATTATGGACCGCCATTTCCTCAATCTTGTTCCAAGTTTGATTATCGTCAACTTCGGTGAACATACCATTTGATCCCATGTTGAGAATGTTTCTTGAGTCTTCATAAAGACCATTCCAAAATTGTTGTACCAAGAACCACTCGCTAAGTCCATGATGAGGACATGAGCGACAAATTCCTTTGAATCGCTCCCTGGCTTCATACAAATATTCTTCATCCCTTTGCTTAAAACCCGTAATTTGAGCTATTAGCATGTTAGTCTTTTCCGGAGGGTAGAATTTTTTGTAGAAAGCTAGAGCCAACTTCTTCCAAGAGTCAATTCCAAGAGTAGCTTTATTAAGGCTTTTCAACCATTGTTTTGCGGTGCCAATTAGAGAAAAAGGGAATAAGACCCATCGAATTTGGTCTTGAGTCACTCTGGTTTGTGAAATCGCATCACAATAGTCACAAAAAGTTTCCATATGGGAATGAGGGTCTTCACTAGGCATCCCCCCAAATTGGCTTCTTTCGACTAATTGGATAAATGCGGATTTTGCAATGAAATTTCCGGTTAAGTGTTGTGGTGTGGGAGTACCATTGGGTAGGTTCTCCTCGGTTGGTACGGAATGTGATGAAAACTTAGGCATTGTGGGTTGGTTGTGTGATTGATTTTGTGTTGGGTTCTCCTCACCTTCTCTTGCAAAAGGGTTGATGAACTCAATAGTATTTGGTTGAATATCTACAACCTCACCAATACCTCTCAAAGTATTTCTAGCAAGTCTTATATTGGTTGTCAAAGTCCTTTTAATTTCGTGATCAGTGGGTAATAAGTTACCTTGTGATCTTCTAGACATGCAAAATATCAAACAACTCGAAAACAATTAGAACAAACCTTGAGGAGTTTTACTTCCCCAAGGCAAAGAAAGACACAACTAATAACAATCTAAGAAAATCAAATCAAGTTAACACCGTCCCCGGCAACGGCACCATTTTTGGTCGGTCCGCTTTGAGCTTAGATTTCGGTTACTTGTCGTTAGGAGCACCTAGACCAAAACAATATTTATAACTTCACAAACAACTCTACTATTAGTAAAGAGGCAAGTAAAGGTCGGATCCCAAGGGACGGGTATTGATGTAGGATTTTCGATTGCAAGTAGCGGTGCCTCGGGGTGTCACAATTTGGGTTGAGATAAGAAGATCACTAAACTAAATAACAATTAAAGTAAACAATCAAGATGACTAAAATGAGATGTAAACAATTGATTAAAAGCACTAGGGTGTCATGGGGTCATAGGGGATTCATGGGAATTGATCATACAAACATATTCTCAAATTATAAGCAAGCAATTATTGTTGTGATAGGATCGAGTTGGTTTATATCTTACAATCCTAGGAAGGTTTGGGTCCCGGAGCCGAATCGATTAGATTGTACAACACCTACAAGTCGACTTAATCCTCCCTACTCAACTATATGCATTGTCTAATGAGACTCGAGTTGGTTTATGTCTTACAAGTCTCATTGAAAAGGTAAGTGATGGGTAAAAAATGCAAGGATTCAACGGCTTGCATTTCATCAAACATAACATGTGCATAAGTTGAGATCACAAGAAGCAAGCAAATAAATTATGAAAACATATTAAATTAAGTATGAATCATCCCCCATGTTGGCTTCCCCTAATTACCCATTAACCCTAGTTAAGGAAACTACTCACTCATTATCAAGTTTAACATGTTAACAAGGTTGTCAATCATATTAACAAAGCAAAACATGATGAATAAATGAAGATTATTAACAATAATTAAAAAGGGATTAAGAGAGTTATACCTAATGATGATTCCAAAATAATAATGCAAAGAATAAAAGAAGTACTTGATGATTGATGGAAGGTTGTCAATCTCCCAATAAACCCAAATAATCTTCAATTACCCAAAATAAAAGATGAACAAAGAGAAATTAAGGAAATGAGATTTGTATTAATATTTGATTAGAAGTTGATTACAAGATTAACAAGAGATTAAAATGATATAAACTACACTAAAGATTGATAAGAAGAACATGATAACCTAATTAGACTAATGGGGTATTTATAGTGGGGATTAGGTGTACAAATTAGTGTTACTAAGGGCTTAAATGACGATTAAGTCCTTGAGGAATCGCTCCTCTAAAGAAAAGATGCGGGTCTCCTTTTTGCTTGTCTTCTAAAAATATGCGCATCTTCAATGGAGGGAAGAAGAGGACGTGTTGTCCTGTAACACAATCCGAGCGTCCGAGGGTCGGGACGAGCGGATTCTCAGGTGGCTAGACGAGCGGCCTTCAAGCTTGGACGAGCGTCCTGGGAAGCTTCTGGACGGGCGTCCCGCCTGGTTGGACGAGCGGATTCTTTGTCAGCTTCCATTTCTTCTTTACTTCTTCTCTTCTCCCAACATTCCTCCGGGATTTTGTCGGGCTTGCAAGGATCTTCTTCATCATTGCCCATCTACTACAATATGTACAAAGGCCTTCTAGTCTTGTCTTCTCTTTGATGCTTGGTCATTAGATTCGATCAATTTAGCTCTATTTTGCCATGAAAATGAAAGGGTTGCACTCCTCTCCTACCAAGGAAACAAAACCTCAAAGAATATGCAAAACAAAGGACTAAAGATAGTAAATGACCCAAATATGTACTAAAAAGCATAGAAACGAGGCTAATTCGGGGACTAAATATGCTCAAATATTGATCACATCAGAGGCCAACCAATCCGAGCGTCTCTCCCCTGATCCGCTCGGATTCCCTTGCAGACTCCACCGTGCCTACTGCCTAGACGCTCGGGACGAGCGTATTTCCTGGAGACTACCAAAACGGAGATGGGAATCTCCTTGGAGAGGAGCACTTCCTCAACTTTTCTTAATGGTCTTAATAGTCATTTAAGCCCTTAGTAACCCTAATCTTTATACCTAATCTCTAGTATAAATACCCTATTGTACTACCTAGATGAGAATCTCATCTTAATCTTATCCTAATCAAGTCTTTATACTCTCTTAATCTTGTAATCAACTCTTAATTTAACATTAATACAAATCTCATTTCTTAATCTTTCCTTAATTTCTCTATTGTTCATCATTTATTATGGGTAATTAGAAGATTATTTGGGCCTATTTGGAGGATTGACAACCTTCCATCAATCATCAAGTACTTCTATTATTCTTTGCTTTATTATTTGGAATCATCTTTATAGGTATAATTCTCTCTTAATCCTTTTTAATTATTGTTAATCATCTTCATTTGTTCATCATGATTTGTATTGCTAATATAATTGACAACCTTGTTAGCATGTTAAACTTGATAATGAGTGAGTATTTTCCTTAACTAGGGTTAATCGGGAATTAGGGAAAACCAACATGGGGATTGATTCATGCTTAATCTAATATGTTTTCATAATTAATTTGCTTGCTTGTTGTGATTCCAACTTATGCACATGTTATGTTTGATGAAATGCGAGCCTATGAATCCTTGCATTTTTTACCCATCACTTATCTTTTCAATGAGACTTGTAAGAGATAAACCAACTCGAGTCTCACTAGACCATGCATATAGTTGGATAGGGAGGATTAAGTCGACTTGTAGGTGTTGTACAATCTAATCGATTCGGCTTCGGGACCCAAACCTTGTTAGGGATTGTAAGATATACACTAACACGATCCCATCACAACAATAAGTGCTTGCTTCTAGTTGAGAACATGTTTGTATGATCAAATCCCATGAATCCCCTATCAACCCATGACACCCTAGTGCTTTTAATCAATTGTTTACATCTCATCTTAATCATCTTGCTTGTTTTCATTACTTTATTTACATTGTTGATTAGTTTAGTTGATCTCCTATCTCAACCCAAATTGTGACACCCTTAGACACAACCATTTGCAATCGAAAATCCTACATCAATACCCATCCGTTGGGATCCGACCTTTACTTACCTCTTTACTAAGAGTAGAGTAGTTTCTGAAGTTATAAATATTGTTTTGATCAAGGTAACTTTTGACGACGAGTAACAAAACCGACGAACCAAAAATGGCGCCGTTGTCGGGGACGGTGTTAACTTGATTTGATTTTCTTTGATTGTTTTTAGTTGTGTCTTTCTTTACCTTGGAGAAGTTAAACTCCTCAAGGTTTGTTCTAATTGTTTTCGAGTTGTTTGATATTTTGCATGTCTACGAGATCACAAGGTAACTTGTTACCCATTGATCTTGAAATTGAAAGAACTTTGACCAACAATAGAAGACTTGCTAGGAATACTTTGAGAGGTATTGGTGAGATTGTGGACATTCAACCAAATAACATTGAGTTTTACCAACCCTTTTGCAAGAGAAGGAGAGGATAACCCAACACAAAACCAACCACAAAATCAACCTACAATGCCTAAATTTTCATCACATTCCATACCAACCGAGGAGAACCTACCAAATGGTACTCCTACACCACAACACTTAACCGGTAATTTTATCGCAAAATCCGCATTTATACAATTAGTTGAGAGAAGTCAATTTGGGGGGATGCCTAGTGAAGACCCTCATTCTCATATGGAGACTTTTTGCGACTATTGTGATGCGATTTCTTAAACCGGAGTTACTCAAGACCAAATTCGATGGGTCTTATTTCCTTTTTCTTTGATTGGTTCCACGAAACAATGGTTAAAGAGCCTAGATAAGGCTACTCTTGGTATTGACTCTTGGAAGAAATTGACACTTGCTTTCTACAAAAAGTTCTATCCTCCGGAAAAGACTAACATGTTGAGAGCCAAATCACCGGGTTCAAACAAACGGATGAGGAATATTTGTATGAAGCATGAGAGAGATTCAAGGATACTTGCCGATGTTGTCCACATCATGGACTTAGCGAGTGGTTCCTTGTACAACAATTTTGGAATGGTCTATATGAAGACTCCCGAAACATTCTCAATATGGGACCGAATGGTATATTTACCGAAGTTTATGATAATCAAACATGGAACAAGATTGAGGAAATGGCGGTCCATAACTCGCAATATAGTAGACCTCGGAAAGCTACTAGAGGAGGAAAGCATGAAGTGGACTCTATTACTCAATTGGGTGCTCAACCTAGTGCTCATATTGACACCATTAATTCGAAGTTTGAGAAGGCTATGGCTAAACTTGAAGAGGCCTCCAAATCACCTAAGCAACATGTTAATGCCATGGTGGCATCTTCATCAATTCCAAGTGGAGTATGTGAGAGTTGTGGAACTTTTGGACACGACCAAAGTGAATGTAGGGGGACAAGTGAATAAGTGAATGCTTTCCAAGCATACAAAAGTGGTACCCCTTATTCCAACTATTACAATAAAAACACCAAATTCCATCCAAACCTCTCATACAAAAGCCAAAATGTTCAAAACCCTCAAACAACATACACCCCACCTCCAATGAGAAACCAAGCTCAAAGACCCTTTTACAATCAAAACCAAAGTTATCAAAATCAACCTCCATACAATCAAACAAATGACCAAGGTTTTGATGTTCAAAAAGCGGTCCTCCAAATATAAAAGAACCAACAAGAGTTTTTCACTCAAACGCAAAAGGATAGTCAAGCAAAAGACATCACCATCAACAACATCCTAGCCCACACAAAAATGTTGGAAACCCAAATGTCTCAATTAGCATCTTATAGCTCTCAAAGACAAAAGGGGTAATTACCACCTCAAAGTAATCCCCCAAGACATGAATCAGTGAGTGCCATCCATTTAAGGAGTGGTACAAGGTATGAAGGGCCAAAGGAGCAAATTGATGAAGACATTGTGGATGCTAGTGACAAGGAAAGAGTTGTGGAAAACTATAGGGAAGAAGAACCCGCCATTCAAGAAGTTTCAAAGAAGGATGAAGAAAAGGCTAAAGAGAAGGAGCCTATTGTGATTCGACTTCCATTTCTAAGTCGTCAAGCTAAGCCTAAGTTTGATGAACAACTTGGGAATTTTATAGAGATTGTGAAAAACTTGGATGTCTCAATACCATTTACGGAATTAATCAATCATGTTCCGGCCTATGTGAAATACATGAAAGATATTCTTACGAAGAAGAAATCCATCCGGAAGCTTGAGACTATTGCTTTCACTAAGGTGAGTAGTGCCATCCTACAAGGAAGTTCACCTCCAAAACTAAAGGATCCGGGAAGTTTCTCTATTCCATGCACCATTGGCGACACCACAATCAACAAAGCTCTATGTGACCTTCGGGCAAGTGTGAGTGTCATGCCATATTCGGTGTGCAAGAGGCTAGGAATGGGAGAGCTTAAGTGCACTAATATCACACTTCAAATGGCGTATCAATTAACGAAGACACCTTTAGGGGTATGGGAAGATGTGCCGGTAAGAATTGGCAAGTTCTTCATACCGGTGGACTTTGTTATTGTCGACATGGAGGAAGACTCCAACATTCTTATCATTTTAGGAAGACCTTTCTTACACACCACCGGAAGCGGTGATTGACGTGAAACATGGAGAGCCCACCCTTGAAGTGGGAGATGAAACAATCACTTTTAATCTTGACAAGACAATGAGAGCTCCCCGATTGCATGAGCCATGTTTCATGATTGATCATTATAGCCGAGAAAGTGATAGGAAGAAGTTGGCATCTCAATGCAAAGAACAAGCTATGGGAAAAGAATCACCACCCATATGGAAGAAGAAAATGAGTAATCTCCATGATGCTCCATCCAAAGAGCAAGAATGTTTCAACAAGAATGAGAGCTTGAATAGCTCACCACCACTCATGACAAGAGAAGAAGATGGCCTTATTGGCCATGATGACAAGAAGAAACAGGAGTTGTTCTCATCAACTCGTGATATTATTGGGGAACAAGCAGATGAAGTATGCGGTCTTTGGGATGATGAGTTTGAAGGGATATTCAATCCCTATATCGGTAATGTTATGACCCAAGACCACAATGAGGAACAACATGTGCAAAGGCCTATTGAGGATCTTTATCATGACAATGAACAAGCTTTCGACTACTTCTTCAAGGTGTTGAGCAACATCAACAACACCTTGGATATGCCCCCTTGACATCTCATACATGGATGAGAGTTTGCTGGAGTCCTCCCTAAACCACCATTTATAAATATTCTAACCCCTTAACTTGCATTTTACTTATTGTATTGCACTTTTGTCAATTTCGGATTTGTATTTTTATGCCTTAATCAAGATTTTCATCATTTCGAGAGAAGTGAGGGAGGGACTTATATGTTTATTGATGTGAAGTGTTTTAACATAGTGTGGGGATAGGAATTGCCTAGGCTATCCAAGCCTTCGTAGTGCCCCACAATGAAGACCAAAGGAATGAAGAGTAAATGACACGGGTTATGAAATACCCACGATTGGAACTGAATCCGTGAGGTACAGGGACAATCCGAGTAGCCCGATAAGAATCTGCTCGTCCTGAAGACAATCCGAGCATCCTGGGAAGAAGACGCTCATCCTGAGAGAGCTGGAAAAGAAATATTTTGGTCTAACTGAAGATCCGAGCGTCTCCATATAGAATCCACTCGTCTCAGTCAAGACGCTCGTCTCACAAAGGATCCGCTCGTCTTACTGCTGGTAAAATTTGGGATTTCCTCCTAACAAGGAATCCGAGCGTCCTCAAGCAAATCCGCTCGTCTCCTTTCAGAAAGACGCTCGTCTTCAGCTGAAGACGCTCGTCTCAGCACGGTCTTATTTTCTGAAACAAGCTGAAATAGAATCCGAGCGTCCCGACCCAGATCCGCTCGTCTCCTCTGTGCAATTCAAATCCAATGGGATTAAAACCCCACCTTTTCCAATTCATTTTACTCATTCAAAACACTAACACATCTCCAAAACCTCCAAAACCCTCAATCCCTCCATCCACCAAAATCAATTTTCCCAACCAAATTAACCCAAATCAATTCCAAACTCCCTCAAAACTCAAACAAATCACTCCTTTCTCAGCAACAAGTAGTTAAAACACCGAAATCCTCAACGTTTGAATCAATTTTTTAGGATACAAGGCAAACTTCAAAATCGATTTAGGTCACATTGAAACTTGAGGAATTCAAGCAACTTTTTGGGTGTTACTACATACAAGGAGAAGATGGCTAGAACAAAAGGTGAAAACAAGGCACCTCCAAAGAAGAATCTCTCAAAAAGGCAACTAGCTCTACAAGCTTCAAAGGCTTTGGTGGTTCAAAGTGCAAGGATGGAGATTCAAGAGACTACTCCTCCTATGGTGGAAACTACTACTTCTACTCTGCTTGTTGAGAAACTAGATGATTATCCAGAGGTAATTTTCACATCCGATGCCCATAGGAAGAAATTTTTATCTCTTGCTAAGAAATCTATTTTACCCACCAAGTTCATATGCCAAGAGACTTTGACCAAATTGGATGTCTTAGAACAAACAAAGAATTTCTTTGAGTCCATGGGATTGCTTACTTTGTTTAATATGCAAGAGTCGACCTACTCATCCCTCACCATGGAGTTTTTAAGCTCATTAAAAGTTACAAAGGTGGAGACTCGAACAAACACTGAATTCCGCCTCGAGAATGTTGATAGGAAAATGTCTTTTTGCGAGTTTGGTAAAGTTTTTGGCTTTAGCAATGACCCGACTTATATGAAGAAGCCCCCAACCAAATATGATCCCGCTCCCTTATGGAAGGCTATTACCGGGAGAAAATTTACATCTTACCATGATTGTCGTGCCCTTTATGTCCATCATCCGGGCATAAGGGTGTGGCACAAGGTTGTTGGGCATACTTTGATCGCTAGAAAGGGAACAAACAACTTCACCGAGATTGATTTTATTTATCTCGAGTCGACCTTGAATATTGGTAGAGAGTTCACTACAAAGTACAACATTCTTCAACTTTTAATTGAGAGGTGGCTCAATATCGATCACGGCAAGGAAGGTACGGCCTTTATTGTTAATGGAGGGTTGGTAACTTATTTGGCAAAACACTTCAACCGGAACTTCAACAAGGATGGCACCTATAAACCGGTTAAGGGAGGCCATATCATTGATCTAGCTACCATGGTTCAAAAATTCAAATGGGTCAAGAATGACACTCTTGACAACAAATTTGGGTGGTTAACAAAAGATGCCAAATCCTTCACTTTACCGAACAAAATTTGCCGATTAAATGTCCATAGGCCAAACTACCTTCTCCCACTCTCCGAGGAAGCCGAGTACATTATACAATATCAAAGGGAGGACATTACCGAGCCCTCCTCCTCTATTATCACTCCACCCTATCCATTCACCTACCATGAGTTCAATCCGAAAATGTTAAGGCGGGGAATGACTACTTGACTCTTTTGATGCAACAAATGCACAAGCAAGCTTATGAGGATAGAGTCGATGCATATAGAGCACAATATCCGCCCCTCCTACATCTAGCTAGGCAAGGACTTCTTGACCCATCTTGTCCTTTGCCTAGTTGGGCGGATAAGGAAGTCTTCTTTCCTAGTGCTTCTAGGGGTGCTAGCTTGGGTGAAGAGGAGGTTGTTGTTGAGAGTGGTGGAAAAGAAGGTGAAGGAAATGAAAAAGAGAATGGAGAAGGTGAAGAAGAAGAGGGAAGTGAGGAAGAGGAAGGAAGTTCAAGTGAACGTGGTGTTGACTCCGGATCTATGGAGGTTGATGATGAAGATTCTAGTAAAGAAGTTGGTAATAATGATGGAGATGATAGTGATGACGCCATGGGCGAAGATTTAGGATTAGCAAGCTCTTAGGAGGATGCCACAATACTTTGTGAGTCTCCTACACCTTCTTTAAGGTTTGTACATTTCTCTTGTTTTTCATATAATTTTTATCTTGATCATGATTTTGAGTCCTAGCATCATTTAGAGGACTCACACCTCGGTCCCATTGAGGTGTTTCTTTTATTGTTCCCACATTCAAAATCCAAAATGACAATTTTAGTTTCATGCATAGCATCTTTATGCATGAACTCCCCCAATTTTTGACATTAGAAATAGTATTTATTTTGGTTTGGGGAAGTTTATGCATATGCATTGGGAGCTAATTTAAATTATGCTCTCCAACCAAAACAAAAAAAAATCATGCATCATATAGTATAGTTTAGTTGCATCACTTGTTTATATTTCATATAGTTTGCATTTAGTTTAGAAATCATGCATTTCATATAAATTGCATAATTTCCTATCGTATTGGCCATTGAGGACAATGCCCATACTAGTGTGGGGATGGAAAATTCTAACATGACTTTTTAAAACAAAAAAAATGATAAAAAATTAAAATTTTTTGAAAAATACAAAAACATGTCTTTTTATTTCATAAATCATAAAAACCATAAAAAATTTGAAAAATTCAAAAATCCAAAAAAACATGTTCATTTCCTTTGTAGTGTAGTCTTGTATATATTGTGCTTGTATATATTGTGTTTGTTCATCCTTTTTCACATTGATCGACTACGCCACATCCGAGACATGAGGATATAGAAGACCGCATGGTATGATCTTTCCAATCTCCTTTTTCCTCTTTATGTTAATGACTATGTGGCTTCATTTTGATTGATGCGGTATAAACAATGTGATTATAGGATTGCATTTAGATTATTTGGCATACTAGTTAGTAGAAGCATATGCACTAGGATGTATATATGTTAGTAGCATCATGGCATGTAGTTGCATTTAGAAAATTTTTGTGAAACCATCTATTTGGGAAGCTTGACAAGTGTATATAAGGCCCTTGTAGATACTTTTTCTTCCTAAGACTTTGCTTGTTAGAATACTTGTAAACCACCCTAGGATGTGTCATGCTAGTATCCTTTGACCTATAGATTAAGGCCTAGTCAAGAGTACCTTGTGGTGTGATAACTCCTTGGCTACCGTTTATTCCAAGGTGGCCCTAGAAACCATGCAACCATCATCCATGTTCTACCGTATTTTGTCATCAAAGGGAATGAGCACAAAAATTATCAAAATTTGAGTTTAAGAATTGAAATGAAAAGTAAAAAAGTTTGCAATTGCATCAAAAGAAAAGAGGAGTAACAAAATAAAAACTCCTATGCTTCAAAAATAAGCACCCTCACTACAAATGGGGTAGCTTTGAAAATGTTAAAAAGAAATACAAGAAAAAGTTGAAAAATTTTCAAGTGTTGAAAATGCCAAACATCAAAAGAAATGACAAAAGAAAGTGTTCTCAAAATGTAAAATGCCACAAATTGGGGGGAAAAACAACAACAAAGCAAACTCCCATATGAAACTCAGATACTATTTGATCCCTTTTTCCATCATATCCACTTTTGTGCATGGTAGAAAGGGGACGACCCTTCTTCTTGTCTAGGCAAGAAGGGGAATTCCGCGATCCTCCAGTGTTTCTAACACCATAGGGAGTCTACTCTTGATGAAAGCATTTAACGATTGAGAACAAAGGTACCCTAGCTTGACACAACTTGGAGGTGATTTATTGGTATCCTTCTAGGCTTAGTAGTTTGAAGAAACCGTATCTATAATGGAATGTGTACCCTTGGATTGCTTCCCCTTTAGATAATTTCCGCCACTTAGATGAGGAAAGTGGCTATTCATTTTTGTAGATGCATCCATTTACTTGTTTTGTGTGCTTAATGCTTGGTTGTGTCGCCATTTTGGCAAGCCCCACCTTGCCTTGCAAGAAGGCATCCTACCTCATGGTTGTCTTGTTATGAGTTGAAGGGGCGGAGTGAGACCCGCTAATTGTCTCACATCGGCTATATTAGTAGGTTAGTTTGAATAAGGTTCCTAGTTTTTGTCACCTCTTTACTCGGGACGAGCAAAGGTTCGGTTTGGGGATATTTGATGTGACTCATATTTGAGCATATTTAGTTCTCGAATTAGCCTCGTTCCTATGTTTTTTAGTGCATAATTGGGTCATTTACTATCTTTAGTTTCCCATTTTGCATATTCTTTGAGGTTTTGTTTCCTTGGTAGGAGAGGAGTGCAAACTTTGCATTTTCATGGCAAAATGGAGCTAAATTGATCAAATTCAATGACCAAGCATCAAAGGGAAGACGATAATATAAGGCCTATGTAGATAATAAAGTAGATTGGGCAATGATGAAAGGATCCTTGCATCCCCAACAAGATCCCCGAGGATTGTTGAGGAAAGAAGAAAAGAGAAGTGCCTGACCCAGGATCCGAGCGGCTCCCTGCCAATCCGAGCGTCTCCCTGCCCAGCAATCCGAGCGTCTCGATGCCAAGACGCTCGTCTTGAGGCCAACCAATCCGAGCTTCTCTCCCCTGATCCGCTCGGATTCCCTTGCAGACTCCACCGTACCTACTGCCTAGATGCTCGGGACGAGCGTATTTCCTGGAGACTACCAAAACGGAGATGAGCATCTCCTTGGATAGGAGCACTTCCTCAACTTTTCTTAAGGGTCTTAATAGTCATTTAAGCCTTTAGTAACCCTAATGTTTGTACCTAATCTCTTGTATAAATACCCCATTGTACTACCTAGATGAGCATCTCATCTTAATCTTATCCTAATCAAGTCTTAATACTCTCTTAATCTTGTAATCAACTATTAATTTAGCATTAATACAAATCTTATTTCTTAATCTTTCCTTAATTTCTCTATTGTTCGTCATTTATTTTGGGTATTTAGAAGATTATTTGGGTTTATTTCGAGGATTGACAACCTTCAATCAATCATCAAGTACTTCTATTATTCTTTGCTTTATTATTTGGAATCCTCTTTATAGGTATAATTCTCTCTTCATCCTTTTTAATTATTGTTAATCATCTTCATTTGTTCATCATGATTTGTCTTGCTAATATAATTGACAACCTTGTTAGCATGTTAAACTTGATAATGAGTGAGTATTTTCCTTAACTAGGGTTAATCGGGAATTAGGGGAAACCAACATGGGGATTGATTCATGCTTAATCTAATATGTTTTCATAATTAATTTGCTTGTTTGTTGTGATTCCAACTTATGCACATGTTATGTTTGATGAAATGCGAGCCTATGAATCCTTGCATTTTTTACCCATCACTTATCTTTTCAATAAGACTTGTAAGACATAAACAAACTCGAGTCTCATTAGACCATGCATATAGTTGGATAGGGAGGATTAAGTCGACTTGTAGGTGTTGTACAATCTAATCGATTCGGCTCCGGGACCCAAACCTTCATAGGGATTGTAAGATATACACTAACACGATCCCATCACAACAATAAGTGCTTGCATCTAGTTGAGAACATGTTTGTATGATCAAATCCCATGAATCCCCTATAAACCCATTACACCCTAGTGCTTTTAATCAGTTGTTTACATCTCATTTTAATCATCTTGCTTGTTTTCATTACTTTATTTACATTGTTGATTAGTTTAGTTGATCTCCTATCTCAACCCAAATTGTGACACCCTTAGACACAACCATTTGCAATCGAAAATCTTACATCAATACCCGTCCGTTGGGATCCGACCTTTACTTACCTCTTTACTAAGAGTAGAGTAGTTTGTGAAGTTATAAATATTGTTTTGGTCAAGGTAACTTTTGACGACGAGTAACAAAACTGACTAACCACTTATCATACTGGATAAAATGGAATTAAAAAAATAGGGTAACTCTTACCATTTTCCATAAAATTGAATTATGAACGTTTGACTTCCCTATAGACCCTAATTTATTTTACACTATTCGAAAACTTTAGTTGATAAAAACTATTAATGACCAATATAATTAATAAAAAGAATATTAAAGAATAAATATCTTAATTTATTTACATGTTTTTAAATAATTGAAAGTAAATAATTTACATAACTTCGTAGAATAAAGTAACATATTACTGCCGAAACATATTTTTAAACAAACACAAATTATATTAATTAAATTAGATAGTAAAATGTTAGTTTTATTTTTGTGAGAAATGAAAAATTACATTTAATAAATGAATCATTACAGTTAAATAAGTTAAAATAGTAAAATATATATTATATTATTGAAAACATAATATCAATGTACAGTTAAATTGATATAGTAACATATTAATACAGTAAATCTATTGGTAAATATGATAAATTACAGTTAAATTAGATAGTAAAATATAAGTTTTAATTTGTTAAGAAATAAAAAACAATAGTTAAGAAATGAACAATTACAGTTAATTTATTTATTTTGTTATTAAGTGAAAATATTAAAATATAAATTATATTATTGAAAACATAATACAAATGTACTACATAGCGCGTTGCGTTGATCGTATGTTCATCCAACTTTTAGCCCATCATGGATTGGTTAAAATATAATTTTAGGGTTTTAAGGGTTTTTTAGGGGATTAGGGTTTTTTAAGGGTTCATGATTTCTAGGGTTTTTTGGGGTTTTAGGGTTTCTAGATTAATGAAGTGTTGCTAAAATTATTTAATTGTCCCGATCAACATGGTACGACTAACTATAGTTTTGATCAATATGAGTTTATATATGATCGGAATGTAAGAGTTATGATTAAGATGTCATGCCACTTATGGTTTAAGATGCTTTTGATCATACGTTGCTATTGACTAATCATAGCAATGTATGATCAATACGGGTTTATATAAGATCAAAACGTAAGACTCAAATTTAAGACTTAAGGTTAAGATGTTATTCCACTTTATTTTAAGATGATTGATTGTACGTTGCTATAAATAGTTAATTGTCCCGATCAACAATGTATGAGTAATCATAGCAATGTACGATCAATACGGGTTTATATATTATCGGAACGTAGGACTTAAATTTAAAAATTAAGGTTGAGATGTTATTTCACTTATGCTTTAAGATTTTATCGATCATATGTTTCTATAATTAGTTAATTGTCCCGATCAACATGGTGCGACTAATTATAGCAACGTTTGATCAATATGAGTTTATATATGATTGGAATGTAAGACTTAAGATTAAGATGTCATGCCACTTATGTTTTAAGATGTTATGGATCGTACATTGTTATTGGCTAATCATTGCAACGTACGATCAATAGGAATGTACGATTTTTTTTATAATCAACAGTTGAAGATGGTACTTAAGAGAAAATCGTGGCCGTTCAGTTGTAAGTAAATTATTAGATAATATTCAACATTAAATCGTGACTGTTCATCCTATGACTGACAATCACAAAGAATGCCACGGATTAGTGAATATTACAACCTTTATAAGCATTTTTCGGTGTGGATGATATCTACTAAAACATAATCTCTCTCTCTCTCTCTCTCATCATCTCTATTTTATTCAACTTCTCTCTCTATATTACTTTATTATCCTTTTTATTCAAGTATTACTTCATTTCTCTACTTCATTTCTAGTTTTTTTTTTTTTTTTTGTTTTGTTAAGTATTATATCCTTTAATTTTGTTAATTTGAAACTAGTTGATTTAATCTTATCTTTGTGTTTGTCAAGATGGATAACAACGTTGGAGCATATTTTCAGGCTGAAATCCCTTATGGAACGCCGCAACCGTTGACATGAAAGAGGTGTCAAAGATTTCGATAAATTACTCGAGGACCTCATACAATCCTTCACAAGTGACTATAAAGGACATACAATTTCAAGAAGGACTTGGAGAGGGAGATTGGGGCCTTAGAGGCTATATTGCCTTTTTTATCTTAGAAATTATTGTTTTTATTTTCATTAATATTGTTTTTTGGGTTTTAAAGTTGAATATTAAGTAAGTTTAAGTATTATGGTTAAGTAATATTTTATTAATTTAGTTCTCTTATAATCATTTATTAATTTAGTTTTAATTTAATTTAGTTTTGATTTAATATAGTTTACTTTGAAAATTCTGTCTTATATTATCCCGAGGCGTCATATATTATTTTAGTTTAATTTAATAATTTAATTTAGTTTAATTTATTGATGTTAGGGTTCACCAAAGGTCACCATCCTAATTATAAATATTCGTGAGTAAAAATAAGCAATCCATTTTAAATCCTAATGATATCTTTCTCATTCACTTTTTCTCTCTTTATCTTCTCTCTAAAAACACACAATCGAAATTTGGAAATGGCAAAGCTTTGTGATTTGTTAACGGAAATGTTTGGTTGTTTAGAAGAACAAGCTCACACGCTTCGTGAACTTGAGTTGAGAGCGATGAAGATGGTTGTCGGAGCAATTGAAACCCGACAATAATTGTTATGCAAGGGGCTTTCATGATCTTGAGAAGGACGTGGATGATCTCATTCAATCCATGTTGGGTACTTGTGAAAAATGCAAGAATCTTAGGAAAACCTATGAAGAAGATATTAAGAATGTGAAGTTTGTAATTACTAAGGATTATTAGAGTCCTTAGTAATATATTTATGAAAATATCTATGGATGTTTTAATTTTGTTCGAATTATTATGTGTACTTTTTTTAAAGTTTATCTTAATCCTATTTTATTTAGTAACATAGTTTTTGTTTTATCATATTGCCCCTTTATTTTTTCTTTGAAATTGATTAACATAAAATGACTTCATAATTTTAAGAGACTTACGTGGGAAGTGACAACTGAGAAGTCACAAATTGAGTTACCTTAGGCGTCCTTATTATGTTCCCGCCAAATTATTGTCCACATATTATATTATTAGAAAAATTATGATTGTGTTTATATTATTTCTTTTTTTTTTTGGTGAAATGTGAATTAACATTAATTAATCAGAACCTTTTACATCACCATACACTATATTGGAACTTCACTACTAAAAATCTATCAAGCTAAGTTGTTCTAACCAACTTTTACACTTAAGTTTTCCTTTACTAATTTCCATCTTTTGCATCCTCACTCTCAGCACATGTTTAATCTCAACAATCAATCGCTTTGGATGAGGTGCAAATAACTCAACTCTGCATTTGTTCCTGCTATCCCAAATTCGATAAATCACTCCACTTAAGGCTGCCATAACTACCTGCTTTTTCAACAGAGAGTTACATCTCCATTTAAGAACCCAACTCTCAACATTACCGTGCCATTGAACCATCAACCAATTCTGCAGATACTGAACACACTGCATGCTGTAAGGACACTCAAAGAAGAGATGAGAGTGCGTCTCATTCTGTACTTCACACAAATAGCACACTCCAGCATTAGCCACCCCAAATCTCAAAAGACGGTCTTGAGTAAGGAATTTATGCTGTATGTAGATCCACGAGCTGAAGTTATATTTAGGCAGGTTAACCCTATTCCACACAAAGGGTACCCAATCTTTCTTTTGATGATCACCTAGTAACCAGTGGTAAGCACCCTGCACTGTGTAGCTGCCTTGCCAAGCTCCTGTATGAAAACCCGTTCTCAGTTTCTCCTTTACCTTGCATATTTGGCTCTATGTCCAGCTTGAGTTGATGGAAGGTTGATACTGCCACCAGTCCTGCTGTTTTATGTAGATAGTATGCACCCATTTCACCCACAAACTATCCTTCAACTGAGAAATCCACCATGAATATTTCCCAAGTACTGCAATATTCCTCAGATGACAATTGCTGATGCCCAGCCCACCCTTATCACAAGGAAGACAGCATGTCTCCAATGCTACAGGAGGAGCATGCCTGTACTCATCAGAGCCTGCCCATAAGTAATTCCTACAAATACTATCCACCTTATGAATAACTCCTTTAGGTAGTAGGAAAATACGAACCCAGTAGCTGTGCATCTG
The DNA here is from genome assembly GCF_048544455.1 of Silene latifolia. NCBI lineage: Eukaryota > Viridiplantae > Streptophyta > Magnoliopsida > Caryophyllales > Caryophyllaceae > Silene > Silene latifolia. Next base: position 92,454,421 of record NC_133535.1, on the reverse strand, counting down.
TGTCAGGACTGATTTGACTATAACAAGCCTACCAGCATAGCTAAGATGCTTGGTACCCCATCCTCTAACTTTGGCTACAATTTTATCCACCAGTTTACTACATACAGCATTAGACAATATTTTATGAGAAATAGAGATACCAAGATATCTGAAAGGGAGAGTTCCTCTCTGAAATCCTGATATCCTGCTAATCTGATCAACAATGTCAGGCCCCACCCATTTAGATAAAGATCAGACTTGTCATTATTAATCTTCAATCCAGAAGCTTCAGAGAAGGTCAGAAATGCTCTCATCAAAATCTTGACAGAAGAGAAATCACCTTTGCAAAAAGGAGTAACTCATCAGCAAATGCTAGGTGATTGAGCTTCATAGCCCTGCACAAAGGATGGAACCTGTAATCATGTCTGGTTATAACCACATTAAGGATCCTAGTCAAGTATTCTAAGCATATGGTAAAGAGCAAGGGAGACATAGGATCCCCTTGTTTCAGTCCATGTTTCCCTTTAAAATACCAAAAATTAGACCTATTCAAGGATAAAGTAAAAGATGTTGTAGTAACACATTTCAGAATCCAGTTCACCATTTGAGACGGGAACCTGAGAGCCTCCAACATATCGCCCACAAAATTCCACACAATTGTGTCATATGCTTTCCTTATGTCCACTTTCATCATTACTCGAGGAGAACAACTTTTCCTACTGTAAAGCCTCGCCAAATCTTGGCATATAAGAATGTTGTCCACAATCTCCCTATCTCTAATAAAGGCACTCTGATTCATGCTGATAATCTCAGTCAACACCCCTGCCAGCCTGTTACGAATGACTTTGGAAATGCATTTGTAAATGACATTACAACATGCTATGGGCCTGAAGTCATGCACAGAACTAGGATTCTCTTTTTTTGGTATAAGAGTGATGTTAGTGGCATTGATTTGTTGTAAAATTCTACCACTAGCAAAAAAACTCCTGAACGGCATGAACAATATCCTCTCCCACAATCTCATAAGCATCATGAAAAAATCCTGAAGAGTAACCATCAGGACCAGAAGCTTTCTCCACTGGAATAGAGAATAGAGCCTCCTTAATCTCATCATAGGTCACCTCCTGAACCATCTGTCGTGCATGCTCCCTACTCACAGTCTTTCCTCTTCTCACCACTTCAAAACAAATTGAGGTGACAGAAGTAGAGCTCCCTAACAAGTCTTTATAATATGCAATGAAAGCTTGCTCAATGGCACTACTATCATTACACACCAGACCATTACTATCCTTAATGCTCAACACCTTGTTCTGGGCTTTCTTAGCCTTAATTGAACTATGAAAAAATCAAGTATTATCATCAGCCTGATTGATCCATTTAACTTTTGCTTTCTGTTCCAGAAAGGCAATTCTAGCTTCCTCCAGCTCCCTAAAGGTCTGGACAGCAACTCTTTCCTCAGCTTGAATCACCTCATTTGTAGGATCACCATGAAGGTTCCTCTGAATATTATCTAACAGCAGCTTAGCTACCTTAGCAGTATTCTCAATATCACCATAGCCTTCACTGTTTAGATGTTTCAAAGGCACCTTCAACCTCTTTAATTTTTTCACCACTTGGAACATGAGACATCCTCTCACAAGAACACTCTATTCCTTTAACACTATCTGCAGAAATTTATCACTCTTGCCCCACATGTTATAGTACTTAAAACTGCCTTTTCTCTTGTCACTATCCTGCCATAACTCAATCATACAAGGTGTGACACCCCCATACTCCAAGTGCCTTACCAGGACCACTCAGGTATAGGAACGTCACCATCTCGGTTACCCGAGGCAATGATAATCATAAGACAATGCAGAAACGTACTTTAAAAGTAAATATAATTTAAGTGATTACATGTCTCAAACCAAAACTGTTAAACTGAAATACAAGGTTCTCAGACGATCTACTGATAAAACTATCAAAGCTATAAAACATCGTCTGACACAGCGGAAGACTTCTAACTGCCACGTGATGACTCATCCCAGCTATCTCATACGCGTCATATCATACCTGCTCAATAACTGCTCACCACCCCCGAATGGATCACCACAGTTTTTAAAACATTCTAACGGGGTCAGTACTAATTACATAATCAAAGCCACACTGAAACAATCATACAAACAACTCACACACAATCCCAGTCTCCATCTCCAATCACCTCATAACTGACTACACACTAAAGTGTGTAGCCCTGCCAGAGTACCCATCGCAACAGATACTCCTCGCCGCCAGTGGGGGACTGCAGCCGTTTCCACCTAAGCCCCGCTCATCTCCATTGAGCGATAAACCCATGTTCATTATGTGCACATCCCCTCTGTGACGGGTTCCACAGAGGGCGAATCAAGGGCGTGAAGCCACTCCCGCAAGTGACTCCACTCAGCCAGGGACGCACCCCGAAGAACACAGACAGATAAATAGTAACCATAATACAACATCAACAACCGTCTGAATCAATCAACAATATGAAATCACAACCGTCTGAATCAATCAACAATATAAAATCACAACCGTCTGAATCAATCAACAATCACTAACTACAGCACAATCACCATACACATCATGTAACTAATACTGAGTAGGGAAACCCTACCTGGAGAGCAAACACAGACTCAGACGATCTAAGCAGCTACTCAGAATCTCTCCTCAACAAAGCCTCCTCCTATACATACATACATACAAATACTACCTTAATCATACAATCATAAAAACCCCCAAATTACCCAATTAGGGTTTCAACTAAAATCAATGAAACAACATAAAAATTGTACTAGGATCTTACCCACAATACGACGGTCTCAACGGCGTAAAGAACACAACGATCCGTTGACTCTAGCCCTTAGGATTTGCCAACAATGCGACGAGAGAGAACTACGTAACTTCTTTTTCTTTTGAAAGGTTTAGAAAGGTGAAAAATGATTAAAGAAAATGACGGAAGCCTTTTATATTAATCTCGCGTTATTAGCAAAACTCGTCAAAACAAACCCGTAAAACACACTTACTCGATCGAGTAAGGCACTTACTCGATCGAGTGCCCCCTACTCGATCGACTACCCAACCTACTCGATCGAGTACCCTACAGGCAGACTATTGTTTTGCGTCAAAAACTACTTACTCGACAGAGTAAGCCCCACTCAATAGAGTACCCAAAGACTCATAAAACCGTAGTATTACAGTCTTCCCTCCATAAAAAGAACTTCGTCCTCGAAGTTCAACCCATACATAAACAAACCTACCTACTCGATTAAGACAGAACAACGCAACTAAAAACTCAAAACAAAACCTCACCCTATAACACATGAACTCTTAACACCAACTCCACCAACTATGCCTACCTCCACAACATGTCTCACGATATCGTATCAACTACATTATATCTCTCTCGACACTAACTCCATACACTACCAACTACCGTCCACAAACGCTGCTAGCTCCGTAATATATCATCCACTAGCAAATCCAATATCAAGGCACTCACAGACATCAAACGGAATGTTACATTCTACCACCCTTAAAAGGAACTTCGTCCTCGATGTTTACTCACACTCATAAACATCATCATCCAACTGCCAAAACTATCGAAATATTCTCGCACTCCTAGACATCACACCACTACAAGCACAGTCATGACCTTTAACAAAATCAACCACAACACAAATCAATCTTTTATTCTTCATCAAGACTCAAACTTCCAAATCTACTACAACCTGTACAACCATTAAACTCTCTTTGTCGCATCCTACTCCTCTTAAGATAAATGTTACGTCCTTGTAACTCACTAATACTAGATCCTTAGCTATATCTTTCCACTATCCTCATCACTACCACCTATCGAAGAGAACCGCCTATAATCTAAACACTAAGCATTCCTATATCCAAGGCTCTCATACTTAAACCACTCTCGTACCTCAATTCATTCTGCACTCCATCTAACCAATACCACAAATTCCTGATCATAACAGACACTCTAACTCTTCCACATTACCGCAACACCACATAACAGACCACTCTCTATGTAGGTAACGCAGACTTCCTCTGGCTGCCCAATATTCGACTCAGCAGCTAACTGAGCTATTTCAGACTCGAGCTCATCAATTTGCGCAAAAAATTGTCTATCATGTTCTTGCACTTGGAGTGCAAGCGCCTTCACTAAAGACTTCAACTCAACAATCTCTTCTTTCCGCTTATCAGGAGGAGGGACTTGTTGTCGCGGTGGCCAGATAAATGGAGGCTGTTGGTAGCCTCGTTGATAGGGCAGGTGTGACGGCGCAATTACAATAGATAGATTAGCTTGTCTACGTTGCTTGAATGCATAAACCTCGTCATTTTCAGCTAAGCAAAAAGCTGCATTGTGCTCAGCAGCACCACATCTCCCGCAGTAAATCACCTGTTGCGCCATATAATGGAACATAGGTGACGGGTCAAAGGTACTCAAGCCTTCCCTTTGACAATCTTTTACCTAGAACTGTCTAGGTAGGAGCTGTAGGGCCTATCAAAACAGCACTAAAGAAAAAAATTAGAACGGCCTCAAGGAATATATCCCTTGAGGCTAAAGACAGACAAAATTAAACAAATAAATACAGTAGTTGCTTCCCCGGCAACGGCGCCAAAATTTGATACCGTCGTCAGGTACCAAAAATAAAATACCTAGTTACACTAACAGAAGCTAGCAGTAAGTAGGGTCGATCTCCATAGGGAGGCGGTCACTATCTACTTGTCAAATTTGGTCTGTCTAAGGTCACAGTGGGGGTTTTGATTGCTTTGACTAAACTAACGAGATTAAGGGGAGAGAATTAATGATAAGAGAAATAAATAAGAGAGAGAGAAAACTAAGATGTCGGGTTATCAACGAACGTTAGTTAATTACAGCTAAGGTCACATATTAGTCGATGTGTCGGTCTAAGGGGTAACGAATATCTCCTTTCGGTCTCAATTCGCCCTAAAATACTATTAGCTTAGCTTCCGCCCTAACTAAAGCATTCTATTTTTCACTGCAGGTCTCACCCCTTCCAACCTTCCGGTCCAGGTCGAGGCTTACCAAGGTTAAAAAGGCTAAATGCATCGATTCAAATAGCTAGATACAATTATAAGCAGTGATTAACAACATAGACATAACAACAACGACAAATCTATGAACTAATTAGCAATTAACATCGGTCCATTGAATCCCCTAATCCTAGCAGGGAAAAATTAGCTAGACATGATAAAGGAAAGAACATAAATAAAGGGAAGAGAAATAACGAACATTAAATAAAAGAGAAAAGGGAAAGATAAAATTACAGAGAAAAGATCCGGAAAAAGAAAAGAACAAAGTATCCAGCAGTAAAAAGAAGAAAAGTAGTGTATGTCGTGCTCCCAATCTGTTCTGTCGTCTTCCTATTTATAGGAAAAGACGATTTTATTTGACCTAAAAACAAATTAAAGCTAAAAAGGCCCGAGCCCAATAGAAACAACTCGATCGAGTCATTTGAAATACTCGATCGAGTAGAATTAAGCTCAAACCACTCGATCAAGCACTTTTCGAAAATAAGCAACTCGATCGAGTATAAAAAGGAGTCGATCGAACATAATTGTACTCGATCGAGCACTTTCCAGCGCACAATTCCTGCTTCGCGCACTGAAATTCAAACGGCTGCCATTTCTTTGTTACTTGGGCAAACAGGGCGTTTCCGATGGCGTTGGAAACTAAGAGGACAAGCTTTCATCTCCATTTAGAATCGCCTGAAAATCAGTTGTAGAACTCGAGATATGGCTCTTCAAATTAGGCACTAGTTATTTGAAATTCTTCTTTTGCTCGCCTAGCTATCTTACTCCTTTGCGCATCTCAAAATAGTAGTTTGCAAGCTCCGACTCCACTCATCTCCTAAATGCATGCATGTGGACATGTTTTAGGCTTGATTATGCTCATTTCCGGTTCATACCTGCAAATAATACAAGACAAACCAAAGTAGACAATTCGGGGGACATTTGTAGCTAAACACCACACAAAATGCATAGAAATGCGTGCAAATAAAGTACGAAATACCTATATAAAATGCATGCATCACTCCTCAAGCTCCAAGTAATGAGATGGCCGAGATGAAAGCTCTATTGCAACAAATTTTGTTGATTTAACAAAAGCAAACTGCTCAGATTTCAAAAGTAATGTCTTATAACAAGATGTTGGATACTCAAGTTGCTCAAATGGCGGCTCAAAATCCTTCAAAACAGTTCGGCAGTCTTCCTCCTCAAGGTAAGCAAGCACATGAGCAAGTTAATGCTATTTCTTTGAGGAGCGGTACCACTTATCAATGTCCGGACTTGCCCGTTAATGAAGATGAGGTTCCCTATATGCATCTGGTGTGTCGGTTTTATATGCTCGTCGTCAAAAGCTATCTAACAAAATCAATATTTATAACTTTATAACTACTCTTAGCAAAGAGGCAAGTAAAGGTCGGATCCCAAGGGACGGGTATTGATGTAGGATTTTCAATTGCAAATGTTTGTGTCTTAGGGTGTCACAATTTGGGTTGAGATAGGAGATAAACTAAACTAATCAACAATATAAAAGTAAAGTAATGAAAACAGGCAAGATGATTAAAGTGAGATGTAAACAATTGATTAAAAGCACTAGGGTGTCATGGGTTTATAGGGGATTCAAGGGAGTTGATCACACAAACATGTTCTCCACTAGATGCAAGTACTTATTGTTGTGATGGGATCGAGTTGGTGTATAAGCTTACAATCCCTAAGAAGGTTTGGGTCCCGGACCCGAATTGATTAGATTGTACAACACCTATAAGTCGACTTAGTCCTTCATATTCAACTATATGCATGGTCTAATGAGACTCGAGTTGGTGTATAAGCTTACAAGTCTCATTGAAAAGATAGGTGATGGGTAAAAAATGCAAGGATTCATAGGCTCGCATTTCATCAAACATAACATGTGCATAAGTTGATATCACAACAAGCAAGCAAATTAATTATGAAAACATATTAGATTAAGCATGAATCAATCCCCATGTTGGTTTCCCCTAATTTCCCATTAACCCTAGCTAAGGAAACTACTCACTCATTATCAAGTTTAACATGCTAACAAGGTTGTCAATCATACTAGCAAAGAAAAACATGATGAATAAGTGAAAGTGATTAACAATATTTAAACAAGGTTAAGAGAGAATTATACCTATGAAGATGATTCCAAATAATAAAGAAAAGAATAATAGAAGTATTTGATGATTGATGGAAGGTTGTCAATCCTCCAAATAAACCCAAATAATCTTCTAATTACCCAAAATAAATGAAGAACAATAGAGAAATTAAGGAAAGATTAATATTGAGATTTGTATTAAGACTAGATTAAGATTTGATTACAATATTAAGAATGGATTACAACTTAATTAAGGAGCATTAAGGAAAGATAATACTTCATGCCAATCTAGGTAGTACAAAGGGGTATTTATACTAAAGATTAGGTACAAGGATTAGGGTTACTAAGGGCTTAAATGACTATTAAGTCCTTAAGAAAAGTTGAGTAAATGCTCCTCTTGAAGGAAATGAGCATATCCGTCATGCTAGTCTTGCCAGGATCCGTGCGTCTTGAGATGTGGCACGGGCTCTCTGACCTATGATCCGAGCGGATTGCCTGGGAGACGCTCAGATTCCTTAGTTGCAAGACGCTCATCTTGGCTGAGAGACGCTCGGATGTTGGTGATGGGAGACGCCCGGATCGTGTCTGATCCGCTCGGATTCCTTGGCAGACAGCTTCTCTTCTTTTTCCTCCTTCACAATCTGCAAGGATCATTTCGGGGATACAAGGATCCTTTCATCATTGCCCATTTCACATTATTATCTACATAGGCCTTCTAGTATTGTCTCCTCTTTGATGCTTGGTCATTAGATGCAATCAATTTAGCTCCATTTCGCCATGTAAATACAAGGTTAGCACTCCTTTCCTACCAAGGGGACAAAACCTCAAAGAATATGCAAAATAGGAAACTAGAGATAGTAAATGACCCAATTATGCACTATAAAGCATAGGAACGAGGTTAATTCCGGGACTAAATGTGCTCAAATATGAGTCACATCAAACATCCCCAAACCGAACCTTTGCCCGTCCCGAGTAAAGAGGTGACTAGAACTAGACCTTTATTTTAACTATCCTAGTAATTTAACCGATGTGAGACAATCAGCGGGTCTCACTCCGCCCCTTCAACTCACAACAAGACATCTATGAGATAAGATGCCTTCTCGCAAGGCAAGGTGGGGCTTACTTTTGGGCGTCTACGTGCTTGAACTTTCGACCACGTAAGCTCGGATCTTTCTGAGTACCGGCCTCGTTTTGCATGACCGACCAATTTGACCAACTCCACCATCAATCAACTTAATCAATTTGTTTAATTCCTCTTAAAGGGCACTTTCGTCGTACATTTGAGTCGAGCATAAATAAACGTTAACTTAGTTAATCTCGCTTCGTCAAACATGTAAGTCTGAGGGTGTAAATCCTTCTTTTAATTATTGTTCTTTATTTTTGTAATCATTATTGTAATATTTATGTCGAAAATACGCTTAAAACCGATTTGTAAAACCTTATTTCAAACCCTTTTTACGGATTATCAGGAGACCAACGTCGAGAAAGGACGCAGCAACTGTTGTGCCTCTTCGAAGGGACGCAAGACACTGCTTTGCGCCTCTTCGAGGCCGCGCAGTTCTGCTTCCTTTCTTCTTCCTTCGTCTTTTGTTCGTCTGTATGTTTTATTTTGCTTTCAATTGTTCATGTTTCTTTCAACACAATAATTCTAATATGATAATTTTAACCTGTAATTCATTAATATTTATTATCATTAACATCCCGACTTAAATCCCTTATAATTCATATTTGCGGGTTTTCGACATTCAAATCAATTCGGGTTTTAGAGATTCGATTCATCCATATTGACTCTCTGGAATTCATCTTTGATATATTTTCATTCGTTATTTATCGTTGCCATTATTAGTTCGTCATTAATTGCCTGTTTAATAATTAATTTGTTTAGTTTGTTTAATTCTCATATTAACGATTTGCAATTCCGGCTTCACAGCCCGGAGACCGAGCTGGGAAGCAGGACGCAGCTGGCGTCGCTACGCCTCTTCCAAAGGACGCAGCTCTGCTGCGCCTGTTCCTGGTTGAGTTCTGTCTCTGAACTCCCGTTTCTGCCGTAACCTAGTTTATTAGTTTACGTATTTAATTTACTATTAATCGTATTGTAGATACCCAGTATCTGCACCTTCCAAAAACCACCCGATGATGATCGGACTGTAACGTGTTTTTGATATGCGTACGTGGATTGGCTATACATAAGACGGTTTAATGCACTACTCGGATATGAAAAATGATTTCAAAAGTTTTCTAACTTCATTTGCATTAAAATAACACTATTTAGAGTTAAAACCGTCTTCGAACCCAAAGCCGACTCAGAAACCCGCAACTCGAGTCAATCTGAGTCAAGCCGAGTCAACCCAAATCTCAAATGTCAAAAATAATGCCATGAATGTCTTTATCATGTCATTTCCATTAAAACAACTCTAATTAGAGTTAAAACCGTCTTCGGACCCAAAACCGACTCAGAAACCCGCAACTCGAGTCAACCTGAGTCTACCCGAGTCAACCCAAATCTCAAATGTCGAAAATAATGCCATGAATGTCTTCATCATGTAATTTCCATTAAAATGACCCTAATTAGAGTCAAAACCGACACCGGGCCAAAACCCGACTCGAAATTCAAATCCCGACTCACACGGGTCAAACCTGAGTCAAAGACACAAATTACCTACCCCAAGTAGCACCAAAATCATCTTATTAGATGCCCATATTGTTACACGACATCCTAATTGATTACCACAAATCAATAATGGATGGAGAATAGTCCACGTCCAAATTGAAAGGGACAATACACCCCATTGTATCATGGGGTGGCTCGCGCCAAAAGCAGGTGTCTGCTTAACCTCCAAGCAAACTCAACCGACCTACCATCCCACATTTCTCTATAAATCCCCACCATCACACAACACAATCTTCACGCGAGTGTCCACCCCCTCACCTCTCTCTTAAACTTCTAGACCCGACTTCCTAAGTCACAAAATCGACACGTGTTTACGACCTACCGATCGTAAACACAAGCCTTACACATATTGTTTGGTACCGTCGTCGTGCATTCGACCGACCCATTCGACCAACTCAACTAAACAATCAACATGTTTTAATTAACATATTTTCAACTCATTTTCAAAACAAAATCCTTTTTTAAGGCACTCTTTTTAAACTTCTTGATCGTGAGTAGTCGCTACGAGAAAGCTTGTCACTAAAGTCGTCTACGTCGCAAAATATCAATACACGTAAGTTTGAGGGTGTAAACAACTCACTTTATTTCATGTATTTACTGTTTTTATGAGTCTATAAGCATGAACAATGCATAAAACGATTCAAATATAGGTTAGACGAGCCAAAACCGAGTTTTGGCCTGAGACAGGAGCTCCATGCTATGCAGGGAGGCTCGCGCCTCATGTAGGTGTCCAGGTCAGACCCATCCCTGTTTGTTCTCGTCTTTCCTCTTTATTTCGTTTCTTATTTGTAATCGGTTTTTACCGTTTCAAATGTTTCAAACCATTTCTATGACAAACCGTTTCAAACTTTTTAACCATAAATCATAATCACTCTTGGTTCCATATACCATGACGGTTAAATCCTTGACTCGGTGATATTAATTGGATAATTACATTTTAAAGGAATTTCTATTCTTTTATTTACCATTTTAATTCATTTTTATGATAAACATATTTTGACCATTATAAAAATCATCCTTGGCTCTTTATACCATGACGGTTTATTCCGTGACTCGATGATATTATTGGTCAATTACATTTTAATGGGTATTTTAAACCCCTTTTGTTTTATTTACCATTTTTCTCATTTGTTTACATTTGTAAATATATTAGTTATAATTCATAATCATCCTTGGTTCTTTATACCATGTCGGTTTAATCCGAGTACGATGATTAACTTGACTAATTAAAAATAAATGAACTTCACATGATTAGTTCAAATCAAACATTTTACGTTTTTATTTGTAAACTATACTTTTCAAATATGCAAATCCGACAACGAATATTACTAATATTATAGTAATTATTCCGAGTCATGCAAATCATACTTGCAAATCATTAATCACAAAAAATGGTTTTAAACAACCTTTTTAACAACCAGGAGACGCCCCTTGGTTTGCCCCATGGCTCGCACCCCAAGAGCCTGCCTATTTCCATCTTTCAAAGCCTGGGCAGAGCCCCTTACCTCGCTAATAGGCTTGCGCCTTAATAGGGCTGTCTGGCACTGTTCTGTCTCGTTTTTAGCACTTGTCTAGGACGATCCCGATTACGGTTAATCCAAATACATGACGGATCAGATTGACAAGTTTATGTTTTTTTTTTGCACTTTGTCATTTGACATCCTTTTTCAATAAATGGATCGTGTTAAGCATCATTAACCGAACTTGGTAAATGGATGTTTAATATCCGTTTTCACATGTAAATCAAACTAAATCCAACTTGACATCTTTTGCTTGATATTTGGTTTAACAAACCGACTTAGAAAGCTCACATGTTAGGTTAACACTTTTGGATGTGCATTCATGCATTTACACCGTTTTATCAACTTTTGCACTTAAACAACCACGATCGATCAGTAGAGGCCGCTAACGCGGGTGGGATTGGGTGTCCGATTAAAGGGCTTTCCAATACGTACCCTCACCCCTTACTCAGAACCTTTGGATAGTGGATGGCCTTATCCAGGGCGTACGAGAGTCATTTTAGGCATAGAATGCTAAAAGGGGGACGACTCCTTATCTTTAGTACCTATGTCAAACAACGCTTTTTGCCTTGATTGACCTAGGTATAAAGTAGATTCAAACGGGTTCCAAGCATCCCACAAATGCTTGGTGGCGACTCCGAACATCTCTAATCGTTTCGAGACCTTTACCGAGACGAAACCGACTGCTCAAAAACGATCCGGTCGAAAGCATTTTTACGCCGCCGAGCGTGGCTTTCAAAAGACCGTTGTACGTCCACAGATTTGCTTGGCGTGCAGGTGGCCCGTGACCGCAGATCGGTAGGTGGCCCAAATCCACGACCGGCCCGTGGCCCATGTCCATAGTTTGGCGACTCTGCTGGGGATACTCGGACACTTGTGTCTTTGTGATCCTTAGAGGTGAAACTCGAACGAGGTCGTGGTTAAAGTGCATTAATTGATATTACGGTCATAAGTCGGGTTCCTTGTCCGGGGCCATAGCCTAACCCTTTTCGACCAATTGGCTCATCTCGTTGGCGTGAGATTTCTCATCCCCGCGTTTCGAATCCCGATTGAGTCAAGCATACCATTGACGTTACACATTTATGTTTCGTCAAAGAGCTTTCATCATTTTCGAGCACGAGGCTAGGGCACCCTCCTTACACATTTTGTTTGGATTGGTATCCCTCTCACAAATTGGGGTTTGATTGCTGGGTGTGTAACCCACCCTTCTAAGCCAAAACCCGTATCAGCATAATGCATAATATAATGAACTGTGAGTGCTTATGCGCTACTTGATCATAAGTCCTTCCGTGTCATTTTCAAACTTTCAAAAACACCTTTTCGCGCCGTTATAATGGCCATTTCAAAAATCGGTCTTTCGCCGACCGTTGCACGCCTTTTTAGGCCGTCGTAATAACGATTTTTAAACCCGGTTTCTACAACCGTTTCGAAAACACATTTTATGCCGTTATAATGACCATTTCAAAACCCGGTTTTTATAACCATTTCAACACGCCTTTATAGGCTGTCGTAATGACGATTTTCAAACCCGGTTTTTATAAACATTTCAACACGCCTTTCTAGGCCGTCGTAATGACGATTTTAAAACCCGGTTTTTATAACCATTTCAACACGCCTTTCTAGGCCGTCGTAATGACGATTTTCAAACTCGGTTTTTATAACCATTTCAACACGCCTTTCTAGGCCGTCGTAATGACGATTTTCAAAACCCGGTTTTTATAACCAATTTCAAATGCACCTTTTCATACCGTTGTAATGACGATTTCAAACCTTGGCTTTCACAAGCCATTTCAAAATACCCTTTTACGTCGTCATAATGGCCGTTTCAAACCTCGGTCCCTCGCCGACCGTTGCGTTCTCAAAGCACCCTTTTACGTTGTCGTAATGACAAATTCCTCCCTCAAATTTTCAAAATTCAAAATCCAATTTTCAAACAAAAAACGTTTTTTAACCGTCGTAATGATGATTTCAACTCGTGCAAATTTCAAATCTCGTTTTCGAAATCAAATTTGGCTTTTCTAAGCCGTCGTAATAACGATTTCAATTCTCACACTTTTCGATTTGCATACCGTCTTTCAAAAGTTAAGCGGTTTTCTAACCCGTCGTAATGACGAATTCAATCCTCACGATTTCCAATTTCAAATCATTTGAAAACGAATTTAACCGTTTTCAAATTCCAATTCAAAATCTAGTCATTTGAAAGCCAATTTAACCGCTTTCAAATTCCAATCAAAAATCAAGTCATTTGAAAGCCAATTTAACCGCTTTCAAATTCAAATAAAAAATCGAATATTTAAAAACAAATTTAACCGTTTTCAAATTTGAAATTCAAAATCAATCATTTGAAAACAAATTTAACCGTTTTCAAATTTCAATTCAATTTCAAATCTTTGAAAACAAATTTAACCATTTTCAAATTTCAATTCAATTTCAAATGTTTGAAAACAAATTTAACCGTTTTCAGATTTCAAACCAATTTTCAAATTATTTGAAAACAAATTTAACCGTTTTCAAAGTTCAATTCAAAATCATATCCTTGAAAACCAATTTAACCGTTTTCATGTTTCAAATCAAAACTCAATCTTTGAAAACAAATTTAACCGTTTTCAAATTTCAATTCAAAATCAAATCCTTGAAAACCAATTTAACCGTTTTCATGTTTCAAATCTAATTTCAAATCTTTGAAAACAAATCTAACCGTTTTCTAATTTCAAATTCAAAATCAAATCTTTGAAAACGAATTTAACCGTTTTCAAATTTCAATCTAATTTCAAATTATTTGAAAACAAATCTAACCGCTTTCAAATTTTCAACCCAATTTTAAATCCTTTGAAAACAAACTTAACCGTTTTCATGGCCATTGTGATGACGATTCCAAATTCTTCAATTCTCTATTTTCAAATCCGTGATTCGGAATTTCAAAGACCGTCTTCGGAAACAATACATTGTTTTCAGAGCCGCCGCAATTTCAACTTAAACCGTCTTTTGAAAACAAACTTAAGGCAACTCTTCAACTGGTCGACCTTTTTTGAAGATCCCTACTCTTCGGAAGCCGTCCATAAAACGACAAATGAATCTTTTTGAAAATTTCTATTTTCGAAAATTTTAGTCCACCATTCCGATTCAACCTCGAGTCGATTTCAAGTAAAGTTGTCTAGATAACATTGAGTCTCCGCCAAAGTTAGTCCTACCTTGTGGTCTAGGTCGTGTCGCCTAATTGTCGAGGCATCTCCAATGGCGTTAGCAGAGTCAAAACGTGTCGGGTTTTAAACCTGTATCTCCCCCACATTACGAGTCAAAGGTCGAGTTTATGTACATGTCTCGTCCATCGGCGTCACTCCATCAACGCACATACAAACTAAGTCAAGAGTCGTCCGTCTAGGCATCACTATGCCAAAGTTGACACTCGAGTCTAAGTTCAATGTCATGCACCAAGATTTCAAACACTAGAGGTCATTCACGATTTTTAATGAACTCGTAACCTAGTCACACCGTTGTGTCTTCATGACATAATCGCCTTTTATACATATGTGTCGTACTTGCCTTTGTTTGTGCAATACCTTGCCAAGACAGGTTATAACGCCTATCGTTATGTCAAATAGGAATCCCTTGGGTGCCATCAATCATCAACCAGGAACTCAAGAAGCTGATCCATCTGCATCCACCATGACTTCTGCTGAAACCAACAACATGGTCCTTCGACTCCTAGCTACCGTAGAAGACTTGAGCACTCGTCTCTCCCAAGTTGAGGACAAAATGATAACCGGGAATTTTCCCTCTTCTGATATTGAACAAAGGGTTAAGCTCCTTGAAAGCCGACCACTTGCCAATGACAAAACCAAAACCAGACGACCTCATCGGTCCTTCCCTGACTTGGGTATTCCTTATGCCACAGCCTTGGAGAGGCTAATCTCCCAAGGAAAGCTTGAACCGATTGGTCGAACCCCAGATCCTTCACCACACAAGCGAGGACGTAGATGGGATGGAAACCTCTTTTGCCAATATCATCAAGGTCGCGGACATGACACCGAGATATGTCTCCCCCTAAAAGGCGCCATCCTTGACATGATTGAAAATGGTGAGTTACCATTACCTACCTCAACAAACAAAAAGAACAACCCTCCAGAAAACCCTACTGAACACAGCCAGGAATCTTCCCTAGACTTCTCTCACCTCAGCCCTCCTGACGATGAGGAAATTCATGCAATTGATGAGCATGGCATACAAAGCGGTATAATGATGCTCTCTGTCTCCATCAACAACATATTCTCAAAGCTGCAAGTGGCTATCGATGATTTGAATACTCGGGTAGCTAATTTGGAGAAGAGGTTTGGTAGTACCGAAAATGAACCTGACCATCAAGGAGAAAACCAACCCTCCGTTCACCAACCAGCAGCTGTTGAAAATGAGGAGTCATCCGATGGTTCCCACATCCACGAACCTACCAACAAAGAGCATGAAATTGCCTCGCCAAATACCCTTTCAAAATACCAAGCAACATCCCAAAAATTTCCCATTGACAACGACTAAATCCTGCTTCCGCCCAGGATTGACAAAAACAAAAACAAAACTCACAAAAACACCCCAAAAAACACCAATGTGGGAACCATTGGAAAACATCAAAGGGTATTCACAGATCTGGGAATAACATATGGCACCGCTCTCGAGATACTTGTTTCAGAAGGAATGCTCCAACCCATTGGTCCGACTCCGGACAAACCCGAACACAAAAGAGCCCGATTCTGGGAAGGTAATGCCTATTGCCAATACCATCAAGGCAAGGGCCATGACACCGAAACCTGTTTCAAACTGAAGCATGCCATTCAAGATATGATTGAAGCTGGCAAAATCATAATTGCACCTCTCAGTCAGGACAATCCTCCTGAATGTCTCAAGTCAAACAGCAAGGTTGAACGTTCTCAAAGGACATTCACTAGGCTCAACACAACCTATGCCGCAGCTCTTCAAAAGCTCATAACTGAAGGAAAGCTACAACCAATCGGGCCCACTCCGGACCTGTCTGAAAGCAGGAAAACCCGTTTTTGGAACGGCAATGCCTATTGCCAATATCATCAAGGAAATGGTCATGACACTGAAACATGCTTCAAACTGAAACATGTTATTCAAGATATGATCGACAACCATGAACTGGTAGCTTCATCCCTATACCAACCAAGTGATGAAAATAACCCTCATGAACATCTCTTTTTGCAAGGAGATAAAAGCCTCATGGACTGTTGTCCTCATATCATCCCCAACAGCGAGAGTGAAGTGCTCAAGTGGGTCCATGCTCAAAACCAGACAATCAAGCCGCTGGATGCTGCGAAAGAGACCTTCGAGGAGGAACATGATGATTAGGAGTCCGTATCTACGATTAAGTCTGAGTCCGAGTCCGAGTCTTAGGCTTTCTCATATCTATCCTTACGTCTGTCCTTTTTATTCCTAAATGACAACTGGGGGCTGTCCCCATGAGTCACATGTATTCATCGAGTCTGTGCTAACCTCTTATTTATCTAAATAAAAGCATAATTTCCAACTATCATATATTCTCCCCTTTACCATTTCCCGTTGACAACGAGAGTTGATTTGAGAATTGATTTAAAACAAACAACATGTTCCAATTTAATGTGAGTACACTCGAGTGACGTTTCGTACTGAGCAAGTGAAGGACTCGAAACTCCGTGTCCATTCTCTTTACCTATTCCATGTCTGGCAATAGAAACCTTTCACTAGAACCCTATTTAGAACGAGCTTCTACCATAGGGATCCTACGACAAACCTAGATAACAAACCAGGACATCTCCTTGTTCATGTTCAATGACGGAAGGCAAGCCCATTCCCCACAAAAAAACATCCCATCACCAATTATAAACCTTTCACCGACGGGTGCATCCCCGTCTGCACCTCTACCTTCTTAGAACGAAGGACGGCAAAAAAACAATACAGCCATTCACCCAAAACCAAAGCGAAAGGCCAAAATAAAAGGCTCAAGCCAATAGCCATTCACCCAAAGTCAAAGCGAAAGGCCAACATCAAAAGCCCTAGCCCATAAGCCATTCGGCCAATCTCCATTCATCCGAAGCCAAAGCGAAAGGCCAAAATCAAAGGCCCAAGCCAATAGCCATTCACTCAAAGCCAAAGCGAAAGGCCAAAATCAAAGGCCCAAGCCAATAGCCATTCACTCAAAGCCAAAGCGAAAGGCCAAAATCAAAGGCCCAAGCCAAAAAGTCATTCACCCAATGCCAAAGCAAAACCAAGCCAAAACAAAGGCGAAAACCAAAGCCAAAGGAAAAGTCAAGGCTAAAGTCAAATCACAAACAAAAAATAGTGAAATTCAAAATCGCTATTTTCATGAATTTCAAACGACGGAATCAAACACCGTCATTCTCAAACCACAAAAAAAAAAACAGAATAGTGAAATTCAAATTCGATATCTCTCACAAATTTCAAACGACGGAATCAAACACCGTCTTTTCCCAAACAAAAAAGAAATGGCGAAATTCAAATTCGTTATTTTCTCTCAATTCCAAACGACGGAAATTAAAACCGTCCTTTCAAACCAAATACAAAATAGTAAAATTCAAATTCGCTATCTCTCACAAATTTCAAACGACGGAATCAAAACCGTCTTTTCCCAAACAAAAAAAAAAGAAATGGCGAAATTCAAATTCGTTATTTTCTCTCAATTCCAAACGACGAAAATTAAAACCGTCCTTTCAAACAAAAAACAAAATGGCGAAATTCAAATTCGCTTCATTCACAAATTCCAAACGACGGATTTAAAAACCGTCCTTTTCAAACAAAAATGAAATAGCGAAATTCAAGTTCGTTATTTTCCCACAATCTCAAATGACGGGTTTAAAAAAACCGTCACCTTTCAAACTTTGGACCAACGAAGTCCAACACACCAAGTCCAGGTTCAACAGGTCCAAAGCCCAGGACCCATGAGTCCAAAACACCAAGTCCAGGACCAACAAGTCCAAAGCCCCGGACCAACGAAGTCCAACACACCAAACCCCGGACCGACAAGTCCAAAACACCAAACGCTGAAACCTCAACCAAAACTGCTTCACCCCTAAGTCCTTCTACAGACTATTGCAGGGAAACCTATCTAGGATCCTGGGGATTCCCCTCAAGATCATAATCAAAACTGCTTCACCCCTAAGTCCTTCTAGAGACTGCTACAGGGAGACCTATCTAGGCTTTTGAGGATTCTCCTCAAGCCCGTAATATCAGACCTTAACCTTTAAAGTCCGGACATGGAAATCTCATCCCATGTTATTTACCAACCATTTCGTGCTCAGGCCACATCAAGCCGGAGACCCCATTCCGCACCACACTACAAGCCGTTACCCTTCGGCCTAAACACCACACAATTCTTGCTCCAGATTTTTATCTGTTAAGCAAACCCATTTTTACCAAGCTCCACATTCCTTAATGTTGAAGCCATTTTTCACCACAATCCCTATGGAGTCCTCGAATGCTTTGCTATCGAGAACGGGACATACCTAATCTATCCTTAGAGTCCACTTTTTAGTGTGCTCAAATGATAAGGAACATTTTCACAAATTACACCTCTTCGATTCATGATCAAGAGGTATTTATCTCCAATCAACCTTCGAGTCACCAAAATGGAATTTTCCGTCGTGACGCTCAACTACAGATTTTTATCTGTCAAACAAACCATTATTACCAAGCTCCACATTCCATAATGTCGAAGCCATTTTCACCCTGACACAGATACGGAGTCCTCGAATGCTTTGCTATCGAGAACGGGAAATACCCAATCTACCCTTAGAGTCCACTTTTTAGTGTGCTCACATGATAAGGAACATTTTCAAAAATTACACCTCTTCGATTCATGATCAAGGAGGAATTATCTCAAATCAATTTTTCGAGTCACCAAACGGCATTTACCGTCGTGACCCTCACACTTTAAGGTCCTAACAACTCGCTTAGGCACACATTCAGAACTACGACCTGGTTTGATTTCACTTCACGTGAAAAAGTAGGCAGTCCTTCATGGGCGCAACCATACACCTCAAAATCACTTTAAGGTCCTAACATCTCGCTTAGGCACACACATTCAGAACTACGACCTGGTTTGATTTCACTTCACGTGAATACGTAGGCAGTCCTTCATGGGCGCAACCATACACCTCAAAATCACTTTAAGGTCCTAACATCTTGCTTAGCCACACACATTCAGAACTACGATCTGGTTTGATTTCACTTCACGTGAATACGTTGGCAGTCCTTCATGGGGGCAACCATACACCTCAAAATCACTTTAAGGTCCTAATATCTCGCTTAGGCACACACATTCAGAACTACGATCTGGTTTGATTTCGCAAACACGCGAATACGTAGGCAGTCCCCCAACAAGGACACAACCGCATATCCATTTCAATCTTAACCATCAGCATCAATCCTCAAAAGCAGCCCACCCAGCTGCAAAATTTAATCTTATACCTCTTTACTGGGGGCTTCTTCCTTAAGATGTCGCCCATTCCTTGTTTTGTCAAAATCCCACCTTCTCACTCTGGGGGCTTCTCTTTCAAGACGCCACCCGTCCTTTATCCACAAACATCATTTGAGTCTCAACTAATGTCCAAAATAAAACCGCCCATAGCCTAGTGCTCGGTTTGGACGACGACAAGGTCTTGGTTCCGCTCTCCGAATCATCAAAACTCGAGAAGGGATCTCAAAACAAGCAAATGGTGGCGAAGATGTCTGGAGAAGATAATCAATTCATGTTCCCCAGCCGAGCGAACCTTCTACTCCAGGGATTTGATACGCGTTGTCACCCTTGCTTGG
Organism: Silene latifolia; assembly: GCF_048544455.1. Taxonomy (NCBI): domain Eukaryota; kingdom Viridiplantae; phylum Streptophyta; class Magnoliopsida; order Caryophyllales; family Caryophyllaceae; genus Silene; species Silene latifolia. The sequence goes on along the minus strand of NC_133535.1, from coordinate 92,434,266 downwards.
CTAGGAGTTGCACTTATATGTGCAAAGTCTGTCAGAGTCACCCTCGTGTCGTGTCAATACTGAGTTGGCATCACGTTCACGACTGCCCATTTGTCAGTCTGTCAGTATGCGCCTGTGTGAGTCCGTGTCCCAACGGTCACGTGTCTCCAATCTATCAAATCACGGATCTACGAGTAACAAGACTCGCCTTTAAGCTTCACAACATTCAAAACTTCTATCTCCCTTCGCGTGAGATAATATATGCTAGTTGCTTATATGCTAATTGATCACATGCTTATGTGCTTATATGCTTGTGTGCCTACATGCATGTCTATGCGACTGCAGATTTGTGTGGCCACTAACCATGCAGATAATCTTGAGAAGACAAACTCACTCCAACTGAGTACTGGGTTCTTCCCAACAAACGGCGACCCGTCAAGTCCAAGGGCTTTAACCACATCAATTACATGGCTTATGCTACCTCCTAACGAGCAGCAACTCATATCCCCGGCGAGTCCTGAGAAGTTTCTAACTCCCCAGCGAGTGCCGATTTTCAAATGGAAGTCACATAGGCTATTTTCCACAGTCGATCATTTGACCATAGATGGCTGGCGAGCCTTTGTCCGCAAACAAGATACAACTCAAGGACGTATCCCGAAGATGCCTCGGGTACGACTCCTTTTCACAAGCTAGCGAGCCTTTGTCCGCAAACAAGGTACAACTCAAGGACGTATCCCGAAGATGCCTCGGGTACGACTCCTTATCACAGCTGGCAAGCCTTTGCACGCACACGAGATACGACTCAAGGACATATCCCGAAGATGCCTCAGGTATGACTCCTTCCTATGGCTGGCGAGCCTCAAAACGCACCACCTTCAACAGCGGCTGGCGAGCCTTTGCGCTCAAATGATTGAAGGACGTATCCCGAAGATGCCTCAGGTATAATTCCTTCTTATGGCTGGCGAGCCTTTATACGTAGTCTAATGGACTTTAAACGACCCGAATCAGAAATCGACAGACTCTAAAATGTTCCCGACGGCAGGTCCTTGACTCGAATCCCCGAGTCGCCTCGACGTCGCCCTTCCCAACGGCAGGTCCTTGGCTCAAACCCTTTTGAGTCGCCTCGACGTCGCAATGGTCTTTAGGTTGTATTCTTCGATTGAACTGGAGATCATACTTTGACTTTCGCCCTGTCCAAGCCTCAGTCAAAGTAGGGGCTCTGTAGATACCCAGTATCTGCACCTCCCAAAAACCACCCGATGATGATCAGACTATAACGTGTTTTTGATATGCGAGCGTGGATTGGCTATACATGAGACGGTTTAATGCACTACTCGAATATGAAAAATTATTTCAAAAGTTAAAACCGTCTTCGGACCCAAAACCGACTCAGAAACCCGCAAATCGAGTCAACCTGAGTCAACCCGAGTCAACCCAAATCTTGAATGTCAAAAATAATGCCATGAATGTCTTTAGGATGTCGTTTCAATTAAAATAACTCTATTTAGAGTTAAAACCGCCTTCGGACCCAAAACCGACTCAGAAACCCGCAACTCGAGTCAACCTGAGTCAACCCGAGTCAACCCAAATCTCGAATGTCAAAAATAATGCCATGAATGTCTTCATCATGTCATTTCCATTAAAATGACCCTAATTAGAGTCAAAACTGACACCGAGCCAAAAACCGACTCGAAATTCAAATCCCGACTCACACGGGTCAAACCCGAGTCAAAGAAACAAAATACCTACCCCAAATATCACCTAAGAGTAAGGTTACACGGCTAAGCAAACCTCAAAGACCACAAATTACAACCAACAAAACATTGGTTAGAACAAATGCAAAATCCAAATTTGCGAAAGGGACAGTACACCCCATTGAGTCACGGGATGGCTCGCGCCTAAAGCAGGTGTCTGCTTAGCCTCCAAGCAAACTCAACCGACCTACCATCCCACATTTCTCTATAAATACCCACCATCATACCCCATAATCTTCACGCGAGCGTCCGCCCCTTCACCTCTCTCTTAAACTTCTAGACCCGACTTCCTAAGTCAAAAAATCGACACGTGTTTACGACCTACCGATCGTAAGCCTTACACATATTGTTTGGTACCGTCGCCATGCATTCGACCGACCCATTTGACCAACTCAATTCATCAATCAACATGTTTTAATTAGCATATTTTCAACATATTTTCAAAACCAAATCCTTTTGTAAGGCACTCTTTTAAACTTCTTTGATCGCGAGTAGTCACAACGAGAAAACCGTCTCTAAAGTCGTCTACCACGCAATCATCAAAATACGTAAGTTTGAGGGTGTAAAAAACTCATTTATTTCATGTCTTTATTGTTTTTATGAGTTTATATGCATTAACAATGCATAACACGATTCAAATATAGGTTAGACGAGCCAAAACCGAGTTTTGGCCTGGGACAGGAGCTCCTTGCTATGCAGGGAGGCTCGCGCCTCTTGTAGGTGTCCAGGTCAGACTCATCCGTGTTTGTTCTTGTCTTTTCTCTTTATTTTATTTCTTATTTGTAATCGGTTTTTACCATTTCAAATGTTTTAATTCATTTTTATGATAAACATGTTTTGACCATTACAAAAATCATCCTTGGTTCCTTATACCATGACGGTTTATTCCGTGACTCGATGTTATTATTGGTCAATTACAATTTAATGGATATTTTAACACCCTTTATTTTATTTACCATTTTTCTCATTTGTTTACATTTGTAAATATATTAGTCATAATCCATAATCATCCTTGGTTCTTTATACCATGTCGGTTTAATCCGAGTACGATGACAAACTTGACTAATTACAAATAATCGAACTTAACATAATTAGTTCAAATCAAACATTTTACATGGCTTTTTAACAACCAGGAGACGCCCCTTGGTTCGCCCCATGGCTCGCGCCCCAAGAGGCCCTCTGCTTTCACATTTCAACAACCTGGGCAGAGCCCCTTGCCTCGCCAATAGGCTCGCGCCTTAACAGAGCTGACTGACACTATTCTGCCTCATTTTTAGCACTTGTCTAGGATGATCCCGATTACGGTTAATCCGAACACACGACGGATCAGATTGACAAGCTTACGTTTTTTACACTTTGTCATTTGACACCCTTTTTCAATAAATGGATCGTGTTAAGCATCATAACCCGAACTTGGTAAATGGATGTTTAATTTCCGTTTTCACATGTAAATCAATCTAAATCCAACTTCACATCTTATGCTTGATATTTGGATTAACAAACCGAATTAGAAAGCTCACATGTTAGGTTAAAACTTTTGGATGTGTATTCATGCATTTACACCGTTTTATCAACTTTTGCACTTAAACAACCACGATCGATCAGTAGAGGTCGCTAACGCGGGCGGGATTGGGTGTCCGATTAAAGGGCTTTCCAATACATACCCTCACCCCTTACTCAGAACCTTTGGATAATGGATGGCCTTATCCAGGGCGTACGAGAGTCATTTTAGGCATAGAATGCTAAAAGGGAGACGAGTCCTTATCTTTAGTACCTATGTCAAGCACCGCTTTTTGCCTTGATTGACCTAGGTATAAAGTGGATTCTAACGGGTTCCAAGCATCCCACAAATGCTTGGTGGCGACTCCGAACATCTCTAATCATTTTGAGACCTTTACCGAGACGAAACCGACCGATCTAAAACGATACGATTGAAAGCATTTTTACGCCGCCGAGCGTGGCTCTCAAAAGTCCGCTGCATGTCCACAGATTGGCTTGGTGTGTAGGTGGCCCGTGACCGCAGATCGGTAGGTGGCCCAAATCCACAGACCGGCCTGTGGCCCATGTCCACACGTATTATCACCTAATTTCTGTCTGTTTATTTATTTATTTATTATTTCTCTTCTCAAATTATCCGTTTTAAATGTATTTTCGACATAAATCAATTAAATCTGATGTAATTATTGTAATTTTCTTTATTGTATTTTTATTGTATTTCTTTTATCGTATTGCTTGTATGCTCTCACATGTAATCTATATTAAATTTCTACTTCGACTCAATTGCATGTTAAATTACGTGTTCACCGACTTAGTATTAATTCTCACATGCTAGGATTAATCTAATGGATGTTGCATTGCATGCATATAATCGACAACATATCGAGTATAGACAGTTTCCCTAATCATTAGTAGATGCCGCTATCGAGGCGGGCGGGATTAGGTGTTCGATCAAAAGAGTTTCCTAATACGTACCCTCACCCCTTTCTCCAGATCTCTGTGAACATCCGTGTTCATTGGCATCCACGAGATTCATTCTAGACATAGAATGCTAAGGGTAACGAGTTCTTAGTGTTCATGTCACTACTTTGTGTCTTGACATGGCACGAGGTATTCGAACGGTTTCAAATTTTCCACAATAAATTAGTGGCGACTCCACAAATGCACAAGAAAAGCTTGCTCGCTTTTCGCCCCCGTGGGCCCGCATCCACAGTTTGGCGACTCCGCTAGGGAATAATACACTTACGTGTAGCCAAGGGTGAAACTTGAACAAGGTTAGGGAATAGTTTGTAGAAGACAGTTGTTGGTTTTCATAACTCGGTCTTCCTAGATCGTTTTATTCGGCCTTCCTAGGCCCAGCCCAACCCATTCGACCAATCGTCCCGTCTAGACGGTCCAAATTCTTATTTGGGCCTAAGGATGGATAGCGATTGACGTCATCCATACCATGGTACTCACTCTTGTTTGTATCAAGGACTTTCACTACTCGAGGAAATGGACTAGGAATCAGCCTTACTCCTGTTTGGTACGAGCCTCTCCACAGACCCCGGGTTTGATTGTTCGGTATGGCAACCCACCCTTCAAGCCAAAACCCTTTTAAATGCACTTAGCATCCCGTTATAATAAATGCTAGTACCATATGTGATCACCGTTTCTAAACAAAACCATGACGATTTTTGTAAAAATCAAAATTTCTTTCAAAATGTAAAAATTTCGAAAAGGGGCCCTAATTCTAGCGCAAGACTAGTCAAAACTCTGTCCAATTGTCGAGTCAAACTTCGGGCCTAAAACCCATTTCAAAGCTAAATACAAAACAACAACAAAAACGAAAAACAAAATCCAAAAAAGAAAAACAAGAAAAACCAACATATTTTTCAAACCGTGTAAATGCAAATATGTAAATTCAATTGGGCTAAGTTAGAGTCAAAATTCAAACCGACTATGTCCTAATCGGAATTCTGTCGAGTCATAAACTCGTCTTCCTTTACATTTTGGGTCTTTTCAAAATTCAAGTCAAGTCCTAAGGCGTCACGCCGTCATTTTGGACCCCCTACCCCAATTCAATTAGGAGCTAAACATTTCCACACCTAGTCTCACATACTCGAGGCTAACACATCGAGTCATTCCCATGTCCGTTTCTTGAATTCTCCTAGTACACGTTTGGGACACACATACCCGAACCTCGAGTCAAGTCTGTCTTAAACACACGAATTAGAATTAGCACGTGTCGCCAATCCCGTCAATCAAGTCAACCACATAAATGTCACTCTGTCAAAGTCAACACTCGATTATAAAGGTCAAGGTCAAACACCGTGAATCCAAACACGAGAAGTCACTCACGACATTTCCTGGATTCACAAGTCAAGAGTCTAGTCATCTCGTCTCGTCATGTATCCTTTGTTTGTTGCTCTAGTATGCGTGATCCCATGTCAAATCAAGTTGTAATGCGCATCATTTTCTTCTCGGTAGGAATTCTGCAATTTCTAATGAAAGTGTTCAAGAACGTTTATCTGTCGACGTCGAGGAACTAAGTGCTGCGGTCATTAAGCTTCAGGCCACCGTCGAAGACTTGAGGACTCGTGTCACCAATATGGAAGACAATATAGACATGATGAAACCTTTACCATCTTCTCATACCCCAAGGCCAGGGCATAGCTTCAACACAACTCACCCATCTAAGAAGGCCAATGAAGACAAGGGAGTTAACCTCTTGTAAACTCCACCCAGAAGGCCGGGACGAGCTCATAGGGAATTCCTTGACCTCGGAACCACATATGAAGTAGCTCTACAAAGACTGGTTTCCCAGGGAAAACTTCACCCAATTGGTCCAACCCTGGATCCTGAAAAGATATTCCCTATATGGAAGGGCAATTCATATTGTCAGTACCATCGAGGTAGGGGACACGATACGGAGGAATGCTTTTATCTAAAGCATATTATTCTGGATATGATCGAGGATGGCAAGCTTCCAATGCCACCATTTGTGGAGCAATTCGATGGGACCGACCCTTTTGGGTCTAACAGCACTAAACACGATGAAGAATCATTCCTAGACTTTTCTCATCTCCTCGATCCCCGTGATGACAAAGAAATCAAAGCGCCGAAGGAGGACGATGTCCAAAGTGTAATGCTCATGATTTCTAAGATAGAGGGAGCCATTGATACTCTAAACTCTCGGCTTTCCAACATGGGGAATCAATTTGCTGAAATGGATAAGAAGATTGAGACCCAATCTTTGAAGATGAAGAGTGTCCAGAGAAACCCTCAACCTCATGGTCTCGAGGAGAAAGCAAAAAGTGAGCGATCTATTCCTAGTTCTTCTCATCCAGGAGTCAAAATCAAAGGCAACCTCATGGAGCCTTCGTCAAAGAAATTAAACAACTCTCCCAGGTCATTCACAAATCTAGGAATACCTTATGCCGTAGCCTTGAACAAATTATCCTCTTTAGGTCTTCTTCAACCAATAGGACCTACACCAGATCCAGAAAAGAAATCTAAATTGTGGGATGGCAATTCATATTGTCAATATCATAGAGGTAGGGGGCATGGTACCGAAGATTGTTATAAGCTCAAGCATGTCATACAAGATAGGATGGAGGATGGTAGGATTTCTGTCTCACTTCTAAAATGTTTGGGTACATAAGTTAAGCGATCTTATAGGGAGTTCAATATCACAGATGATCAAAAAGATGAACGATCCACCAATCATTTGGTGAAAAGAAGAAAAATAGATTCACAAATACTCGACCAGTCGAAGGAGGCGACATTAGTTGAGGACGTTATTGAATGTCTACACCCAGTTTACACCTCTCATTTGAAAGGTGGCATCAAAACCGTCGAAAACTTATCGGCAAAGATTGTTCGTATCAATGAAGTCATCCAAGGAGGTTCACCGTCCACATCTACACCCAGAAAGAAGAACTCGGCATTCAAAGTCATACTCCAATTTAGGCATGCCTTATACGGTAGCCTTTAAAAGACTCTTTGCCAAAGGACTGATCCAACCAATCGGTCCAACCCCAGACCCTAAGTACGAGAGGAGAGGTCGCTTCTGGGACGGTTCTCAATATTGCTTATTCCATAGGGGTAATGGACACGACACTGAAGAATGCTCCAAACTCAAATATACCATCCACTATATGCTCGATCATGGCAAGATATCTTTATCGACCCTCGATCCATTAAGAGAACAGAATGACCCTCATGGGTGTCTTACTCTTCAAAGACAGGAAGGTCTCTTGGGCCTTTACCCTTCTAGTATTCCCAATGATGAGGACGAGGTGTTCAAATGGATGAATGCTCAAAGCCGGATGTCGAAGCCAGTTGCTGGAAGAGAAAATGTTCAAGCATGGGCCGATGATTACGAGTCTAGATCTAAGATCGAGTCAAAGTCCGGGTCCGAGTCCGAGTCTTAGGCTTTCTTTCCCCAATTTTTCTAGTATCTTTCTTCGTGTCCATTTTCATTTCTAGTGGTAATCTGGGGGCTGTCCCATGAGTCATGTGTCTCCTCGAGTCTATGTTAAATACATTCATTATTCATTTCAACAAAAGTACACTTTTCAATCCATATATTTTATCATATCTCTTCCTTTACCTTTTTCCTGTGACAACAAGAATTGATTTGAGACATTTTAAAAATGAACAACAACCATACGTTCCAAGTCGACGTGAGTGCACTTAGGTGATGTTCCATTCCAAGTTGTAGAGGATCTGAAACTCCGTGTTCTTTTCTTACCTATTCCATGTCTGGCAGTAGAAACCTCACTATAACCCCATTTTAGGACGAGCCTATCTCTAGAGATTCTAGGACGAATCCAGGCCATCTCCCTCGATCCACGACGGAAGGTAAGCCCATTCCCCACAATAAACAACCCCTGTTACTAAAAACCAACCCGTTTCACACTAAAGTTGCTAGTCTGACCCAAATCCATAGTAGCAAGAAAATCCAAGACGATACGAGCCATGATCAGAGACAAAGGCTCAATGAAGAGAAATGACCAAGCTCGATATCCGAGGCTGCGGTTATGCCCGTATTCCAAGACAAAAGAGTCAAAAGAAGAAGGCTCGGTCAAGATAGTCAAGTCAATCTCAAAAGTCAATGTTATCCTAAAAAAAACCCGAATCAAAAATCTGAGCAAGAAGCAAAGATATATTCCAGACCAAGACCCTGATTCTGAATCAAGAACAAGCCTGAAATCAATGTTGAACGGAATAAAGAATCATGACATCAATGAAGATGGTCAGCTAGCACCCTCACTTAGCCTTTCACACATCATACACCCTAAGTCCTTATCGAGACCATTATAAGGAGATAGTTAGGAATTTTGAGAATCCTCTCAAGGTTGTCAAGTATACCCATCCTTTAGGGCCAAGACATGGAAACTTGAACCCACATCAATTAACCTACCTTTACGTGCTCAGGCTACATCAAGCCAGAGACTCCATTTCCAAACCATATTACAGGCCATAACCCCATCAAGCCTTAACTCCATAAAATCAAGCTCCAGAGATTTGTTCATCAAAGCCTCTTATTACCAAGCTTCATATTCTAAATATCCAATCCAGTTTCACCTTGACCCAGACATGGAGTCTTCAATACATTGCTACCCAGAACAGGACATACCCATATCATCCTTAGGGTCCACTAGGTGTGCTCACATGACAAGGAAATTTTTACAAAATTAGTTACACCTCTTTAGTCTATGATCAAAGGGAGTTATCTCAAATCAATTCTTCGAGTCACCAAGGGAAAATAATCTCCTGACCCATGCACTTTAAGGTCCTAACAACATAAGCTTAGGCACACACCTGAACTACGAGCATGGTTTGATTTCACCTCTTCAGGTGGATACGTAGGCAGCCCTTTCTTACACAAGAAGGATACAACCACAACACTCAAACAAATTAACCAAAGCCACACACTTGAACTACGATCTGGTTTGATTTCACTTCGCGTGGATACGTAGGCAGTCCTCAAGGACACAACCATCCCAACTTTCAACCTCAATTATCAACCATCCTAATTAACAACTTTCAACCACCTCAATTATCAACCATCCCAATTTTCAACCTTTCAATCTCAATTAACATCCCTTCCACAACCAACACCTCTTTACTGGGGGCTCCTTCTTGTCGCCCAATCTACTTTTTACCAAATTCCAGAGCCATCTTCTCATCTTGGGGGCTTCTCTTCCGAGATGCCACCCTTCCTTTATTCCTATCTTATTTTAAGCCAAGCTAGTATTTGGTCCGGACAATGACAAAGGTCTTAGATCGATTCTCGAAGTTATCATGCCTCAAAGAGGGGTCTCTTTTACAGCAAGTGGCAGCAAAAGATGTCCAAGTAGACAGATGATCCATGGCTCATGCCTTGCCTTTATATGCCTTCATCATTCTTGCAATTCTTATACCTTTGGAACTAATACGCATTGACACCCACACTTGGCTAGGGGTTGCGCATACTTAAACAAAGTCTGTCAAAGTCATCTCTGTGTCGGGTCAAATCTAAGTTAGTTTCGCGTCAGTCAAACCTAAGTATACATTTCGCGTCGCGTCCTAGTAGATCTGTGTCATGTCAAGTCCTATGTCTAAAGCCCATTGAATATGCATAACGCATTACAAACGACAAATTTCTTTGAACAAGTTTTAAACGACTTTTAAAAAGAAACGACTTTTGTGTTTCCTCATTCGAGGTCCATGTGAATAATTGCTTACGTGCATATATTAGATTGCATTCTTGTGTGGCTATTAACCATGCAGGTAAGTATCAGAAGCAGTACTTTATCAAGACTTCGCTTGCAACAATGAGCGTATTTTATCTGACGGTGTTTCGACACATCTCAACAATCACCCACCGAGAGTTCATGACAGCCAATTGTTCTTCTCGAGACATGGAGATTCAACCACAATAATCCCCCAGCGAGAGTTCACTGTTCTTCTCGAGACATGGAGATTCAACCTCAGTAATCCCCCAGCGAGAGTTCATGACAGCCGATTGTTCTTCTCGAGACATGGAGATTCAACCTCAAGTTTTTGCCAGAGTTCGCTTGAGACCGACCCAAGCAGACTTCCCCCAGCAGTTCCAACCTACGTCCTGCTACCCTTGACATTTTTGTTTCCTCACCGCGTTCAACAAAGGTGCCGTTCTCCAGAAGTTCCCACACCCTAGCATAATCCTTACATAACGTTTAGGTCTTACCCTTATCTCCTACGCTTACCCTTAGCTCCTACGCTTAACCTTAGCTGCCATGCACCTCCGGAAACATCTCGAGAAAGAAATCTCAGGTATGGTCTCTTCTTATGGCTGGCGAGCTTCCTTACGTAGTCTAATGGACTTTAAACGACCCTCCCATATAGTCGACAGACTTTAAAATGTTCTCGACGACAGGTCCTTGGCTCAGACCCCTTGAACTGCCTCGCGTCGCCATAGTCGTCAGGTTGTAATCTTCGATTGACCTGATGGCTATACTTTAACTTTCGCCTTTTCCGAGCCTCAGTCAAAGTGGGGGATCTGTAGATACCTCATTTCTGCACCTCCCGCAAAACACCCGGTGATGATTGGGCCGCATGTTTGGTACACGGAACGATTTATGACAATTCGTAAGTTTATCGTCAAGTGATAGCTCAAATACTTGTTTCTACCTCATTGTCGTCATCTAGGTGTCATTACGGTCGTTTTGGCAGTAATTAGAGTTCATTTGGAGTCCGGGGCAAAAACCGTCTTCATTTTCCTAAGACTGTCAAATCCCGAGTCAAAGCAATGTGCTTGTCTACCTAAGGTTAGGATGTCATAAAATGTTGAGATTATATCTCATTTAGAGTCTCATGTCACTTCATTAGCTAAACTAAAAGTTTACATTACAAAATGTGCATTTCATTTAGCTAAAATGATAGCCCGACTTTTAGGCCCGTTTTACAAGGTGATAACGACTTTTTTGGGTCAGGCCTATTTCACAAAAACTTCTAGATCTCATTCTTAGCTTTCCAATACCACCAAAATCACCTTATTCCGAGTCTTGTAGAGAACGTTATGCCTAAAATACGACAGGCTGTCAAACGCGTTTTTTTGCGCATGAGGAAACCGCTGGGGAAAGGACGCAGTAAGTGTTGCGCCTCTTCCAAGGGATGCAGCGCTTGCTGCGCCTTTTCTCCAGGTTTTTTTTGTCCAAGTTTCCGTGTTTTAACCTAACTCGGTTGTTTCTGGATCTTTCCTTCCGTATCCTATTCTTACCATAATTCCTCCGTGTGATTAGCATAAACAGGGACCTTCGTTCCTCATATTTCTCACGCGAGTGTCCGCCCTTCTCTTCTCCCTTTGCATTCTAGACCACGTTCTTACTTTTTGGCGTCTACATGCTTGAACTTTCAACCACGTAAGCTCGGATCTTTCTGAGTACCATCCTCGTTTTGCATGACCGACCAATTTGACCAACTCCACCATCAATCAACTTAAGCAATCTGTTTAATTCCTCTTAGAGGGCACTTTCGTCATATATTCGAGTCGAGCATCACTAAACGTTAACTTAGTTAATCTCGCTTCGTCAAACATGTAAGTCTGAGGGTGTAAATCCTTCTTTTAATTATTGTTCTTTATTTTTGTAATCATTATTGTAAGATTTATGTCGAAAATACGCTTAAAACCGATTTGTAAAACCTTATTTCAAACCTTTTTTACGGATTATCAGGAGACCAACGTCGAGAAAGGACGCAAGAATCGTTGCGCCTCTTGAAGGGACGAAGACTGTTGCGCTCTCTTCTCGAGGTGCGCAGATTCTGCGTCTTTTCTTCTTCCTTCGTCTTTTGTTCGTTTGTATGTTTTATTTTGCTTTCAATTGTTCATGTTTCTTTCAACACAATAATTCTAATATGATAATTTTAACCTGTAATTCATTAATATTTATTATCATTAACATCCCGACTTAAATCCCTTATAATTCATATTTGCGGGTTTTCGACATTCAAATCAATTCGGGTTTTAGAGATTCGATTCATCCATATTGAGTCTCTGGAATTCATCTTTGATATATTTTCATTCGTTATTTATCGTTGCCATCATTAGTTCGTCATTAATAGCCTGTTTAATAATTAATTTGTTTAGTTTGTTTAATTCTCATAATTAACCTTATTAATCTCGTAAATAATTCATCCTAATTAGTTTTTATCCATGTTTTATCGTTTTTATGACCTCAATCACATGTAAATAAGCTGTTAAGCACTTCCATCCATGTCAAATAATATAATAAAGCATTAAAATCACCAATGAATATTAACGATTTGCAATTCCGGCTTCACAGGCAGAACTGAGCTCAGGAACAGACGCAACGTCTGCTGCGCCTCTTCCAAAGGACGCAGCTCTGCCTGTTGTTCTGGTTGAGTTCTGTCTCTGAACTCTCGTTTCTGCCTTGACCTAGTTTATTAGTTTACGTATTTAATTTACTATTAATCGTATTATCAACTAATTTCTGTCTGTTTATTTATTTATTCTTTCTCTTCTCAAATTATCCGTTTTAAATGTATTTACGACATAAATCAATTAAATCCGATGTAATTATTGTAATTTTATTGTATTTCTTTTATCGTATTGCTTGTATGCTCTCACATGTAATCTATCTTAAATTTCTACTTCGACTCAATTGCATGTTAAATTACGTGTTCACCGACTTAGTATTAATTCTCACATGCTAGGATTAATCTAATGGATGTTGCATTGCATGCATATAATCGACAACATATAGAGTATAGACAGTTTCCCTAATCATTGATAGAGGCCGCTATCGAGGCGGGCGGGATTAGGTGTTCGATCAAAAGAGTTTCCTAATACGTACCCTCACCCCTTACTCCAGATCTCTGTGAACATCCGTGTTCATTGGCATCCACGAGAGTCATTCTAGACATAGAATGCTAAGGGTAACGAGTTCTTAGTGTTCATGTCACTACTTTGTGTCTTGACATGGCACGAGGTATTCGAACGGTTTCCAATTTTCCACAATAAATTGGTAGCGACTCCACAAATGCACAAGAAAAGCTTGCTTCGCTTTTCGCCCCCGTGGGCCCGCGTCCACAGAACTTGCCATCAATCGCATCACACTCTAGTTACTTCAAGACGTCACCTCATATAAGTAAATAGGGGCGAATACCATGTCAATGCAGTTCACTTTAATGGGGTTCACTTTGTCTCTACAACCCATTTGGATACGACAAGGTGTAACGGGTGAGTTTAATAAAACTCAAACGATAAATGCGATTATCATATATGAATAGTCAATACACTATTACTACTTCATATCTTATAATCTTTAGTGTATCTTTTACACTAGTCGAAATGCAATAAAAGCTTGGCAAGTGGATATACCCTATATCCATATATTCCAACTTTATTAATTGCTATTTCTTTCCATTCAATGTCATCTCTAATGACATGAATTTATCTGAGTATATGTCTAGACTTCTTACTAGACTTGGGCTTCTTTAACTTGAAAGATGCTCCCACTGTTATCGCATAACTTGTGATAAAAAGTCATTTGTAGAGGGATTCACCCTTAATCCCTACGTTGACCATTTTATCACAATTTACTTAGATTCTTTTTGTAGAATTTGCAATGCGTGAAACTAAAACACTTTTCTAGTCTCTTACTCCTTAGTCAATAAGACATCCTAGGATTTCAACAAATCCTTTTCGGTTTGGAAACAAAAGTTTGTGCAACCCTTCAACATAAACACATAACTTAGTTCATCATCCAAACTTATGAACGAATCCTTAATTCTTCTCAAAAATCTCAAGGATGTTCTTTAAGGCTTTCATAAGCCATATCATGGGAATTATCTTGTTCTTGACTTATTATGCTCTAGGCATATGATACATCATGGCATGTGCGTCTGTTGGCATACATGATCATTCCAATGGTGGAAACATTAGAAATCGATCTCATGTAATCAACAACTTAATAAGTTCAGTGAACGACTATGACTCCATCATAGTAATTCCACTTTCATCAACATGAACAGCCTATTCAACCTTGTTGATGTATAACAGATATGAAAAATCTTATCCTCATAAGATTCTCAACTTTATGCCAATATTCTCTCTCATAGATTCAAAAATCTAGAATACTTTGCACCCTTTTCCAAGTCTCCAATCACTCTTTCACAGAAGAGGGCATTGGTACATTATTCTCAATAAGTAATATGTCATCAACATATAAGACATGGAGAAATGATTCTGGCTCCCACTTAACTTCATGTATAATCACGATTCTTCAATAATGTAAATGAAACCATTCACTATTATCACATGAACGAAAAGTATAATCCTTAAATGCTTGCTTAAGACCATTCTAGGATCACTTAAGAAAGCAACGCATAATATGTTAGGATTCTTAGATCTTCATCTAAGGTTTTGTGTTCCAAACACTCCCTTCTCTAAATTCACATTTTAGAAAAGCGTATTTTTAATATCATTTGCCATTCTTCATCAAAATGAAATGCGGTAATTCCTAACATAATTTATCTTGATCAACATCTTCGTGTCAATCTTATGCATTTGAGTACTCTAAAGCTCTATTTACCTTTAAAGAGACTCTCGCTTTAAAGTAAATCTACTCTTGAGTTACAATATTCGGATTGTAATGCTATGGCTCGTATGTAACAAGGTCATAATACTATCACTTTCACAAAGCAATATTTTAACCAATAAGACATGTGCGCTAAAATCACACTGAGTTATACTCCCACTCTATCTTTATAAATTATAGTTCAATTACTTTCACAAAGTAACACTTTAACTATAAGACATGTTTATAACGATCCAATCTACTCCCACTCTATCTCTCAGAAATACATCTATCTTCTTGAGAGATAGCTTTGTGAGTTACAAACATATATATGTTGGAGTATTAGGAGTTTAACTAGACTATGCATTAGCTTACAAAAGGCCATCCCTATCATGGCAGTTTGATTCATGTTATATGCCAATCTGATCTATATCATATGTTAAATAGACTCTCTATTTTAGGTATTTCCTGGTTGACCATCCGTTTAGAATTACTTGTCCATTTTGGATTGCAAATTCCCAAAATTGAGGTCAATGACTCAAACCGACTCATATTAATTTGATCTTATGGATAGTGACACTAGGTCATAATCCATATTTAATAAATCAAACTTATTACTTAGATCTTTGCCACTACGATCGAATCGTAATGCTTTATTACTTTGTTCAATTTGTTCTCTACGTTATTTAGAAATTTCTCAAATGCTTCACTTTATATTTGATTAAGTAAATATACCCATATCTACTTAAATTATCGTAAAAGTGACGAAGTAGTCATAAATTCCCCTTGCGGTGATGCTCCTTAGAACACATACATTGGCATGTATTAGTCCCAACAAATTATTTGCTTGTGACCCTTTACCTCTAAATGGAGTGCAAATTATTTTGCGAAGGAGACAAGATTTGCATATACCATATGATTGAAAATCAAATGGTCCAATAAATCTAGTCGACACTAGCATTTAGTGCATTTCTCATTTATGTAACCTAATCGAAAAAGCCAAATGTACAAATCATTTGGATTAATAATTTGAGTCTTTTGGGTTGTATTATGAAGATATCTTTGCTCGAGTTGGAAGTGTCTAAAACTTGTATATCATAAAGATAAGTGACATGGCTCACAAGTCACAGCCATGTCTATTTTCAACAAAATAAATCCTTTCATGTCTAACATAGAAATGGAAATAATGTTTTATACAAGGTGGGTATATAATCACCATTATGTAGATTAAAATTTAAAGCTATTAGTTAAAATAAGTACATAAGTCCCTCTTGAAGTGGCGGCTACCCTAGCTCCATTTCTTTATCGGAGATTTATATCACTCTTGTTTAGCTTTTCCACATTTCCAAGTCCCACTTGAAGTAATAAGTCCAACTTTGATATCTCGCAAATACATGGGGCAATTTTTGCTTCCAATGGCCCATGACATTACAATAATGACATTCTTCATAAGATTGGGCACCTTTCTTGGTCTTGGTTGTGGTAGTCTCACTATCCATTTCCAATTCATTATCAGGTTTGGGTTTCTTACCCATCTTTGCCTTTCCTTTAATAATACTAATACTCCTTTCAGTTGCAAGGACACTCTTGATTGAACTCCCACTGAATTTAATATTTCCTCTTGCTTCATCAAACAAGGATACCTTGGAATTTTGTGAGATTATCCTCATATGATTCCCTTACCAAGGATGTGGTGGGCATGAATATAGGAGTGAGAGGTGTAGAAGTAGTAAAGTAGCAAAGATTTCCATCCTGACCAATGCCAATGCGTAATTCTCTAATCGTATCATTGTCATACTCGGAGCGCTTTTCATCGAATGATTTGGAGCCATGAATTAATGGTGATTGGTGTAGGAGTATTAGATGAATTCATTGCGTATAATTAACTACAAAAACGGAAATGAAGGAAATAATTAACATCTATCATTTTAATAATACTTTTAAACAAGTATTGCATTTATATAGTGACCTCTACCCAACTATTATAAATGATTCCGATATCCAAATTCATATGAATACGGGTACGGTAAGCCGAGTCATCCCTTATTAATATAACTCGGTGGATTAACCTCTTAATCAATTCTACTTCTAGAACTCTCGGTCGATAAAAATTACTCTAATTTTCATCTTTACCCCGGAACACATGCGACTACGGTCACGAATACTTCCGTTGAGCTCAATCCAAATTTCGATGTAATAACATTTTATTACCCACTTAGCCAACGTAACAAGTTTAGTACCCTGGTGAGCCGAATCTACTTTCTTATGAAATTGGGATTCATGGTTTCTACTATTTGGTAAGGCTAATTCTCAATTATTATATGTGGGAGGTCTTGTCAATTTATTATCTATCACGTTTTAAGTGAACTAAAGTAGTGAACTACGATAATTATAATTGACACGGTCGATGACTCGATATGATATGCATGTGTTGTTATGGCGATTTGGCAATGCATATAACATATTAAAAGAAATGCAAAGCAATAATTAAATTCCTAGTATGGCCTTCTTAAAATAGAAAATCAAAAAATCTATTACATATTCGGAAACCAACTCCATTGGTCCCTTGAATCTTCAAATGGCACGCCTCCCAAGAACTCCGTCTTCGTCAGAACACCTTTCCGAATAGCACAGTCTTGAAGCAACTCCATGATTACAAATAATAATAAAAATACAAAACTATTCCTATTATACGTTTATAAAATGAAAAACTAGTAAAAATAAAAGTACTACGAGATCACACTAAATTACAACCGAATCAATATTCCCTTTCATTACGGGTAATATCGATTAAAACTAAGGCCATACTAAGATAAAATTACATAATTCAAAATTATATAAATCAAAAATATGACAATCATAAATAAAATGCAGCGTTAAAATATGTATGAACATGTTTAATTTTATGCCAAATCGCCTTTAAAGAGCTAATATCGTATATTTTTCTCGGTTTTATGGATTTGAATGATTATTAACTATTAAAATCATGAAACATTTCATAAATCACATTTATGTTCAAGTTAATTACCCTAACCTTTTAGGACTCAAAATTTAGTCTTCACAAAAATTTAGACAATAATTCAACTTGAATTTCTAATATTATTCATTTGGACTCAAAATATATATATAAAAACTCCAAATTAAATTAAAATAATTTCAAATAATTTCAAAATTTGAAATTTAAACTCTTGAACATTCTGGAAAAATTCCATGACATTCATAATATTCAAAACGTAGGTTAAAAATTTCGAAAACCTTTCGAGAAAAAAAAAATCGTTGCGGTTTATCGAATTTGACAAATAAAATCATTAAAGCATAAGAAAAATAAATTAATCAAATTTTCACTTTTAGATATGATAAGTGGGATAAATAAGCAATATTGGACGTTTTTCTTAAGTCATGAAATATGTTTTAGCATTATAGGCTAATTTAAGTCACTATTTATTGAACTTTTACTCAAAAATTCATAAATCATGCAAAAAGAGTTCAATCCATCTAAAATTTTTACACACACTGAGTAAAAATGCATGTGACAACATATTAAACTTTCATGATCAGATTCGAAATTTAACTGATATTAACCTAATAACCCTTTTAAATTTAACTTTAACCTATAAAATTCATATTTTATGCAAAATGACTTTATTTTTCACGAAATTTAACATGAAACCAGTAGATTATATTTCTGAAATCATATCCAAAAATCACTAAAAAATTCGAAGCTTAACTATTTTTCGTCCAAAATTGACATTTTTCTCGTAAAAATCACATTTTAATGCCAATAATATATATAATGAACAATAAAATCCATATATCATCCCATATGTCCTAAAATACATTTAGGACCAGAAACTTTTAACATGCAAAATTATTTCATGATTTATCTTCATAAATCCTAAGTAACAAGTTTTATTTGTTAACTAATTAACTCAGAAAAAGAAACCCTATTTTGCATGCAACAACCTTGTGCTCTGATACCACTTGTTGGGATTCATTAATCTCATTTGTTTACATATTGAATATGTGAATAACTAATTTAGTCATAAAATTAGTTAAAGATCTTATGCATGCAAAACTAATACAAGAGTAAAGAAAAATCGGTTCCTTAAATTTGTTGATTCGGCAATATGGGCACTAGCAAGGTCACCTATCTTGGCTAGATCTTGAGCTTTCCTTATGGATGAACAAGATTCAAGTGTAGAATCTCTCCCCAAGGATTGTACCAAGGCAATGCACTTAATAGATTTTATTAATATTAGACTAGTAATAATAAAACCTACCTTAAAATTGACCCAAAAAGTATTTTGCTCTTGGTATATTTCGGCTAAGATGAGGATTTTATGAGCTCTCTTTGTTCTCTCAAAAGTGTAGAGTAAAAGGAACCACAAGTAAAAATATAACATGTATCTTTTTAAAACTTATAGAATGAATAAAATGTAAGAGAAAAACTCTTCTTTTTCTCTTTGGGAAACTGGGTAGCATAGGAGGAGAGGAGCCAATGCATGAGCTTATTTTCTTCCCAAGAATAATAGGTTTGCATGGCTATGAAATAGGTCATCATTGTGTTTCTTTTGAATAAATAAATTAGACAACATAAACCTAATACTCCCTCCATAAAACCGGTTATTACCCATAAAATGGAGGTCTATTTTATTATTTCATTTGTCAATTGTGACATATGTGACATGTTACTTGACATGTTACATTATAATGTATTTTTAACATATTAAAAATCATCATATAATTAAATATGTCACATACAAAAATAATTAGTAATTCATAATTACTTGTACCAAAATGGGTCATATAATTATAAACTACAACAACTTGTATTTATAATAAATTATTCATTCTATTTTTAATTGTTTCATAAACAATAAATTAATCTAAGTAATAAAACAATTCGATTACTTAGACCGAATCTTATTTAATCAAATTACAATAAGACACGTAATTTTACTCACAAAATCACTCGTCAATTTTAAGGAATTTAATTAACCCGTATCGGCATACGATTAATTAAATAATCAATTAAGAGCATTACCCTATAGGTATGACCTTAGGGGATCAACTGGTCACCACCGTCGTACGACTGTAATGTCAAACTCTAGTCAGCCAATCATTCCCGATATGTGTGGACCAGTTGACTATGAAATATTACTTTTCCACATGTATTCTTAAAAAAAAAGAGATTTAAACATGTGATCTTAATATGATCAACAATGTGATTGCATTATTGTCGGGGACATTCCAACAGGTAGTGATTCTTTACCCTTAGCTTGATCTTTGCATTGAGATGTCAACTTCTTCTTATCACTTTATCGGCTATAATGATCAATCTTGAAACATGGCTCATGTAGTCGGGGAGCTCTCATTTTCTTGTCAAGATTAAAAGTGATTGTCTCATCCCCTACTTCAATTGTGAGCTCTCCATGTTTCACATCAATCACCGCTCCCGCGGTATGCAAGAAAGGTCTTCCTAAGATGATAGGAATGTTGGAATCTTCCTCCATATCAACAATAACAAAGTCCACCGGGATGAAGAATTTACCAATTCTTACGGGCACATCCTCCCATATCCCTAAAGGTATCGTTGTTGATCGATCCGCCATTTGAAGAGTAATATTAGTGCACTTGAGCTCTCCCATCCCTAGCCTCTTGCATACCGATTATGGCATGACACTTACACTTGCTCCAAGGTCACATAAAGCTTTGTTGATTGTAGTGTCGCAAATGGTGCATGGAATAGAGAAGCTTCCCAGATCTTTGAGTTTTGCAGGTGAAATCCCTTGTTGAATAGCACTACTCACTTTAGTGAATACAATAGTCTCTAGCTTCCGGATGGATTTCTTCTTTGTAAGAATGTCCTTCATGTACTTTGCATAGGCTGGAACATGATTGATCAATTCCGTGAATGGGATTGAGACTTCTAACTTCTTCACAATCTCCATGAACTTTCCAAGTTGTTCATCAAACTTAGGCTTAGCTTGACGACTTGGGAATGGAAGTCTAATCACAATAGGCTCTTTTTCTTTAGCCTTATCTTCATTCTTTTTCTTTGAAACTTCGTGAATGGTGGGTTCTTCTTCTTCCTTACAGTTCTCAACTCTTTGCTTGTCATTAGCCTCCACGACTTCTTCATCAATTGGCTTCTTCGGCCCTTCATACCTTGTACCACTCCTCAAATGGATGGCACTCACCGACTCATGTCTTGGGGGATTACTTTGAGGTTATAATTGCCCCTTTTGTCTTTGAGAGCTAGAAGATGCTAATTGGGTCATTTAGGTTTCCAACATCTTTGTGTGGGCTAGTATGTTGTTGATGGTGATGTCTTTTGCTTGGCTATCTTTTTGCATTTGAGTGAAAAATTCTTGTTGATTCTTTTGCATTTGGAGGACCGCTTTTTGAACATCAAGGCCTTGGTCATTGGATTGATTGTATGAGGGTTGATTTTGATAACTTTGGCTTTGGTTGTAAAAGGGTCTTGGAGCTTGATTTCTCATTGGGAGTGGGGTGTATGTTGGTTGAGGGTTTTGAACATTTTGGCTCTTGTATGAAAGGTTGGGATGAAATTTGGTGTTCTCGTTGTAATTGTTGGAATAAAGGGTGCCACTTTTGTATGCTTGGAAAGCATTTACTTGTTCACTTGTTCCCCTACATTCACTTTAGTCATGTCCCAAAGCTCCACAACTCTCACATACTCCACTTGGAATTGAGGATGATGCCACCATAGCATTAACATGTTGCTTGGGTAATTTGGAGGCCTCTTCAAGTTTAGCCATAGCCTTCTCAAACTTCAAATTGATGGTGTCAATATGAGCACTTAGTTGAGCACCCAATTGAGTAATGGAATCCACCTCATGCTTTCCTCCTCTAGTAGCCTTTCGAGGCCTATTATATTGTGAGTTATGGACCGCCATTTCCTCAATCTTGCCCCATGTTTGATTGTCATCAACTTCGGTGAACATACCATTAGATTCCATATTGAGAATGTTTCGGGAGTCTTCATATAGACCATTCCAAAATTGTTGCACAAGGAACCACTCGCTAAGTCCATGGTGTGGACAAGAACGACAAGTGTCCTTAAATCTCTCCCATGCTTCATACAATGATTCCTCATCCCTTTGTTTGAACCCGGTGATTTGGGCTCTCAACATGTTAGTCTTCTCCGGAGGATAGAATTTCTTGTAGAAAGCAAGTGCCAATTTCTTCCATGAATAAATACCAAGAGTAGCCTTGTCTAGGCTTTTCAACCATTGTTTCGCGGTACCAATCAAAGAAAAAGGAAATAAGACCCATCGGATTTGGTCTTGAGTAACTCCGGTTTGAGAAATCGCATCACAATAGTCATAAAAAGTCTCCATATATGAGTGAGGCTCTTCACTAGGCATCCCCCAAAATTGAATTCTCTCAACTAGTTGTATGAATGCGGATTTGGCAATGAAATTACCGGCTAAATGTTGTGGTGTAGGAGTACCGTTTGGTAGGTTCTCTTCGGTTGGTACGAAATGTGATGAGAATTTAGGCATTGCGGGTTGATTTTGTGGTGGGTTTTGTATTGGTTTGTCCTCTCCTTCTCTTGCGAAAGGGTTGGTAAACTCAATGTTATTTGGTTGAATGTCCACAATTTCCCCAATACCTCTTAAAGTATCTCTAGCAAGTCTTCTATTGTTGGTTAAGGTTCTTTCAATTTCAAGATCAATGGGAAACAAGTTACCTTGTGATCTCCTAGACATGCAAAATATCAAACAACTTGAAAATAATTAGAACAACCTTGAGGAGATTGACTTCCCCAAGGTGAATAAAGACAACTAAAAACAATAAACGGAAATCAAATCAAGTTAACACCGTCCCCGACAACGGCGCCATTTTTGGTGTGTCGGTTTTATATGCTCGTCGTCAAAAGCTACCTAACCAAAACAATATTTATAACTTTACAACTACTCTTAGCAAAGAGGCAAGTAAAGGTCGGATCCCAAGGGACGGGTATTGATGTAGGATTTTCAATTGCAAATGGTTGTGTCTTACGGTGTCACAATTTGGGTTGAGATAGGAGATCAACTAAACTAATCAACAATATAAAAGTAAAGTAATGAAAACAAGCAAGATAATTAAAGTGAGATTTAAACAATTGATTAAAAGCACTAGGGTATCATGCGTTCATAGGGGATTCATGGGGGTTGATCACACAAACATGTTCTCCACTAGATGCAAGCACTTATTGTTGTGATGGGATCAAGTTGGTGTATAAGCTTACAATCCCTAAGAAGGTTTGGGTCCCGGAGTCGAATCGATTAGATTGTACAACACCTACAAGTCGACTTAGTCCTTCCTATTCAACTATATGCATGGTCTAATGCGACTGGAGTTGGTGTATAAGCTTACAAGTCTCATTGAAAAGATAGGTGATGGGTAAAAAATGCAAGGATTCATAGGCTCGCATTTCATCAAACAAAACATGTGCATAAGTTGAAATCACAACAAGCAAGCAAATTAATTATGAAAATATATTAGATTAAGCATGAATCAATCCCCATGTTGGTCTCCCCTAATTCCCCATTAACCCTAGCTATTGGCTCGAATGAGTACCCAAGTGTTTTGGGTCAGAAACATAGCCAGACGATGATAGGAATTATGCGGTTGATTGTTTTCCCTATTTTTACACCTGGTTTGGGGGAATTCATACGCTCTTACCCAGTATTCTCTTCCCTTGTATCTACTTTTATTGTATTCTCTCTAGTTATTTCCCATTCCTTCTGTTAGATGTGTCCTTTAGGTTGTTGGAAATTTTTGTGTGATTGCTATGTTGTAGGCGTCACAATGAGGACACTGTGACATTTAGGTTTGGGAGAGGAGTTTAATTATGTTGTGTGATTTACTTTATATCATGTGCATTTATATTAAAAATCCATAAAAATTAAAAATTTTCAAAATAAAAAAACATGTTTTTACTTTGTTTTAGGTCGAGTCTTGGTGAATTAAATAGCAATGATGTTAAATTGCATTGTTTTTGCATTTGAATCCCATATAGTTGTCCATGTACATTGTTTTGACCCGTTATTCATGGAAACAAAGCTTATAATTCAAGTCTTAACCGTATTCGACATGCCTTATGCTAATTAGATTTGACATAATTATGTTGGTAAACTATTTAAATTCTGAGGTCTATAGAGCTTCCTAGGCCAGGAACATCAATAAACTGGTCTCATTTGTCAATTAGGCTTGAGTTTGGTTTCTCCTTGTGGAATGTGTAACATCAAACTGCATAAATGTGACATTGATTTCTTGATACTTTTATTGCTTTCATTTGACTGAGTACATGTGGATAGGCAGTTCTTACCGTTCAAATAAGCCTTACATTACCCTTTGTTTAGCCCGTTTGAACCCTTGTAGCAAACTTTAAATTACATTCTTATAGCTGCAATCCAAGAATTTGCTTACCTTATTGGGACAGTCGCAGTTGCTTGTTCATCATGTCTATTTTACTACTATTGTTGGGATTGAGACTATTATTGTCAATCGTGGGTATAGTAGAATTATTTAGCAATTGTGTTGTATCCTTGTGTTGGAAAAAGAAAAAATTATGAAGTAAAAATAAAAAGAAAAAAAAAAGAAAAAAGAAAGAAAAAAATCGAAAAGAAGAGAAAAAGAGAAAAGGAAAAGAACTTGATTGCTTCATTTGGTTTTGTCAAGGATCAAAAGGATGGTCGTTAGAGTCTAATGCATATTTGGAGAGTACTTCATTCGCTCTCACGTGCTGTAAAGTTAAGATTATTTCTCTAAGTTGAGTTCATTTGTTATTATAAGATTTGGTTTTGGTTTAGCGCTGCGACTACCGTCTTAGCTCCACATATCCATAAAGTGTTTTAGCATAAACCATTTCTATCCCTTTAACCCATTTGCCACCCTTTATTGTCTTTGATACATGTACTTTTGTCTACATATTGTGATTGCATATTAGTTGGGGAAATCTCTATCACATTAGATTGCATGCATGTTTCATAAGTTGAGTGAGTGTTTCTACGTCTTTCTATATTCACATATAACTCACCCTTACATACTTATGAGTGCATGAGTGAATCTGCGTGAATCCGACTAATTTGTCTTGCAAGATCGTAAGGTATTTGGCATTTGTCTATAGTACGGCGACATGAGACTTGAGCTATGTTTTCTATTTTCCGTACCTTTGAATTTATTTTATTGGTACACTTTGGTCATTGCTTTGTTACAGATATGGATAGCTTGGGATTTGTATGTGCATCAACATTAGGTCTGAGTTGTTTATTCGCCATTTATATGATTGCCTTTTGTAATTGTGTAATGCTTTGCTTTAGGACAAGCAAAGAGATGGTTTGGGGGAGTTTGATGACTCATAATTATATACATATTTATGCCTCCCCTTAATTACTTTTGATACGATTTTCGTGCTAGTTTATATTATTTACATGCCTTTTATGTTAGAATGTCGATACTTCTGCTATTTGATGTTTAATGCACAAATGATGCATTTGAGGAGCAAAGGAATGAAATGGGCATCGCGGAGTGGGCATGAAGGAATACACGAAGCATAACCCGGGAATCCATAAGAATGAAGGAAGAGAAGTTAAGAAGACAACACGAAGAAAGGAGCTGAAACAGGATGGTGCCTCGATCAACTATAGCCAGGCTCGATCGAGGAACCCGTGTACTCGATCGAGTAAGAGCATACTCGATCGAGGAACCACATATTTCCATATTTTCCGCAATTTTCCTTAAGTCGGTTATGTGTTATTATAAATACCCAAATCGTACCCTAGTTTATTTTACGTCTTATTTACCTAGTTTCGTAGAACTTCTCTAAAAGCTCTCTAAAACCCTTAGTTTAGTTTAGTTTATTTTTCTTACTTCCGGATCTAAGCATTCCTTTATTACGGTATCAATCTTTCTTTAATATTTACTCAATCATTATTGTTCATCTTATTATGTTCTTAATTATGCTTTCTTATATCGTTATTGTTGTTATTATTATTAATATGAGTAGCTAAGCCTTTAATCTAGGGTGAAAGGGGATCTAGGTTTTTAGAAAAGGGTTAACTTATGAGTTGATTGTTAAATTGCTTTTGATTGTTGTTTAATTAACGTCTTACTTCTAATTAGTTAATTACTGATCAGAATTGATTAATTAGTCTTGCATAAACTAGGATTTTCACCGACCAGGTTAAGACTAGTATAGGCCACGATAATTGAATTAGACCGACTTAATAATAGCGATTGCATGTTAAGTTTAGATCTAAAAAGACATATTAGAATCGACCGATCATATGACTTTCAACAATATAAATTGCTCAATCAATGAATTAAACCTTACCCTTGGATGACTACCTAGTGAACCCGATCCCTAGACTCTTTAATATTATTTTTATTCATCTTTATTTCACTTGCTATTAGTTGTTAGAAATCAAACAATCAAACCCTATAAATTTGTTATTTTAAGATGATTTAAATATAAACAAATCAGATTAATTACGTCGCCTCCCTGTGGATTCGACCCTGACTTACCGCTAATTATTTTGTTAGTACTGAGCTAGGATTTATTTTGATTAAGGCCAAACGACTGAAAATAACTTTATCACGCCTCTTCCAGAGGACGCGCCCATTGTTGCACCTGTTCTAAGATGGCTTTTGCCTCTGAACTCTTTCTCTCTTTCGACGTAGCTTTCTATTAGGCTATTTAATCTATTAATTGACTATTATTCTTTATATCACTTTCTAACTTATTTTACTTAATTTGTTAATTTCTTTATATTTTTATTTCCTATTTCTTTTATTTCCAGTTCTCTTTATTTCTTTTTATTTCCTTATTTTTAAACTTCCTTATTTCAAACAATTTCCTGATTCGATTTATTTCCTTATTTCAATTAATTTTCTTATTTTCTTTTCTTTCAAATCCCATCTTTGGCATTTATATGATGAACATTCGTCATAATCATTTGTAAATCCCATTTTATTCATCTTGTATGTGCTTCACATGTAATTGAACATAAATCATCACTTCGACCCCAATTGGGTTCTAAATTGTTTGTCAACCGACATAGTCAAATATTCCCATGCTAGGATTAAAACGTGGATGTTGCATTGCATGCATACAATTGACAACATATCGAGTATAAATAACCTCCCTCATCATTAGTAGAGGCCGCTATCAAGGCGGGCGGGATTAGGTATTAAAATAAAAGAACTTCCTAATACGTATCCTCACCCCTTACGCAAGATCTCTATGAACATCCGTGTTTATTGGCATTACGAGTGTCATTCTAGACATAGAATGCTAAGGGCAACAAAATTCTTAGTGTTCCTGTCACTACTTTGTGTGTTGACATGACACGAACTATTCGAACGGTTCCAATTTTCCATAAACATTGGTGGCGACACCACAAATGCAGGCTTGTCAAACCTTTCACTGGTTTCAATGCCTTTCAAATCGGTAACGGCCCATGACGTGCCTCAGCCTCGCGCCGGAGTTCCGTGGGAGAAGTGACGCCGCCTCGAAACCAACGCGCGGGTGGCTGTGTGTTCGGATCTATGACCCTCATTAGACATAACTAATGTTACCTTAAATTACATGATAATTTCATTAGCTGGTCATTAGTATACATGCATGCAAGTGAAAGTGGAAAAACTATAAGAATAGTTAGATTTTCCTTACATTGATTGTTGAGGTAAAATAGGGCACCACAAGAGACTCCTCCTCTTGCGATTCTTGAGCTAAAAATAGAATGGATGATCTTCCAAAACCAAGTATTCAAATTAGAATACGTCCTTAAGTGAGCACCCAAGATAACCACAAAGAACTACTACTAATATTAACTAGATATAGTAGTAATGTACCCTTAATATAATTAATATTACTACACTAGTAATTATAAATAAATATCATCATATTTTATTTTGAGTTTTAGAGAGATGAAGATGTGAATAAAATATTACAAGCAAGTCAAAAATTGAGCAACAAATTGCTCTATTTGAAGAGCCAAAACCGACACCCTAGGGGAAGTGGGTGGGTTTTGCTTTTTCGTACTTTATTCACACCCAATAGAAATAGAGTGTACTTTAATCATTGTGCTTTTGTGATGATTATGTCCTAAGCATCATACAAACACTAAAGGACAAAAAGAAAAAAAAAACAATGGAGTCCTTCATACTACTCTATAATCGGTTATAGAGGGGACTACGGGTCCATTTCGATTTTCGACATTTGTCCCACAACTGCTTATTAATTTCGTGTTTAACTATCTAACATAATTAAATATTAATTTGATCATATAACAATTATGTGACAAATTATAAAAGATATACACTCAACTCATTGAGTGATATTTTATCATCATCACAATATATAATGGGTACTATAATGCCCATTTTAATTAATTTACAACTTGTTGTAAATTTAATTAACTTACAACCTCTACCCCAAAAATATATATAAATCTCATTTATAATTATGAGTTCCAAACTCATATTAAATATTTTACTCAATATACATAAGGGATTAATTAACTTGTAACAATTACAAATAATTACTTTTTCCATTTGTGCATCATCCTATAGGTGTGACCGTAAGGGATCAGTTGAACACCGCCATCAAACGACAGTAACGTCAAGCTCTAGTCAGTCGAGCGTTACCGAACGTTGATCAACTGATAAATATAAAATACATCCTTGATATTACTTGTACGAGATTTAATAATGTAGACGCACTATTGTGGAGGACACCTACTCCAACAATCTCCCACTTGTCCGACACAAGTGTGCGTTACCAATTCTATGTCCATGAAAATCTCCCACTCAATGCAAGATATCTTTCAAGTCGTTCTTGCACGTGATCACATCATAAAGTGGTTTTTCTTGATCAGGAGAATGACTGTCTGGCCGGATAATCTACTGTAGATCTAATCCGAGCGTGGCCACGCATTTCCAGTCACCTCTCCTAGAGTAGCCTTGAGATATAAATATGACGTGGGTGGACAATCCTGTTGACCTATTTTCTTCGTTCGATACAGATCACAATGACCTAGTAGATGCCCTTTACCCTCCTTTTACGGCGCGGCCTAGAACAAAAACCAAAGCCACCTGAAAACTTTTCCAACTTAGAGAAATAGTTACAAGTCTAAAGAATTGACTCGAATGACTAAATAGAAATCCTTGCCACGACCTGGCAACATGGGGATTCGATGAATAGTCACTGTCCAACCGAATGTCTCTACAATCTGCCTATGTAATCGACCAGTCATCCCTTATGACCATATGGAAGTCGAACAAGCCATCAATCACCTTACAATCTAGTTACTCTGAGACGTCACCTCATTAAGTAGCTAGGGACAAAATACAATGTTAATCCAGTTCACTTAATAGGGTTCGATATTGTCACTACAATCTATTTGGATAAAACAATGTACCTAAATTCAGATAAAACTGAACATAAGAGTTTACATAATAAAACTTAAACGATAAATGTTATCATCGTACATGAAATAATAAATACGATATCTCAATCATTATATCTGCATAATCTACAACAATTCTGGAATTCGTCTCAACCCCGTAGAAACTACATGACCATCATGTTTCGTTTGAGACAATGACTTGGTTAAAGGATCAGCGACATTATCGTCTGTCCCAATCTTACAAACTGTTATTTCCTTCCTTTCAATGAAATCTCTAATTACATGAAATATCCTAGGTACATGTCTAGACTTATTACTAGACTTGGGCTCTTTTTCTTGAAAAATTGCCCCACTGTTATCACAATAAATAGTGATAGGATCTTTGGCAGAAGGAACTACTTTTAGTCCCTCCAAGAATTGTCGAATCCAAAAAGCCTCCTTTGCAGCTTCAGATGCTGCGATGTACTCAGCTTCCGTTGTAGAATCAGCAGTCACAGATTCTTTAAAGCTTCTCCAGCATATCGCTCATCCATTCATCAAAATGACAAAACCAGCCTGGGATTTAAAATCATCCCTACCTGTTTGGAAACTAGCATCAGTGTAACCACTTACACGTAACTCAGAATTTCCTCCAAACACTAAGAATGAATCATTGGTTCTCCTCAAGTACTTAAGGATATTCTTAACGGCTATCCAGTGACTCTCACCTGGATATTGTTGATAGAGAATTGTCATACTCAAGGCATATGAAACGTCGGGACAAGTGCACATCATGGCATACATGATCGATCCAACATCGGAAGCATAGGGGATGGATTTCATGCGCTCAATATCCTTAGGATCAGTGGGACACTGTGACTTACTCAAAGTTATCCCACTACCAATTGATAAAAACCCTCTCTTAGAGTTCTTCCTATTGAATCGGTCAATAATCTTATCTACATA